>NC_045163.1:17775489-18025489 GCF_900700415.2 Clupea harengus | reverse complement strand
ACTCAGCACACAACACTGAACTGTCTCTGGTGTCACATCAGGTCAAGCTGACACTTAACTATACTGTGGTTGCTATTACTGACACTGTATTGAGGTATGTCACTCCTCACCTTAGCATGATGGAATCAATCTCCAGTCAAGGTAAATGAAATGGAATGGAATGAGGAAGCTCATCTTTTTAGAATGTTGCTGTGTGTGAATTACTGCTGGGGAGTTGCAAAGCCACAGTGATATCTGTGGAGGGCCTTTATGATGAGCAACAGTTCCCCCATAGTCCCTTTAGAATGGTTTTGAGTATTATACTTATTCTAGTATTTTCCAGGAGCCATTATGGAGGCCGGTGTCTCAAGCGGAGATTGCCTCCTGTCTGATGTTTTTTTTTTTGCTCTGCTCCTGATGTTGAAGTGTGGAAACTCTCTCTCTCTCTCTGTGTGTGTGTTTGTGTGTGTGTGTGGGTGTGTGTGCGTGCGTGCGTGCGTGCGTGCGTGCGTGTGTGTGTGTGTGTGTGTGTGCGTGTGTGTGTGTTACAGTGTTACTGTTCTGCACATGTTTATTCTGTATTATTCATGCAGGAATGTATGAGCCCTATTCTAATTAAATATTCTGAAGAATTAGCCTCTCAGGTTTGCCAGAGGATCTTCCAGCACAGTCAGTCTGTGTGCCTCAGAGCCAGAGAGAGGTTATATTAAATGGGGCAGAGTTTGTTGTCTGATGTTGTTTTACGTTGGCTTGTTTATCTAATCTCTTCCCTCTCCGCTTGTCTCTGTACACTGCAGACTGTCTCTGGATCAAGGGGCGTCGGCGTCAGGAAAGGTGAGTCACAACACACATACACACACACTCCTCTCTCTTTTTGTTTCCTTCCTTAAAGTTATCGTCTAGAAACAGAAACAGACAGGAACACTGGTGTGGAAAAACCATGATGGCTAGAGTATCCGTCAGCTAAAAGGTTCTCTGTCATGTTTGGCCACTTAGAGTCCATTCCAAATGACTGAACTATGACACAATTGGGGCAACCTTTACTGGGGCTAATTTTCCCATCAGAACATGGCGGCAGACCTTTGACACAGGGAGTGCTGGCTCTGAATCCGATCATCTAAATAGTTGTAGAAGCAGAGAGAGCATGTCTGTATGTGCATCAAAAAGGGAAGTCATGCCCATCTTTGGTGATTTCTGCAGACTGAAAAACGGCAATCCAAGACTGTAAAGTTTACGACGGAGTGTGTAATTTACTCACAGATGGAAATGCCACTGCCTGCTAGTGTGTGGAATATCCTGAAAATACTGCAGGGTAAAGCTTACTGCACTTAAGGCAAGGATATATGTACAGCTCATAATGGGCTGTGTACCAGGGAAGTGTGTGTGTGTGTGTGTGTGTGTGTGTGTGTGTGTGTGTGTGTGTGTGTGTGTGTGTGTGTGTGTGTGTGTGTGTGTGTGTGTGTGTGTGTGTGTGTGTCTGTGTCTGTGTCTGTGTGTCTGTGTGAGTGTATCTGGCTGCCTGTCACTGAGGATTATTACACATGCATAAGACTTATGCATAAGAACCTTTGCTCATGTTTGCCAGCATCCTTATTCCTTTTGTCCTTCAGCAGCTGCTGAACAGAATTCTTTAAAACAAGCCGCGCGGGTTGAATTTTATGATCCCAAAGATGTCATTCGGCCTCCCAAATAGGCTTTGTCGAAGCGTTGTTGCGATGCCTCTGTGAGAGTGTGAAATTAACCTAGCACACCTGAAGAGAGATGTTCACCTCAGATGCACCCTTGTCCTCAAGGCACGGTGAAATCCTCCCGGCAGGGCTAAACAGGACTCGAGAAAGCCTTGCTCCTTTTGTCTTGTGCCAGGACTCAAGAAAGACTTGTTCCTTTTGTCTTGTGCCAGCCCCTCAGCTCTCTCTGTTCCATTATTAGTGCTAATGTCCCTGTTGGCCGTCCTGCTGTGTGGTGTCAGGCCGTATTAGGGACTGCAGCGTCTCATTAGCCACGGGACTCTGTCGCGAACCGCTGCTCCCCTGCCTGTCCTTTCAAGTCCCCGCTCCGTCCTCCTCTTGTCCGGGTTGCGTGTCTGGGGGACGGAGAGAGCCAGGGTGGAGGTGAGGTCAGCCCGGGTCGACTGACAGCGCTGCAGCGGCGCCCCTCAGCCGTGTGACAGAAGACTGGCCATTTTTCAAGAGTGGCAGATTAGTCGACTCCATGCCACGGCGTGGCAGGTGGCCAGGCAAAGCCTCACAGCCTTGAGTGGCACATCTGTCACGACGCCGACAGACGGCAGTTTCGAAAAGGGACGCACAGCAAGCTGGCCGGGCCCCAAGAAAAGATTGTTTCTTCAGGTTACTGTCACCGTCGCGTCCCGCCCCCACCCCCTCCCCCCCTGCTTAAAAACAGCTTCATCCCAGAAGAGTTAAACGTGCTGTGTGTTCAGTATTCTCGGTGGGGCTCTCAGGTCACTCCGGCAGAAGGCCATTTGTATCGCGCTCGCTGACAGTAGTGTGCGCACCTCTTGCCCTGCTTTCCACTGAAACCTTGCCAAACAAATTAAGAGTTTAATGGGGTTGTGGTGACACAGACAACTGGCCCCCTCACTAATGCAGAAGGAGAGCGGGCTAATATCGACCCGAAAAATCCTGTGTCTAGGTTTCTCGCCGTGCAGCGGCAGCCCACTGTCCTACATCTGTTTGTGTGACCACTGGAAGAGACGGCACAAACTTTAGACTGCTAAACTTTGGCTGTGACTTTGGCTGAGCTGTTTTATGGCCCATTCAAGGACTAGGGGTGGGGAGGTGGAGCTTGTCTAGCTTATTCACTTCCTTTTTGTCAGAGAGCTATAAGTTAAAGGGATGAGAGAGGATAGGTTAAAGACAGGTAGAGAATAAGCAATCTCAGGAAAGAGGGTGCAAAACGGACAAGGAGGAATCAGCATCGATTATCATCTTGCTGGGAAAGTTTTGACCTTGTTGTGTGGAGAGGGGGACGTGGCGTGTGTGTGTGTGGGGGGGTGCTCAGTTCTTAACTGGACAGAGTAAGAGAGTGTGTCAGGTTGTCACCAGGAACCGGCTTAGATCCCAGCCAACACCTTATACACTCTGACACACAGGCCAACCTCTCTCAACCTCAACAGTCAGTCACAGTTAGTCTTCTCACTGCCCACGCGTGTGCACATGGGTGAGTGTGTGTGTGTGTGTGTGCGTGTGCGTGTGTGTGCATGAGTGAGTGAGTGAGTGAGAGAGAAAAAGAAAGAGAGAGAGAGAGGATACATAGAGGATGCCAACGCAAGCAGGATGCAAGGTGACCTGTCAGATAAAAAGATGCCATGAAATTACATGAAGTTTATACACCATCTCCCAATAAACTTATACAGCGAGTGAACTGTCAATTATAGAGATAGCACCATTACAGAATATGAAGACCTGAGGCTTGGTGACGGTGACAGTGACAGCAAAGGCGCGTGGAACTCGCCCCACCGTCATTCTGCAATCTCTTTCAACACCCAAGGGCTACAAAATGCCTTATTGAAATTAAGTCATGTTAAAAGCCTTCTACGACTTCTGAGGATGGCAAATTAGGGAGAAAACCTATTTAATAGTCGTTAGTAGTCTACCCAAGTGCACTGAGGAATTGTTTAACGCTAAATTGCTTATTCTTCTTTGGTTGAATTCTTTGAATGAGTCGTCACTAGATATTGATAAAAACCTCTAGACACTTTCGAATTACGCATACTGTCATTGGCATTTTCATCTTTCAATTTTCATGCAAATGACACCGAAGAAGGTCTTTGTGTCCTACAGATGATTCTGTGATTTATTAGATGTCACTGTAAATGACTGCAAGTCTTGAAGTGGGAACCATGGGCTGTCTCACCGAAGAAAGAAAGAAAGAAAAAAAAAAACGTTAACTGACAACCAGGCCTCAATTAAGCCATTGTTCTCTCTCCATAGGTATAAATGAGCCGCCTCTGGCTTGCATATAGCACTTAATAATGAAGTGTTTGATGGCTGACTGGTGGGGTGTGATTAATTGTGGGTCAGAAAATGGTAACTGCAGGCATTTGAGGTTGGGTAGGAGGCCAGCGTACTTGACAAGCATATAAAAAGAAGGGCATTTAGAGGAGTGCCCACTGAACATTGCCAGCGTCTATAGGGATGGGCCAAGTCGGTGCTGTCGGTGCTGTCGGTGCTGGATTTAATGGGATGGAAGAGTGAGATTTACAAGGTTGTGGTCACCCGGTGGACGCTGAGCCGATGTCAGCCTGCTGACGCCAGCTAGTGCCACCTTGATCACTGGTGCCAATAAGTCATTTGATTCCGTGTTTATGATCCCCCTCCATGTCTCTTTGGTCAGTACGCTGCGTCTGGCTGTGTTGAGGGTCTCCAGATGTCTGCGCTCCCTCTTTTCTGCCCATCGTCTGTCTCTCCTTACCTCCCCTCTCTTCACACCTGCTTCGAGTGTCTGTCTCCAGCCACTGCAGTCAGACCCTAACCCTCCCAGACTGCTGGGTTGATGTTGCGCCGCCTTTGTGTCGCGCTTGCAGACATCTTTGTAGCACAGGGCTGGCCATCCCGCTGGCCTAGCGCCAGTGGCCAGTTACCATGCACTTTGTACATGGGGATGCGGCTATCATCCCTGCGGAGGACTTAACCGAGCCACCGGAGACGGCTCTGGGTGAGTAATGCGTACACGCTTGGGATGCCTGCCCACTCCCTGTTGGGGACGCGGTCTTGCCAAGTGATTCCCAGGATCCTTTGCAGGCAGCGGAGGAGGATAACTTTGAGTCTATCCTCTTGGCGGACGCACGAGGTCCATGTCCCCTGCCGTACTGCTGAGCATGCTGGCCTGGTACTCTGGCATCTTAGTGTTGGTAATCAGCATGGCGTTCTCCCACACTTGCCACTTGCCTTTGTCCCTGGGCCTTACCAGACACGTTAAACACAGAGTGTCGTGGATAGGAGGGTGCTTATACAAGCTTGTTTTGCATTGTACATGACTCCCATGTCCCAGTGATGCTGTGTGTCACAGCTATTTTTGTATGAGTTTGTTGTTCAGCCTGTTTGTTTGGACCGTAGGACATGTACTTACTGGAATACTGATGCTCTTCTATCTATATTTCTGATGTGTAATTTAAAGCAACAATGCATAATAGATGTGGCTTAACAGCTGTGGCTAGGCATACTGGAATAGACCCCCATTTCTGGCACGGTCAAAGCTGTGTTGGATATTAAATAAAGGCGACCTCTAATCCTCACAAAATGCATCTGTGCAGTAAAATTTGTATTGTTTTATGATGCACCTCGCTCCATTTTGCCCTGATATGTCCCCCATCTGTAGCCTTCAGTGAATAGACAGCTGTTTTGAGATTCGATTTTGATTCAGTATGAAGTTTAGCCATGAGGCTGTTCTCTTGTCCTAGCTGTCAGAGAGCTTGCATCCTGGCAAAAATACCTCAGATGCACAATTCACTGATGTCATTAAGCATACATGATCTATTGGTCCTGGAGAGTGAGTTTGATTTTAATACAAATTATGACCTCCCTCTAAACAACCAGACACGAATTAGCAAAATGGTTTATGATTTAAATTTGTAAAAGGGCTGAAGTTTTACTTCATGCCTTGTTAAAAGTTTGAAAAGCTGAATAAACAGAGCTCTGAAATCTGTTCTGAGACAGAGAGAATTTTACTGCAGCATATTGACAAATTGAAAATATCCTTGTGCTAGCAGGAGTCGTCCAGTAAAGACCAGATATTTGAAGTCTTAAAGAGTGTCCCATTTGGCATGTCCACAGTGAGCATCTTAGCAAAATCATTTTGCTGTCAAGGGGATTAGAGTTATGCCCTATCCTCGGTCCCCTCCACCCCTCCTTTAATTATCATTAAAACAAGGTTGCGCTAAAACTAATTAATTTGAGCTGCCAATGCCAGCAACCGCGGCGACATGCTTTTTGGGCAGTTGACCGAACCTTCTGCGCTCTCCACCGCGATCGGCATAATATCCTGCATTAATGCGACAGAGCAACCTCTAAATACCGGCCGACGCGCCGCAGTCACCTAATCACGACATGCACATTCTCTAATTGCCCGAGACACCTCCCCTGCCTAGTGTAATGCCGCCCCCCCCCCAAACGGTCCACATTAGACTACCATAAGCAGGGGCCTGCTGACAGAGGAGGCAGGTGGATGCCGGGTAGCTATAAACAACAGCGCTTCCTCTCCGCTCGCCTCGGCTCGGTTAGGCTCATTGATCCGCAATTCTCGTGCCATCAGCGTTTGTGAGGGCGCCCCTGAGTTGGCTCCATCGCTACAGCCTGGAGGTAAGCACAATCCTGGAGCTTCTAATCATTTTCCCCACGGGATCAATAACTGCCACAATGCTTTTGTGTTGAGGAGACACAGATGTAAATAACCTCTTAGTTCATGGCTAAGGAGGTTTGCCACTTTCCCCATCCTTAAGCATTTTTTTTTGTCTTGTTTTTTTTCTTTCTTTTGTCGCCTGTTCTTCTTTATGGGCCACACTCTGCACCTCTCCAGATGCTTCTCCGTAATGAAGTTGAATCTGAGGGTTTAATTGCACTCCCCGGGGGATCGATTCTGCTCCCAGTGTGGACGCTGATGTGCAGGATTCACGAGGCACCGTCACGAAGCGCTCCATCTTAGGCTGTCACGGCAACCGTGGCGTCGCCAGGGCGATCATTTTAACGGCGACTGAGGATGATTTATAGTGTACATATGACAGAGGGCTGTGTCAGATGGGTGAGAGCTAGAGATCGGAATGAAGTCAGACACTTCTGTGGCGTCACCCATGACCGGCTATCGATCACTGGACGACTGCTGTCATTTTAATCGTATTATAAAATTATAACGGGCGACAGTGGTACAGTGGTAGAGAAGTCGTTTAGTAATCAGAAGGTTGCTAGTTCGATTCCCTGTCGAAGTGTCCTTGAGCAAGACACTGAACCCCTAATTGCTCCTGATGTGCAGTGTGCCATCAGTTAAAATGTAAAATGTGTATACATTGTAAGTCGCACATATGTAAGTCGCTTTGGATAAAAGCGTCTGCTAAATGACTAAATGTAAATGTAAAGTTCTGGATTCATCATTACGCAGAAACCTTGATCCAACACACTCAGAGAACTTTATGATCCAGTCCAATGATTAGTTTATGTAAACATTGCACCATCTTTGCCTTGTGTGATAACCTGCCCATTTTGGTAACGTAGCATTGCTCAAACAGCAGCTGCAATATTCATTCAAATGATCAAGCCAGCTAGTTTCATTGCGTAGAACCCCTTGTCCAAATTAGCACATAGTAATTTTGTTCATTGGTGCCATGTGCTGATTGGAAGGTTTGAACAAGATCAGTATAGTCATGGTCAAGGTCAGTATGAGGCTAGTGTTTGTTTTTATGTTGGAGTTTATTTTAGTAATAAATGTGGTTACCTGTGAATAGGCAATGGAGGCTATTGAATTAGTATCAATAGTAGTATCGAATGGTATAGAGTAAACACTGCTGAGAGGGCATAAAGGGCATAGAGGGCATAGAGGGCATAGAGGGCACAGCTGGCGCCAGTGAGTCTATTGAACGTACTTTTTGCTTTTTGTTAGTTTCACAGAGACACACAAGGAGACTACAACTTGCAGCCATACTGTGCCGTAGGCAGCACAGTTTCATTCAAGCCCTTAGTGTTACGCATCAACAATGTATGTCAACACAGATTTGCCACAGCTTGGTTCTCTTTCCGTAAAAGAAGTCGAAGATACGGAGCAGGTGAGACAGCAGCACGGATTGGCCTGCTGCCTGTTTCCCCAGCCTGCGCCTGAAGCCTTCGGATGTATGGAGTGTTGGGTTGAGTGCTACTCTCTCAATCAGGCAATTACTGGCAGCTGCCTCACCTCACTGTCCTTTGTGTGGCGATCCTGAACGACAGTCCCTCACTGCCTCCAAGGACAGGAGGCCCAACTCCTCTAAGGACATTTACAGGGGAAAAGAGCTTCCCTTAATTACCTGCCATGCTGACCCACTCTAACATGGCACTCGAGAGAGAGAGAGAGAGAGAGAGAGAGAGAGAGAAGGCTTAGGGGCATGCCTCCACCTTAGTGGGGCACAGAGGGCATAGCCCTGGTTCCCGAGCCGAGAATGTGATTAGGCTGGTGACCACGGGCATTTCAACAGAGCAGCACAGTTAGTCGACTTCCTGGCTGCTGATGTTGTGAATGTCCAGCTCTGGGCCTTAACTTGCCTGCAGCGGTCCTCATGAGGTTTTCCATTCTTCACAAGCACTTAGACAGTGAGTTGCACATGTGTATGAAATGCGCTATATCAATAAAGTTGTCTTGCCTTGCCTTGCCTTGCCTTGCCTTGCCTTGCCTTGGAGATACCTGAAATTGATGGCGTACACAATTACAAGAGAGCTTCAAAAATAGTTTGAAACCGTCACGTACGTACAAGGTATGGATTATGTCACTGCTGGATGTGTAAATCCCCTTAAGGCTCCAAGAACACTGTGTCTAACAAATTATTGGAACATTTCTCCTAACTCTCACATTAATAATTTATTGTTTACGTTTCCAGGAGTAATGACACCTTATGAGTCATCCTGGCAAAATTGAACTCGATTGTTAAAAAAGACAGAGCTTTGAGTGGAGTTGCAGTTCATTTTTATGCCCCCTCGCCACTCCGGAGTTTATGAGAGGGGTTTTCTGGCTGTGAGGAAGATGGGTATTTATGTTGCCATCTGTGCCGTCACCGCGTGGGCCGGCTGCCCCTCACTACACCGGGGTTAGCCAAGTGTGCCCCTGCCTGGTATGGAATTTGAACTGTCTGGCCATCGGCAGCTTTATGGAAGCCAATTAAGGTCGGTGTGGTTTTGAACGCAGTTTAAATACTATAGTATTGGCTGAAGGAGGGGAAGAGATAGAGAGACAGAGTGAAGGAGAAGGAGACAGAGAGAGAAAGAGAGAGAGATTAACAGGATAATTTGTGTGCTGTTTTGTCTTAAATTCAGCAATGCACATTGTACTAACTCTAATCACACAATCTACCGACGAGATTGTGAACAGATGAGTTTGGGAGGTTTGCTTGCTTGTGTGTCTGCGTATTTGATTCCTCTACATTTCAAGGTTGTTTTGTAGGAGTCTATTGGTGGAGTCTTCATTGGATCAATGCTGTTGTGTTTGAGAAAGTTTGGACGGAATGGGAGAGTGGGTGAATAAGCCTCTAATTGATCTTCCTTCCCCACTCTCTCTCTCTCTCTCTCTCTCTCTCTCCCTCCCTCTCTCTGTCTCTCTCTCTCTACCTCTCTATCTCTGACTCTCTTGCTCCTTCTCTCTGTCTGTTATTTTGACAGAGCTATCCATCACATCTGCCTGCTTCCTTGCTCATCCCCCGCTATACTTCCTCTGAGAGCCAGAAGCCTCATTTATATTCCCCTGCTTTTGGAGTGATAATGTTTCAGTTCTCACTCACACTCACACAAACATGCACAGATAGACGCACCTCTGCTAGTGATAATATTCTCATTTTCTGTCTGGCATTTTCTGTCACACACACACACACACACACACACACACACACACACACACACACACACACACACACACTCAAAAAAACCACATGCACACACTTTTCCAACTGATAATATTCTCATTTTCACTCACATGCAGGAAAGGCTCTCTTGTTACCTCTGAGGGAGCTTATGTCTAGCAGGGGCAGATGACATCAAATGCCACATCATGAGCCACTGACACTCATCTCATGGACTTGTTTTCCCTCTTGCATAACCATCTATACATTATACCACTTAATACCACACCGTTTTGCATAACCATCTATACATTATCCACATTATACCACACCGCTTTGATCCCTGGAAGGCTGTGCCCCACAATCATATATGGAATAAAAATGGCTCCCTAATTAGGTATTTGAGGCTGTCCGAAGCTTCGAAGTCCTTGGTACACAGTGCATGGATGATCAGTGGTGGCAGGTCCTAGTGCAGCGTCATGGTTTAAAGCTCTAAGACTGGAGAATCCACTATAACATGGTAAAGAAGGGGAAATGCTCTCAGACTGGAGAATCCGCTATAACATGGTAAAGAAGGGAAAATGCTCTCAGACTGGAGAATCCACTATAACATGGTAAAGAAGGGAAAATGCTCTCAGACTGGAGAATCCACTATAACATGGTAAAGAAGGGAAAATGTTTTCCTTGCTCCTTCACTCCCACTTTGTGCCCCATCAGTGTCTTCCTTGCCCCTACCCCATTTTCCTCTTCCACTTCATCCGCCTCTCTCTGCCTCGCTTCCTCCTCTTCTCCCCATTGCACGGTAAAGCCTTCGAGCCTCCATTTGCAGCTTGTCAGTTCGCTTTACCCAAACGCTCATCTGGTGAGGTCCTCTGCCCACACGGCCAAAATAAAAAAAGCGCACCTTAACCAGACACATGCATCATTAGCGAGTCTAATTGGGCCTCTGTGTAATTATGACGCTGCTGGTTGCGGAGGGGCTGGGATGCCCAGGCTGGGCTGTGACGCCAGACTTTGTGAAGCGTGGAGGCCCTGACCTTGAGCTCCAGCGCAGCCGCCAGCGGAGGTCTGCTGGCAGCAGAGGCCTGTGGACCGTGGAGCGTGGAGCGGGTCCCGGTGACGCTAACACAGACGGATGGGTCTGGTTAAGGCCCGGAAATAGAGGACAAGGCGCTCGTCCAACCACTTCCCCCTCCAATCTTCTCTCTCTCTCTCGCTTCTCCCTAACCCCCGCCTCCCATCTCCATCTCTCTGTCCCAATCTCTCTCCTCCTGGCTGTATGGTAGATGACTTTGAAGTATGGTCTTTGATGAAGGACCTAATTATTTCTAAGACGCTGCATTGTTAGAGATACAGAGGGCCCATGGGGGTAAGGAGCAGTGACGAAACAGTGAAAGGAGAAATATGGCTAGAGTCAACAATGTATTGTAATGTATATGTTTGACGTGTGTGTGTGTGTGTGTATTGGCGTGTGTGTGTATGTGTGTGTGTGTGAGGGAGTCTCACAATGTGTGTCTGGACATATATGAATGTGTATATAGGGTGTAATAAATCTCACCTTTTCTTCTGCAGGTAAAAATCCCTCTCTCTTTAAAAAGAGTCAATAAATCTCCTCTCTGTCCTTCATTCTGGGAACCTGTGTGAATATGTGCGATGCAACCTGAGCGAGCATAGCTTTTTGTTGAATTGAAAAACAGTAATTGGAGAATTGGTCTTCAACTTTCAGCAGTGTCATCATGTCAATAACTGCACTTCAGTGATGAATCTGACTGCTAGCAATAATCTCAGACAGCTACTAACTAAACGCAGATCCGTTTTTTCCGTGGCTCACATAGGCAGTTCATTTGAGGTTACTTCAGTTAGGGGTCTCCGACACTAATTAGGTGCCAAGGGCAGGTTTTAAATTTGTCATTATGTTGTGCTGGCAGTGATAAAGGCGTTGTTGGATTCATTTCCTCATGCTTCCTCACAAACATTGTGTCCTTTTCTGTGACTGTAGGGCTTCATGTGTGTGCCATGAAATTATGAATCATATTAATTCATTCTTTATCTTTGTGTCACCCCCCCTCTCTGTCTCTCCATCTCTCCACCTCTCTTCTTCCTCCTTCCTTCCCTCTGTCTCTCCCTCCCTCCATCTCTCCATCTTTAGTCTGGCTTTTATAAGGGTGTGGCTGGCTCTCAGGTGACTCTGTCCAGCCTGGTGAACCAGAGCAGGGCCATGCTGGAGGAGCAGGCGCGCCACCTGCTGACCGAGCCCGAGAGGCAGACCATGGGCTACTACCTGGAGGAGTACCGGGACGGGCACATCGGTGTGGAGCCGCTGGTTATGGCTCTGTTTGAGCTGCTCAACACCCACGCCAAGGTGTGTGTGTGTGTGTGTGTGTGTGTGTTGTGTGTGTTGTGTTGTGTGTGTGTTCCAAGAGACACGACGAGGGTGTTTTTCAGCAAGACACGTCCTTTATTAACTCTTACTTTACAAAGGTAGTCAAACATAACTGAAAACAGGTAAACCCACTCCAGTGTGACTGGCACCTTTTCCCTCGTCAGTCCTGCTTCACTCTGACTCTAGTCTAACAATTTGCACCTGAGCTTGCAATCAGTGGATGGCCCAACCTCCCCAGTCCCCAGAGCACCTCCCCAGGGTCCTAGAGCCTGCCCAGTAAGGGAATTCGGTAACTTTTAAACCTAGTGGAACCCCAAGAGCAGCTTGAGGTACCACAGTGTGTGTAGGTGTGTGTGTGTGTAGGTGTGTGTGCAGGTGTGACTGTGTCCCAGCAGCTCGGAAGTCTTGGTGTGAAGGTTTGTGCATGTACGAGTGCCTTAAAGTGTTTTTTATGCGATTGTGTGTGAGTATGTACAGTATGTGTGTGTGTATGAAAAAGTGTGTTAAGCTTTTTGAGTAGATGTTGCCATGAGCATTTAAACATATTTGTCAGTGGAACCTCCCTATCCACTTATTCAGTAACCACAGTTTCACTTAATATTAACAGAAAATATTGAGTGGAATATTCAGTTGACAGTAAATATGAGGAGAAAAATTCCAAAAATAAACATCAAGTTCATAAGTTGTAAATGTCTGCGTAGCCCCTCGGCACCATCATGCTTAATGCGTGACTCATATCTTTAAGCACATCTCATTTCTCATGTATGTCTGTCCTTGCTTCCTCCTTCCTCGTTGCGTTACCCCCTCGTTGCGTTACACCCTTGTTTCGCTACTGGTGTTTCGCTACTATCCGTGGTTTTGGCTATCCAGATACGGTCTTGGAACGTATCCACCGAGGATACGGAGGCTCTACTGTAATGGAGAACGACTTGCCATCTTTATGCACACTCATCATTTTAGATAGCAAGTTTTTGTGGATCGCACGCGATCGTTCTTGTTTTTGGTGCATCTGAGGCAGACGCTCTCTCTTTCTCTCTCCATTGATATAGAGCCAGGTAAAGGTCATATACATTTCTGATTTACCGAAAGCATTAAAAGCATAGAAAGATTAAAAAGGTGCTGGCCAGGTTGCCAAGTCCCCTCTTCTCCCATGCTTCCCTTCTAGAGTTTATGACAGAGTAACGGAAAACACTTATTCTTAAATATGCTCACATACATAGATTTAAGCATAGGAAAATAAATTCTCTTAACTAGATGATGGTTTATTAATTTATTTCACTTTTTATGTTCAACTTTATGTTCACTATTTTCAAGTTCTTTATAGTTCTTGGATAAATAGTTTGAAAGACTGCCTGCACACTGTCCAAGATTGAACATTTCTGAGGCATTTAAGGTATAGTCTGCAATCCAATACACTTTTTGTCAAATTCTTTTTGTCGAATTTCCTCTAGCTGTGTGTTTTGGGTGCACAGTCCATGAAAATGGTTCTATAAACACACAAAATGGTTCTATAAACACACAAAATGGCTCTATAAACACACAAAATGGCTCTATAAACACACACAACGGCAGTCAACACATTGCTTCAGGAGCACGGAAGGGAGAAATATAATTTGATTGGCTATTGAAATCCAAATGTCAAGAACCTTTCAGCAGAATCGCGGACTGTACCCTTAAGTATTGGTAACCCCCCCCCCCATTTTCCTTCTGTGAGGCGCATTGTGTTACCTCCTGGTATGAAATGCGCCATACAAATCAAGTTTGATTTGATTTGATGAAAGTAGGAGTTTGACCAGCAGTAGGGCTAATGATGGTTGTAGGACAATTAAGGGCAAAGGCAGCAGTGTTGGTAGTGGGATTACTGGTACTACTAATTCATATCTTCTCACATCTCTGTCCCAGTTCTCGCTGCTGTCAGAGGTGCGAGGCCTGGTGTCTCCCCAGGATTTGGAGCGCTTTGACGGGATGGTGCTGCGCCGCGAGATCGAGGCCTTGAAGGCCCGGCAGGGTGGGGCGGGAGCAGCTGCCCTCCACCCAGACTCCTACTCTATGGTGTCCTATCCAGACACACTAGCGTCTTCATCAGCCAGCTTCATGACTAACACCACGCTCAGCTCAGCACGGGTGAGACACACACACACACAGCCAGTACACACACACACACACACACACACACACACACACACACACAGCCGGTACACACACACACACACACACACACACACACACACACACACACACACACACACACACACACACACACACACACACACACACACACACACACACACACACACACACACACACACACACACACACACACACACACACACACACACACACACACACACACACACACACACACACACACACACACACACACACACACACACACACACACACACACACACACACACACTCACAGACAGTACACAAACGCACACACACACGTGCTCATGCACACACAATGGCGGGGGGGCGACAGTGGTACAGTGGTAGAGAAGTAGTTTAGTAATCAGAAGGTTGCTAGTTCGATTCCCTGTCGAAGCGTCCTTGAGCAAGACACTGAACCCCTAATTGCTCCTGATGTGCAGTGTGCCATCAGTGTAAATGTAAAATGTGTATACATTGTAAGTCGCTTTGGATAAAAGCGTCTGCTAAATGACTACATTTAAATGTAATGTAACACACACAGTCACAGACTGTCACAAAAAGGTATTCACAAAAATACACTCACATACTGTACGCACACAACTCATGCATGCATGTATACACACATAGATAGACAGAAATATTTCTAATTACATGTATGGTTTCAGAGTTATACAATGCAGGTAGCAGGGCACCAGTACACCTAGAAGGAGAGGTCACATTTCATTCAAAAAGACAACAATCTTTGCAGAAAACAGGCAGAAAGTTTGAAAAAGTCACCCAGCATGGCGTTTTTCTTTCCTGTTTTCTGTCTGAGCCTAAATGATAGGGGTGGGAATGGTGCCAGGGGTTGGTTGTGATGTATGGCCATCTCACCTGCACAATACTGGACGCATCTCTCCCAGCCGCTGCCTGGGTGTAAATCTTCCTGAGAAATTGCACTAAAAGAACAAATCTTGCCTCTGCAATGATCTCTGTGTGTGTGTGTGCGTGTGCGTGTGTGTGTTGATGGGTGGCTAGGTGCCAGAGAGAAAGAGGAAAGAGAGAGAGAGAGAGAGAGAGAGAGAGAGAGAGAGAGAGAGAGCATTTGTGTGCATATTGAAAGGCAAAGGATTGGTCAGTTGGTATTTTAAGTGTAGGGTTTGCACACAAAGCCTAAAGGAACTGTTCTGGTGGTGTGTGTGGGAACTGGACATTTATCTCCAGGCCTGCAAAGTCTAACCCTGCCCTCCCCCACCCCAATCCCCTATCCCCCTTTACCTCTCTCTCTCTCTCTCTCCATCTTTCTCTTTCACTCTCTCTCTCTCTCTCTCACTCCCTGTCTTTCTGTCTCTGTCCACTCTCAATTTGAACTGCCCAGGAGAGACTGCTGTGGTTGATAGATATGATGGAGGTAGGACACACACACACACACACACACACACACACACACACACACACACACACACACACACATTTCTACCAGCAAATACCCTGAGTGGCTATGCAGTGGTGATTTCTGTGTATTGCCAGTGTTATGTTACAGTGTGCTTGTGTGTATGTTTGGTGTCCCTCGCCCCTGTCTGAGATTCCTGTTTAAGGTTCCTTTTCTCTGGTTGGCACAATTTCTATCTCTAAAAACACACAGGCACACACCTGTCTTCACTGATAAGAGGTTGGACAAGACAGTGGATCTGGTGTGTGTGTGTGTGTGTGTGTGTGTGTGGTGTGTGTGTGCGTGTGTGTGCGTGTGTGTGTGTGTATGTGTGTGTGTTTATCTGTCTGTCAGGGGTAGCCATGTGAATACGGAATCAGATGGATGAAGTGACTTTCAAAGTCATTATTCCTAGGTGTTCATCTGATAGCCGGCAGGATAATGCACAAATATGCGTTTCTTTATGTAAACTGCATGTGGATTTAATTGACTTTGCCTTTCCTTCTCTTCTGAACCATGGGAATTTCATGACAGCAAATAGTCGGTCGTTAGACGTAATTGACCATAGCTTTGTCCTCAACAAGGTGAAATCGGGTCTCAGTTTAATGTGCTGTAGCCATCTATGCCGAATGCCCATTACAACATGTGTGTGTGTGTGTTTGTATGTATGTGTGTGTGTGTGTGTGTGTGTGTGCACGCAAGTGTGTGTGATATGAGTGGTGCTATGGAGGAAATACTTCCATTGAAAGTTGAAATGAGATTGACGTCTGTTTTGATTTCAGTCTTCAAACAGCTAGAACTTCTATAAATACAAAGCACAGCTACAAATATGAATCACCGTTTTCTAACATTCAGACTCTGTTTCTTCTCTTTCCTTTTTCACCTTCCATTGTCAATTTCTTCCCCTGTCTGATCCCTCCCCATTCTATTAATCCCTTTCTTTTCTGCCTCTGTCATACTCGCTCCCTTCTTTCTCTCCCTATCTCTCCTTCCTCCTCCCCTTCCCTCTTCTCCCCCTCCTGTCTTCCCTCCCTCTATGTCCTTTCTTTCTCTCTCTCTCTCTCTCTCTCTCTTTCTCTCCATCTCTCTCAGAATGACAGCACAGTGGAGAGTAACGGAGAGGAGCCTCCGGAGAGTATCAGTTCGCTGCTGCCCGACATCTCTCTGGTGAGCACGGCCCGGCCGGCCAACAGCAGGCCCCAGAACACAGGCAACCACAGGGCAGGCCTCCTGCTGACACAGAACAGAGCAAATCAGGGCAAAGAGAGAGCGAGAGAATGAGAGAGAGGGGGAGAGGGGGTGGCAGATAGAAAGAGAGAGAGGGAGAGGGGGTGAGGGGGGTGGCAGATAGAAAGAGAGAGAGGGAGAATGAGAGGGGGACAAGGGGGGGGCAGATAGAAAGAGAGAGAGAACATGGTCATGATATGGAGGGGGGGACAGAGAGAGAGAGAGGGAGAGGGAAAAAGGGGGAGTGAGAGATAGAAAGAGAGAGAGAGTGAATTAGAAAGTGTGAGAGAGGAAGGGAAAGAGGGATCGAGGTCTCTGAAGGAGTAACAGGATGAGGTCAGGAGAGGCTTACACTAGTGCAATTTCACCCGCTCCACTGTGGACTTGTGGGATTGGAGAAAAAAAAGGTCAGCAGGCAGAATGAGAGAATGGAGCAGTTTCAGTTTCCTGGCAGTTAGCAGTTCAGAGGACCATGCGGAGGGGGCGCTTCACTGGAGCTGAAATCAAATTGAGGGCCAGATGGAATGACTGGGGGAGAGACAAACAAAAAAAGAGGAACAGAGAGAGAGAGAGAGAGGTGGAGGGGAGATGAAAAGAGAAGAGAGGTAAAGTACATAAGGCTTAAAGGGATAGGATATTTTCCCAGGCTTTCTGAGGAACACATCGAAGAGAAGAGAAGAGAAGAGAAGGTGTCAGTCTGAGGGCACCAGAAAGTTCACACACAGAAACACACACCCACACACAAACACACACCCCGCACACACACACACATTACCACAACCACACACACACACACGATCTCCCTCTCTCTCTCTCACACACACACACAACAATGCTGTCTAAGGCTGATTTTCCTCACCATGATTCATGTGCAGTGTTGAGGGCATGAAAGATAATGTCCTCCACCAGAACCAAAAAACTCCATTTTGGTTTCTCCATGTTTGATTTGTTTCTTCTTTTCTGTTGTTGTCTGTTTTTCTCTCTCTGTGGCCATGTTTTCTCTCATCCATCTGTCTCCCCCACATATTTTCTATTTTCATTTATTTCCTTCCCTTTGCTTGGTATGGATTGGACCCCCTGCCCTCTGTAGCAAACTCGGTTCTATAAACAGCACACTGTTGGGAGAGGCTTGCTGCATCTATTTAAGGCAAATTCAAACTGTGCATTGAATGAATATTAGGTTTACAGCTTCCGTGTGTGTGTGTGTGTGTGTGTGTGTGTGTGTGTGTGTGTGTGTCTGTGTGTCTGTGTGTGTGTGTGTGTGTGTGTGTGTGTGTGTGTGTGTGTGTGTGTGCGTGTGCGTGTGTGCGTGTGTGCGTGTGTTTGTGTGTCTGTCTGTATGCTATATATGTATGAGCAGGTTTTGCACTTGAAGACATGATTTCATTAGATTGTCTTGTGAAAAGCAGGGGTGATCGCTGTGTTCTAAATCCCAATAACAGAATGCTTGTTTGTTTGCTGAGCTCTTGTGGCAAATACCTAATGCTTCTAATTATGAGTGACTCTCAGCTCCTGTGTAGCGTGTGCTGTTCTCACTGATGGACTTTATTGACTCTCTATTTCATGGACACACTTTCTCCTCTAAGATGTTCCTTCTGTCTTTGATGGGAATAGATTTTGGCATATTATGAAAATGCTCATTTAATGCCGTTTCACTTTATGGAGTTTATCTGTGCTGAAGATTCTGTCCTGTTGTCTAAAAGGAAATGCAACATGTATGTACTATAGAGAATTCAATAATGCCATAGTCCTTAGCTTCTTTTGAAAGAAATAAGTGACTATCATGTAAATTCTCAGTCTAACAACTAAAGGCTCTCTCTGATGGGTAGTTGACTGTGGTTATCTTAAAAAAAAGCCTAAATAGAGCCTGAAAGTCACTCATTCATACTCTCTTATTTATACCCGTCATGGTTAAGGCTGCATAAATGTGGCATAAATGTGGACAACAGCTTTGTTTGGAAGTGGTCAAGAGGAGTCATTCTGTACCCCTACCCACAACAAATTGTGTCACTATGACAACACCTCCTCTCTTGCCCCCTCCCCCTTCCCTCATAGGACGAGGTGCGGTCCAGGTCCGACTCTCCCCCCTCCTTCAAACCTCCCCCTCCCCCAGGAGTCCAGAGGATGCCCACCCGGAGAGAGCCGGCCACCAAGCGGCCCTCCTCCGAGTCCTCCCACTCCGGCCTGTACTTCACCGCGCCCTCCTCTTCCTCATCCACCCTTTCCTCCCACCGCTCGGCCGCGAAAGACCACAAGCGCCCACCCACACGCAAACCCACCGCCTCCACCTCGGCAGACCACCCCGGGAAGGGGGTCCCGGTCACCCAACTGTCTATGGTCAGCCAGCACAACATCGGCCCTTTCCCACGCGTCCAGTCCCCTAACCGTAACAAGCCGGTGGCGTCCCAACACCAACACCAACACCAAAACCAACACCAAAACCAAAACCAACACCAACACCAACACCAAAACCAACACCACCACGCTCCCCCTCCACCTCCTCTGCCACCGGCTCCCCCGCTACCACCCCCCACTGTCGCCCCCTCTCCGTCCGTGACACCTCCACCGCCCCCTCCTCTGCCTGCCCCTTCAGTACCCCCACCCACAGCCTCCCCAGACAAGGCCTCCCCCTCCTCTTCCAGCAAGCAGCACTTTGTGATGGTGGAGGTACACCGGCCTAACGCGGAGCCCGATGTCAACGAGGAGCGACAGCTGCCACAACCTCGAGGTGAGGACTGTGTCTGTAACAACTAATAAAGAAATGATTACCAACAGGTCAACTGACAACAGGTTCATCTAGTCCAGTCTAGTCTAGTCTTATGGCTATAGAGTTTTTTAGAAACTGCTGCATATGTATAAAAAATATGTATAGTATTTCTGTATGGATCCTGTATATATAATTCCTGTGTAGAAAGCATTTGCTTAGTGTTTCAAAAAAGCATACTATTCAAAAGGCAGGAGGACTTGCCACAGAAATAAAATCCTCCTTTACACCATTGACAGAAATGATCATCACAGTTTGATGATCTCCTTCGGATGCAAAAACAAGCCGCAATCACACAGTTCAGAGCAATTAGTCCTTCATTTTTTCACAGTATCGATCTACTGGACATGCCAGTGAACCATCCGCGATGCTGACTCAGCCTGTCTCGTGGCCCGGCCTATAGCAGTAACTTTGACACGGGCGCTCAGTTATTTAGCCGTCGTTCCAGTGGAGGGCGACTCGCCATTAAGATAAGTGCTTGCAGAGAGGCAGGACAGCTATGGAAAATCGTATCTAATCTTATCTCTAAGAGTCGTTACACTTGGGCAGTACAGTGTAAAGAGGCTCCTTCAGATATACTATTTGGGGCAGTTACCTCACCCAGTGATTGAGCTAGTGCATTGGGCACTTATCACGCAATCAAACTGAGATGTGGCCGTAGATTATGTTTTTCTGGCAAGAAACTCAAGAGCGACAGGTGTTTATGAATAGGTATGTAAATTGCCAACATGGCTGCAGGGTTTGGATGCTGCTGAATGTAAGTGAAATATCTGCTCATGTATAAAGAATGAATGTTGAATAATTCTGATGCTCATATGCTAACATCACAAATCACTTGATGCTGACAGGACTAAACATTCATTTTTTACTGCCTAAACCACCTTTTTTAGTGTTGAAAGGGTTCAGCATAAAGACAGTGACTTTGCTAAGTGTATCTGCTTCAGAATGCATACCTTATGTCATTGAAGGGGGGGGGGGGGGGGGGGGGGGGGGGGGTCGTGTTGTGTTGTGTGGTGTATGCACCTTAACACTACTGAGTCCGAGCCTTTTTTAGGTAGTCTGACATGAGGCAAAAGTGGCATTTATGATTATATTCTAGAAGACCTCAGCAATAATAACATGAGAGTAAAAGGAATTACCCCCACCCTCTTTTATTTCCTCTCATTGGAGACATTTACTGCCGGGTTTTCAACATGACACTCAACTGTGGAGACGCTAAAGTCGGGGCTAATCGTGTTCTAAATCATCCTGATCTCTTTACTTTAGCCGCGGCTATCGCTGGAAGAATCAGGCCACTGCTGTTTATTAGCCCTCCTGCAGTGCTCTCGCTGTCCCTCTGTTGAGCACCAGCAGGTCCCTGCATGCGGCGGCTATACGTCTATATTGAACAAGCTCTCAGATGTAACATAAAACCTTCAAGCCCGGTTCTGTTTCGCCCGCGGGAGTCATTAGCACCTAATAAATTGCACATTAGTTTCAGGCAGTTAGTCAGAAAATTACATTTGTCTCTGCGAGAGGGAGAGTTCATCCATGACACGGCGTAATATAGATTGCATGCGGGAGTGTTGATCTTGTGTGTGTGTTTGTGTTGAGTAGGTATGCATACAGGTGTGCTTGTACAGTAGTGAGATGTGGGGTATGCGTGTCTGTGTAGTTTTTTTTCCATTGTGCTGTGACAGATTTCGACCTCCGCTGCCTACATTACCCAGGTGTCTGTGGCCTTCTATGCATGTCCCCTGACCCATCATCGATTTCCCACAGGTGCTACTCTCTGCCAGCTATCGGACAGCGGTCAGACTTTGAGCGAGGACAGCGGGGTGGACATTGCCGAGTCGGGACGCCTCAGCAAGGAGAGCAGCCCCCGTCCCGCCCGGACGCGTGCCCCCAGGGACGGCACGGGGGGTGCAGGGGAGGCCCCCCCAAAACCGGTGAGAGCGAGGGACGAAAGAGCCCAAGGAGAATGATGAAGCGATTTTGAGAAAATCGGGCGAAGGATGATGATTATTAGGGTGGAAGAAATACTATCCTACATGTGTGCGTATATGTGTGAGTGTGTTTGTGTGTGTGTGTGTGTGTGTGTGTGTGTGTGTGTGTGTGTGTGTGTGTGTGTCTTTGTGTGTGTGTGTGTGTGTGTGTCTTTGTGTGTGTGTGTGTGTGTGTGTGTGTGTGTGTGTGTGTGTGTGTGTGTGTGTGTAATATCAGTGAAGATGAACCATAGTTTGAGCTCTGTAACCCGGGGTCTGGACTTGGCCATGGATCTGCTCTCTGATGGCCGCAGCCTGATCTAATTTTGATTTGTTTGGATTAGATTTTTTCGTTCTCTGCTTTGTTTGCCCATTCATTTCTTTGCCACTTCCCCCCTTCCTCCTCCTCCGCGTCCTCCTCCTCCTCCCTTGTTCATTGTGAGTTGGCACTCCACTTGAGTTGGTTTCTCATTCATCAATCACTCGTTCACCCCATCCCTCACACTGCAGCAAACACTCCTCCTCAGACACAGACTGTGCCGTGCCTAAAACAGTGTGTACACCTATATACACGTATATATATATATATGTGTGTGCTACAGCAAAAACTTGACGGTTATCGGCGTTGTGTTTTATATGTCTGTCTGTTTGACAAGGTGCACCATGCACAGATGGTGGTTTCTGTCTCCTGACTGGTCTGTCAATAACTCTCTCTACCTGTATGTCCTCTTTCTTTCTCTCACTCTGTCCATTTTTCTTGATAGCCGGGTCTATTGGAACCTACGTCCACTCTGGTAAGGGTGGCAAAAAGTGCCAGCACACTTGGCATCGCCATAGAGGGGGGCGCCAACACACGGCAGCCTCTGCCACGCATCGTCACCATCCAGGTGAGTGCCTCTATGGCTCTTTCAGGAAGAATGGTTGCTTTTTAATATACTGTATGTGTAAAAGACAAAAACAATATGGATTTTCAGGGATGCCTCTTTCTTGACAGGCTATGAGAAAACCTAATAAATTGTCAAATTTTCCACATGGATCAATCAGTCATCAAATGGATCAATCTGTCATCAAATAACAGATTGATTATTTTACAGATTCAAATTCTTCAAAAAGGAATGAATATGATAATGAGAGGCGAGATCGAAGATTTCAGATGTTCAGTGGCTTCCATTTACAATTCAGATCTTCAGTGTTCTCTTGGTTTTTCACTTGTTAAAGGCTACAGCTCCTTCTGATGACTGAGACACAAAGGCTTGTTTGAATGTATTGACATTTGAGACTTAATGAATCAGTGCTAGTAATCAATGCATTACTTCCTGTTTATTTGCCTTATCTTTTACACTTATAAAGAAATGACAGAGTTAGAGGGACAGACAAGGGACTTTTGAGTATGCAGTACAGGATATGTGGGTGCGTGTGTGTGTGTGTGCATGCGTGCGTGCCTGCGTGTGTGCGTGTGTCTGTGCACGCGTGTTTGCGAACTGTTCAGCATTTAACTTGACGCAAAGTTCAATTTAAACACAAAATAACGATTTCCGTTACAGTTACATTACAGAAATAATATAAAAAGGTTAGTGATGTTACTCCATGACCGCATTTTGTGTATGTCTTGTTGACTCTCCGCCTGCTTGATGAAACGAAATAAGCCAAAGGCAGAAGACTTCTGTGTGCATTACAATTGGCTTCCGTGTCTTATATCCTCGAACCGAAGATAAAACATGTTTTATTTGTTAAAGGAGAGCAGACAAAAAGAGTCAACAGGGTCAAGACTGAGCTGAAATTGATTTTTGAGTTGCTTTGTCTTAGAAGGCACAGAATGTTGCTTGAGGTGGTTAACCCTTTTCAGACAATCAAACCAACCAATCACATGTTATTTGGATTTGTTTATGTATAGGCATTTAACATAAGCCTTCAGTCAGTCAGTTTTTCTGAATAGTGACAGGAAGGTTACATATGCACTGGATACACTTGAAGGTTTGAATTTTCCCTCTACTAGATATGCTTTGCAGAACATAGGCAAAGTGCAGCATTGCTGTTAACTTTACACCAAATCAAGTCTATTCAGAAATAGTACTTACAAATATAACAATTGGCTGCGGAGCAATTGTGTGTATGTTTGTGTGTGTGTATGTTTGTGTGTGTGTGTGTGTGTGTGTGTGTGTGTGTGTGTGTGTGTGTGTGTGTGTGTGTGTGTGTGTGTGTGTGTGTGTGTGTGTGTGTGTGAGTGAGTGAGTGTGCGTGAGGATTGAGGAATGAATTGGAAGCCCTGTGATTTGGCAGGCTAATGAAAAATAAAAGGGGAGATGATTACAGCTAGTGCGACTGCAAATCAGCTTC
Source organism: Clupea harengus (assembly GCF_900700415.2). Taxonomy (NCBI): domain Eukaryota; kingdom Metazoa; phylum Chordata; class Actinopteri; order Clupeiformes; family Clupeidae; genus Clupea; species Clupea harengus. The sequence goes on along the minus strand of NC_045163.1, from coordinate 18,001,741 downwards.
ACAAGAACAAAGACTAGCGCTCAGTAACGACGCCGGAGACACAGGAAGAGGCAGAATAGGACAGGAACAAGAGGGGGGGGGGGGGTCGGTGCTGTTGTAACATGGAAGAAAGACTGGAATTGCTGAGAGAATGCTACGGAGACGGAGAGAAGAGAGAGAGAAGATAGAGGAGAGAGAGAGAAGAGAGAGGAAAGAGAGAGAGAGAGAGATAGCAGAGGCAGGGAGGAATGGACAGGCATGAGTGGGTTTTAATTCCACTGTCTGTGCCCCTGCCCTCTCTACCCCACACGCCACCCCTGACAGGGGGGAATTAAATACCTCGCCTCATCTGTAATGGAAATCCAACAACAAAGGTGCCGCCATAGCAGGTGATATAATCCAGCTTTTGTGTTCCCCACGGACATTTTTTTTGTATCTCTTTATTTATTTATCTGTCCACTACCTTACCATGTCCGAAAGCTGTAATCTGGAGGGGGAATTTGGGAAACCAGGAGAGCTCTCTCTGTTCTCTACTGTATGCTGTGGGCATCATTGATCTGAGTGTCTCAAAGAGCCTCAGGGCTTGGCTGCTATTGCTGCATAATGGCAAACTGCTCGCAGACTTTTAATGGGCCTGCCTGACTGATGAAGCATTGCACCTTTGGAGGCTTTTCAAGGGAGGTCATGATGTGAGGACAGACAGTCTGGCCACATTACAGCTCAAATATAGGACAATATTTAGTGTGAGATGAAGTGAATTATCTTTATGTGAGGCAAAAAAATCACATAAAGTGTGAGGCAAAACATTTCTTGAAGTTAAGTAGTATCTGGGTGGAGCTTCAATATAATGACAGATAAAGCTATTCAATGACAATGTCCTCTGATTACAGGGGTGTATACCTTTACTGATGAAGTCTTCAATTGTTGCTATATAATTTGTTTGGCCAATGGAAAATCTTAAAGGTAATCGGACATTTTTTCACCTCTCACATCAAAACCAGGTAGAGAGGGAGTTGAATCTCATGCTAATTATCTGATGCTAGCATTTTTCACTGGCTGATCTGGATTCAGTGGATGGCTCAGCAGCCGCAGGAGCTGCATATATTGGCTGTAGCTGTACACAGACTTCTAATGGGCCTGGAAAGCATGTTGTGATTGGAATAGGCCACCCTCTTGCACCCGAGACGAGCTGTAGGCTCATGCTGTGGCTGGAGGTGAAAGCCTGTGTCCTCCAAGGATTGGATGCGCTCTCTGAACACCGTTTGAAATGTATGGGATAGATTCAAGACCGTGGTTATAATCTCCCTCTGTCCACCACTGTAAGACATTTCCTGAGCCATGTTTGTCCAACAAAATGGTTGGTCTTGTTGCTCACAAGCCTGAGCCAGAATGCTTGTCCAGTTTCTTTCATTCAGTTAGTTTGTCGAATGTTATGGATAGCCAGTGCAATTTGTGTGGTAAGCTATAGACCCAAACAAGGGGAGAGAGAGTAAGAAACGATCAAGGCAAATGGACTTCAAGGAGAGGGATGGAAGAGCTTTGGTGTGAGACAATGATCAGCAGAAGTGTTGTTTGTGGGGGAAATTGCTCCTAAGTCTACTTGGCTCCTGTGAGAAAGGGCACTGGTGGGAGGGAGAGGTAATTGTAGGTTAGGAGGAGGCAACATGCATGAGACTACTGCTGGCAATCAGTACGGAAACAGCAGAGGCCGGTCTTGTTATCTTTTCTGAAATCTCATGTTATCATGGTGGTAACAAAAAGATCTCCTTTTTTAATTGGGAAGTGCTATTGTACGTCATTAGCCAAACATGATGTGAACAGGATTACTGTATCACTGACATTGAGGATCATATAGGAAAATCGTGGCAGAGTGGCACAGGAGTTTGTTTGTCCTACCGTTCAATTCAACAACATCAATTCAAGCCTATCCTATACTTACTTAAAGATACAGTATCTGTCCAATGGGTTGGGTTTTGATTCTGAAAATAAGAGATATGAATATCCTGTACAGGTTTTTGCTGCTTTTTAAAAAACACCTGTTGCATTTTTCACAAGCAGTCATTCAGGCTGAAAGCAGAACCTGAGACCTTGCTGTCTGGTCCTATTTCGGTGACAGGAACTCTGAGACTTCCGCTTCTCAACTCTCTCGTCAACCAACACAGACACAGACTTTTCAGTACCGGAGTTTATTCAGGGTCAGCTAGACACCAATAACAGGCAAGCGAAGACAAAACGGTAAACTAAAAATGTCTAGTGATCAAACTTAAAGCACTAGGAATAAATACACAACCCTCAGAAGATAATCTTAATTAACAGAAACAGTCCAGGGAAGAAAGTAAACTTAAGAGTTAAATACTAAAACTCAAAATAACACGGAGCTTATCTAACCTTGGAAATTACAAAGGAGCAGGAACAAACGCAGGGAGCGAATAGTCTGGAGCTTGAGTTGACGTGAGAGTTTTGTCCATTCAAAACGAGGCCAGACAACAAGTCAGGGGAGTGAAGAGTTTAAGTAGAGTGTTGGAGGGAGTGAGAGGTGTTCGTGATTATAATTCAGGTGACTTGGAATGTGACGGAGGCAGGTGAGTTGAATCCGGAGGGGGGCGTGGCAGGAGTAGGGCTCAGTGCCGGCCTGACAGTCTTGACTTCTAAGAGCTTTGTGCTCTCTATTAAGATTAGGCACCAGTCTGATATTTAAACGAAACCTGTAAGACATTCGGTTTAGGACCAGGTTCTGCAGTGAGACAGTTCTTGTCCTTCCAGATGTTTGTCTCACAATCAGGTGACAGTCTGTCCATATAAAATATCAGAGCACCACAATCATAGCTTTTTGGGAATAAAAAAGGGATAACAACATGACCCCCCCCCCTATTCCTCCTCTCTCTCTCTCACACACACCCACACTCTCTCATACACACACACACACACTCATATTCTTCCTCTGTCTCCCCCTGTCTGGGTGAATGAGCCCCTTCAGTGAAGGTTAATAAAAGGTCTAATGGAGCAGGCTGGCCAGTGGCCTCTGCCTCTGTACCTGACTGTAATAACCCGGTGTTTGGATGGCATGTAATGCACCCCGAGGGGGAGGCAGCGCAGCTCCACAGGTCCTTCGAGGCTGTAATGATAAGTCTGTATCCATCTCACCCTCACTGTGTGTGTCTTGTTTTTCCTTTCCCCTTCACACCGGCTCTCTCTCGCTCTCCTGCCACACACTTTCTCTCTCGCTCTCCTGCCACACACTTTCTCTCTCTCTTGCTCTTTTTTTTTACCCCCTCTCTACCCTTTTTTTGTCATAGAATGTTTTAAGAGAGGTCAAAACCATTGAGTGCCTTTGAGATCAAACTTTCGAGAGCTACATTTTTTTTGATAATTCTCTCTTTCTCTCTCTCTCTTTTTATCAGAGAGGGGGTTCGGCTCACAACTGTGGTCAGCTGAAAGTGGGTCAGGTGATCCTGGAGGTGAACGGCGCGTCGCTACGGGGCCGGGAGCATCGAGAAGCCGCGCGGATCATCGCCGAGGCCTTCAAGACCAAAGACAGAGACCACGTGGACTTCCTGGTCACAGAGTTCAACGTGGCACTTTAGGGGTCACTGGGCTCACATCGACTTCACCAACATACAGTATGCCCAGAGTCAGAAGGGTTAGAGGTGGAGAGAGAGAGAGAGAGAGAGAGAGAGAGAGAGAGAGAGAGAGATGGAGTGATATGAAGCCGGAGGAGCAGTCATGGACTTTATGATTTAAGGCAGGGTTAACCCCCTTTCCACATCCTCCATGCCTCACACAGGAAAGTAGTTTAACATGGACTTGGAGTGGAGCCTGAGACCATTCTGACTCAAGATCTGTGGGACTACTGAAAATCACAGAGTAATTGAACACACATTCTGACTCCAGATCTGTGGGACTACTGAAAATCACAGAGTAATTGAACACACTTCGGAATATGAAGAGCAGGGATTAAGGAAAACATCTGCTTTTTTTACAGTAAGCTTCTTATCTTTGCCGTCACCACAACATCCCTTGGACTTGAAGCTGACGACACTAACTCACCAACGCACGCACCCACCCACCCACACACACACACACACACACACACACACATACACACACACACACACACACTCAGTGCAAAGCAGAACAATGGACTGTTCGTTCATTAACTGAAAATGTTACATTCGCGTCAAACTATTTTTAAAATTCTAAATGGCTGTTTTTAAAGAAAAATAAATAATATATCTATACACAAATGATGAGATGCAGACACGGTATAATATATATGTCAAAGAAATCTTTTCAAAGGCACAGTTTACCGAATAATTGTGGTTAAACATGATGTCGGAGACATAAAATGAAAATGTGAGAAAAGGGTTATTAGAGATTACCACATAGAAGAACAAACCCCAACTTCCCACTCAAATGTTTTCCTGCAGAGCACAGGAGAGACTTCTCTGCTGTAATTGCCTTTTTTGCCCTGGTCTCCGTTGTCAGTTAGCTGCATTCACTCTGTCTCTGCTATGCTGCAGTCGACTGCATCATTTGGTAATTACACTTAAACAGTGGTAATTATGTGTTAGGGTGGAGGAGAGTGAGAGGTAGGGGAGAGATAAAGGACAGGGAAAATAGAGGGAGGAGAGAGATAGCGAGAAAAAAAAACAGAAAGAGAGCCAAAGGAAGAAAGATAGCAAAGCGTCCGAAAGATGAGAGAGAGCCTGTGTGAAGCGAGCTCTGCATCAGGACAGATACAGCCGGAGAGGGGCTCACTGTGTGTCCCACACACACACACACACACACACACACACATCACGACCACCACCCCTGCCTTAGCTCCCACTATATCTGTATTGAGTATGGAGAGGCACTTCATCCAATTATGCGATGTGAATCAGGAACAAAGCATGGCAATCAGTCAGGGGAGAGTGAGAGGGAAAGGGAAAGGGGTGTTGGGAAGGAGGGGAGGAGAGCATTCACTGGAACTAATGAAAAGTTGTGAAGTGTGTGTGATTCCTGCAGGAGCTTTACTGAGGAGAGAAGAAAGGATGGGAGCTGGAGGAAGAGAGAGAGTGAGAGAACAGAGAGAGAGAGGGGGGGGGGGATATGCCATCCACTGATATGTCACTCATGACTGTTGCATAAGAATGGGATGGACCTGGATCTGAAGGATCCCTCTGGGTATGTGTGCATCTGTGTGTGAGTGATTACCGCTGTGCGCTACAGCAATAGAGGAGGACTTCTGTGGGAGCAACCACACATTGCAAACGCTTGTTTTTACCTGTGTGTGTGTTTGGGCGAGAGAGAGAGAGAGCTAACCAACGAGAGAGAATTAATTGCAAGCTCAAATTGTAGAGCCTAACATGAAGCAGAAGTTCAGGACAGCTGCTGTCAGGCAATGCTATGGCTTTGAGGTAATTGGGAATGCTGTAATGCTTTCAGGAATGAGTAGGGAGTATCCAGGTGATTTCTTCTGCACTCTCCTCATGAGCATAGCGGCCATCTTGAGACTCACTTTACCCATATACACCACCATTTTGTGCAAACATTGTGTATTTTTACGTAAATTTATATTTTTATTTCTATTAACAATACTTGTGTATTAAAATGATATCTATAGGATGCTGATTTATGAATATGGAATAGATATATGATTGATATAGACAGGGTTTTTTAAATCACTCGGCACAGCTAAAGTCTGTGTGGTTAGTGAGGGACTCTAACCTGGGGGATGTTATTCTAGTTATTCAATGGTGCGGGTCCTCCATCTTGGTAACTAAACACAGAACACCCCCCCACAGAGACACACACAACCTCCCATTTTACCCTCAGGCTGTGTTCCCACCAGAGCCAATTTTGCTTCTCTCCATTTGCCCTGTGTAGTTTTCTACTCGAGTCCAGTTATTTAATATGTTCATAGATATCACTCCTCTTTGGGACCTAAAGACTTAATTCCACTGGCGGTGATTGTGTCTGTCTCTATACGGTACAACATTGCAGTGGACTATTCCACAAACAAGGTAATGAAACATGACAATAACATTCAACTTGAGAGCAGTGTAAGAGTTATTGAAGTTTAGTGTATGTGTAAAGTGTAGTTGGGATTTGCCCTTTTTAAAGTCAGCCTGGAGATTCCTTGAAAATGATGTGTTCTTCAAAGCCAAATTTTCAAGAAGTTAATCAAAATGAATATTAAAAAATTAATAAAGGCCCACACTATAAAAAATGTAATACATAAAAAGAAACTGACCTTATTTTTACTTTTCACCTGTGATATTTCATGAAATGTACTTTACTAAGTAAAGTACGTTAAAAAGTGTTCTTCACTCTACTTGAGTGAAGTCACAGAATTGATTCATAAACACCAGAGATGTATCTTTCCTTCTATGTGACTTGCTCTGTTGTAATGACTTGCTTATAGCAACACTGAGTCAACTGAGCATTTCTTCATTCACAAGCAGCCGGTTTCCCCTTTCCAAGTGCTAAAATATACATTATAATTATTTTTTACCGCCATTGTGCTTTTCACAGAAGAAAGTGCTGTAAACTAGCTTAAGTGTCTGAGCTGAATCAATTCACATTAGAACACAGATTGCACACCTAAAGCCACTGCTGAGTGGCCAGAGAAATATGATCATCATGAACACTATTCATATGACACAATACATAGACGGTTTAAAAGTCTAAGGTCTTACACTGTTCTGCATAAAGATATCAGTAATCACTAGATAATCACACAGATAACTTTAAGCCCCTTTCCACGGCTTTTTAAAGACATATTTTGCAAATGTAGTAAAACATGATTCTTTAATTTCACCCACTTTATGTATGTGCCTGGTTAGGTATAGCCGCACAGCGATGCTTTCCATTTTATTTTATTTTATTTTTCAACCCTTTCCTTACCGTTCATTCTGCCTTCCGTCTACTTGCCTACCTGTCTACTTGCCTGCCTCTTGTACAGTTTGATGAGGAGCATTGTACACAGCCATGCTATTTATACTAAAGTGTGTTTAATTTTCCAATAAAGAATAACTGCACAAGAAAATCTGCTGAGAAGGCTCTATTTTGGCACTATCATTTTTTGTAGGTGTGTGTTGCGTGCGTGTGCGTGCGTGCGTGTGTGTATGTGTGTGTGTGCGCGCGCGTGCGTGCAGCGTTTGTGTGCTCAGAGGAGTGTAGCCCATTATGTAGTTACCAGGAACATCTGTATTAAATTGTATTTATACAATTTTCAAGTCCACTGATTTTCACAGTACACTCTTTTCAGTTTTCAGTAAATTTGTCTGTACATTAGGCTTCAGTTTGCCTAAATTAAATGCTTAAATAAACTCAATAGCAAACATAACGAAGAGTCCTTCAGAGAAGCAAAACAATTCTTGTGCATTTTTAGAAGTAGGGCTCTAATCCAATATCAATACAGAATTATAAAAATGTCCTGGTTTCCATAATGTAATCGCACATTTTAAAATTAGATGCCTTGATTAAAATCAAATATATCTGCGGGTCCATTTGTGCACACAGTGAACCAAATCTTAAGGATGTTCAAGATCCAACAAAGATTTAATTCCATTATATAACTGCACACTGATTGCTGAGGGAGAGAGCGTTCTACTTACCCAGTGAGCAAGGATACAGAAAAAACTTTTCTTTCTTAATGTTTTGGCCTATACCTAAATGAAGACTGGGTTTGCTTTCGGTTGCAAGGCACAGACGGTTTAATGTCAGCTTTTAGCTGTTTCATCCATCCAGTGGCCAACCCCTTCAGATGGACTGCCTCCAGCTTTTACTTCTGAGTGCCTCCAGCATCTCCCTCGTCTGTTATATCCTTCAGTATTCTTGTCTGCTGATACAATTTATTAATGTTCAGTTCAATGAGGTTAACACCATACCACAACATGCTGAATATCAGTTAGCCTGACAAATCCATACTGTATTTAGCTTACAAGTCAGCATCATATCATAAGCATCAGCAAACAGTAAGTTACAATAACACTTGCTACAATAAAAGTAAGAAATAAAAATCGGTGCGCTATCATCCGATATGTCTCTCTAAATACATCTGGCTGTTTGGAGACAAGCATACACAGAGGTGAAAGATTTCAGGACTTACATAATTGAATGTTGGAGGGGAGAAAAGCCTCTGTACGCAACACGAATATTGTATTTGCTGACAACACGATGTGAATAGCAAGTGTGTGTCAAGGATGACCATATGGAAAATTTCTGTGTCAATTTGTTGGGAAATGATTTAAGGATAGTCCTAAAAAAATGTCACACTAGTTTGGGTAGCCCTGAAAATACTGTATATACTGTGTTGATGATAAACAATTTAGCTGCCTTAAAGCCAAGCAGTAAGAAAAAGACTTTAAATGTTATAGTGTTCTTCCTCCAACATAAAAAGTTAGCACACCCTACAGCAGCAAAAAATAATCACTCGTAAGTGCATCTTACATTATATGCATGCCACAGAATCGCAAGGATCTAGGCTATTCCTGCTGTTACAAGAAGAGAACCGCCTTATATAAAAATAATGGTTGGTAATGTTGGTTGGTTTGTTTCACTTGCATGGGAAGGATGCTCTCTGTGCAAAAAATCCATACCGTGGCACACACTACGTGAGAGCAGGTGATCCCAGTATAGAGGCCAAACATGGACATGTTAGAGAATGTCCGCCCTTAATGTATTACAAATTATTCATGATTTGGCAGTAGAATGAAAGGAAAAGTAAAAAACTAGGCACCAAGCCTAAAAGGACCCTCAGACACCATGGACAGAATTATGGTGTTGGCAGAAGAAAGATATTTACTCACAAAGTGAAACTGAACTTTCTATGCAGGGTGCACTTTTGATTCTAAATGCCAATTTGAAATTATATCCATCTCAAAATGTACATTCTTCTTGTTGTGTATCATGTCAGTTTTCCAGCTGGCTTATTGCATCAGTAACTGCACAATTAATTCCAATTCAGTCTTGGCTTTAGTGGTGTTAAACAAATAATTAATTATTTGTAGATATTACACATGCCAAAACAGCAGGTGCTGTCAGTAATAAAGTCACATCCTTCGGTGTACCAAAAGGGTATTACTGACAGCTGTTCCAGCTAACTGACATACACTTGGATCTGTTGACAGAGGAAGGCAAGCTGTACAATGATCTAAGAAAATTGAACACATCAGCTGGCATTTAAAAGAACAGTGCACCTGCCTTTGTTTGATGGTGATGTTCTCAGAATGCTGGTTGTATACCCTTTGCAACAAAATGACAAACATGCAACAAAAACAGACTACAGGAGTTTTCTTATCAACCAATGACACCATATGTTAAAAGGGGGAAATGCATGGAAAAACGCCATTTGTTGCAGTTTGACTCATCACAGTATGCAGTACTCATCACAGTTGGCTGTGCAGAACAAGTTGTCTACCCTGGTCATGGGGAAAGTCAATGATCATAGGAAGTGAAAATTATACTATTATTACTATTTGCATAACTACTAATGCAAATAAATATTCTATATGTCACATTACTCGCATCCCACATATTTCTTGGGACCTGATTAAACTCCGATGCAGACATACCGCTCAGTCACGCAGTTCTTAGGCTTTCAAAGTGGTCTCGCAATTCACAGTAGCTGCCTGACAGTGGCCTGGTTTTCCATCAACCTCCGCCTTTGGGCCCTTGCTGTGGTCCTTGGAATGCGTGCCCTCGTCTTTGCCGTCTTTCACGCTGCACGATGGTTGTGATTCGTCATGACGTACTTTGTTCCCGTCATCCGCTCTCAACTTTGCTTGCAGCCACAAATGCTCAGTGACGCAACCGATCTCGATTCTCTTTAGTGGGTCTGGATGCAGCATGCTGTAGATTAGGGCTATGCATTCTGCTGAAGGGTTTCTTGACCGATGGAACGCCACATGGTGCTCCTTTTGGGCCTTGAGCATCTTCCTTACATTTGAATCATCAAAGGGCATTGAACCGCAAACCATTATGAAGAGAACGACACCCATGCTCCAGACGTCATACATTTTGGGGTTGTATGGTGTCCCCTGTAAAACTTCAGGGGCTGCATAGGCGGTAGAGCCGCAGAAAGTTTTACTCAGCACCATGTCACCATTGCCATCGTAGCTCAGCTTGCGACTGAACCCCAAATCACCAACTTTCATATTAAAATCCTTATCCAAGAGAAGATTCTCACACTTCAAATCCCGATGGACGATGTTCTTCTCGTGAATGAATTTAATGGCCGCGGTCAACTGGCGAAAAATCTTCCTAGCAAAATCCTCTGGTAATGTCCCGCGGAATTTGATGAACTCCAGCAAGTTGCCTTGTACACCGAGTTCCATTATCATGTAGACCTTCCCATCCGAAGTTTCAAAGATCTCAAAAGTTTTGACGATGTTGGGGTGGCTGAGGCATGCCATCATCTCAATTTCACGGGGTAGAAATTTATCTAGAAAGTCCTTTGGTGCCTTGTTTCTGTTAATAATTTTAACAGCAACATTTATTTTCCGGCGCTCAGAGTACGCTGATTTCACTTTGGCGTACGATCCCTCGCCTAGATGTATACCAAGAGTGTAGCCCCGCTTCCTAAGGACCAGAGCGTCCATCTGAATGGAGCACCTGCGAGGTTGCCTTAATTCGTCTTGTGCAGGTTGGGCATTTTAAGGAAAGTTAGCTGGCAATTCAGACCAAACCAACCCAACATCCTGCCGGTGTTTCCCGCAATCAAGGCATTCAATTATTGCTGTTTTATTTGAAAGCCTTTGGCTACATGACGTCGAGAGAACACCTGGCGACGTCATAGTCATGTAGTTAAGGATGAATTATGCGAATCCATAGCATGGATTAAATAGTTTGTCTTCAAACAAACAATAAGCTATGCCCTGGCCTTTCATTACATTCTAAATACACGTTTGTATTTATCCATAAAGCTATCCATTAAGCTCATCCTAATAGAATCAAAGGGCTTACCACGTCACAACAACTGTTAAATTATCATAATAGCATTCTATTCTATTCAATTCTATTCAACTCTAGTCTAGTTTGTCTAGTCTTTTGCAAGTAGAATATCGTTTGTGCCATGTTTGCTGAGTTTAGTCTTTATATTTAAAAAAAATCCTGTTCCCAACATTTGGTGGATTATTAAGACATTTTGACGTTATTATTAAGACAAAACGTCAAAAAATCTTTCTCTTCATTTTAATACAGTAGTTGGCTAAAATTGACCCACTGCGCATCTATTTTATGACAATTCATGCTTAAAATCTGCAATCCTTAATGTGCCATCTGACAAGGAAGTATTTTATTATAGAGGGGAGGATAGGCTCTCACACCCACCAGGGATATACAATTGAAGAAGCTAACAAGCAGTGAGATCCTTAAACTATTCAGCTTGAAATATTTAAAAGGCACAGTTTACCCACATTCAAATCTCTCTGTTGAATTATTTGAACTGTAGGCCAATATCATTATTTTGAAGGGGAGACAGTTTGCTAATTTTGAATCATTCATGCAATCTACCATATATCACACAGGCCCATCTGTAAAACAGTAAACATGCTATTTGCATTCCATAAGCTGGTGAAGTAATGGAAAGAGTCTGTTTTACCAATTCTGTGAAGGGTGCTTGTTTGAATTATACTCATATACCTGGGGGATTGATCCGTTTAAAAACCACCATGTTATAAACAAAGGCCTGGACTTAACACTGGGCCTGAAAATTCACCTTTTTCCCCACCGCAGCATATCATTTATTGTCAGCTGTGCCTTAATTTTCATAAAATAGCATGAAAATGTCAGTGGTCATTTCAGTGTTTGAGGACTGACATGAGGCTTTAATTAGTTTGAGCTTCTTTTTATTGTTAGATTATCTTCTCTTTACATATCAGGAACCTTTGCTGATATCACACAGAGGAAAGAGCTCATCTATCAGTCCTCATGGACTTGGTGTTAGCACAGAGGAGAAAACCAGCAGAGGCATACCCACCATAGTTACACAGTGATGCGACATCTTACTGACTCTGAACTCCCTATTCCTATGAATATGATTTAAGAGTTTTGCAGATAGCAACCTTTCACATGCAGGCATGAGCCTACTTGATGCAGCCAAAAGGAATTGTAAGTGAATTTGTTTGGCATTTTGATAAAGTTGTACATCACAAAGATTTGTCATGTAACACTAATGTGGTGTCAGAAGGGGAGGGCTTTGATATGCTGTCTGCAGGTAGCCTAACAAATAATGAATGAGATAAGAAAAGACATTTGAGGACACACACATATATGGTTGTGTGTACTCACTTTCACACACACACACACACACACACACACACACACACACACACACACACACACAGACAGACACAGACATGCACACACATTGTGGTCTGTGGATTAATCTCTGATCATCGCTGACCTTATCATAGGCCTATGTGGAGCCTTGCAAAATAAAAAAGGGCAGGCAACTGTTAGATTCAATTCTAAAAAAAGACAACTAACTATGGAGATTAAAATTCTGGACACCATCCTCATCAGACAAATAACAGACCACCTGGTTCAACAGATGGATTATAAACGTTGTGCTATTGCAGCATCGACCTGATGTTGGGATTAGTCTGACACGCCTCCGTTTATGTTCTCAATGGGGGTGCACACATGTTATATCAGACCATATCATACTGAAAAGTACAGGAAAATTGCTATGCCGTGTACATTTCAGACGTTTGATCCAAATGGTGATTATCTATCTACCGTCTCCATCTAGTGGCCAAATTCAACTCTCAGCTTTTTCAAAACCAAAAACCAGCAGACTATTGAAATTGAATCAGGCAGCCATCTAGTGGCGTGAGCTAAATTGCTCAGTCACGCTCAGTCATCAAAAAATTGAGAACTTAGGGGTCTTGCCCTGCAGAATTTTGTTGGTCTGTGTTATACTTCATCTGGATTTTTAAAACATTTTGAATACAGTTGCATCTCACTTTTAGCCTGTTCAAAATACCATGCATGTGCATCTCTCAAACGATTCTGTCTTGGTTAGGCATTATCGTTTTATTTCTTATTCTTTTTAACTTTGGATCTCGGATCTCTTTTGAAGGCTGTGTGCGGGTAGTCCACGACAATGAAACATTAATCCTGCCCACAGCTGCAAACCAGCCAATTGGTATCGAGTTTGAAGCGTCATGTTTATTTTATGAAAAAAGTTGCCCGCCCACTAAATCAGTACCGTGTTCGTTTGAAAAAAAAAAGTGATCCTTGGCTTGCAATGTAAACTAGCTGTTTACTTTCTCTGGTTTGATTTTTTATTGGATTATAATACTGACATAGGCTACCCTGTGGAAAAAAACAGAGTCGGAATTTTGAAATCGCTGAACAAGATGAAAACTGTTGCTGTTGGCAATAAGTCAAACAAGTATATATTTTGCACGCTTCAAGACAAAGCTAGACGACGGACACAGTACGGGTTAGTTTTCATATGTAATGACGAGCAGTTTATTACTGTTACATTTGGCCATAGATTCTTAAAATGAAAACGAATGCGATTTGCAAAATGTACTTCATTGTATTACTTTAAGTGGAGGATGGGCCACCTTGAAGTTCCGAAATAAGTGAAAGTATAGGATGTGCATGTGGTAGACGTTCTCCGCTCAGTCGCTTGGTGACATGAACTGTCGTTAGGCTGCGTTAGTTTGTGTACGGTTCACAAGGCAACCGTGAGACCATCACTTCTAAGTGATGTTTCACTTGCTATGAGGATTCTGGTGTGGTGGTGATGAGGTAAAGTAGGCAATGCTGTATCGTTTAACTGATAGTCAGCAAAGTTAATGTGTTTTTGGAAGCTAAGTGAAGGTTGCTCTTTACTATTGTTGTGATATCTATCTAGATAGCGAGACGTATTAATCTCAGTTGTGATTTCATGGTTTTGCTAAGTGGCTAGTCATGTTGTGAATTTTTCCAATTTGACTCAACGTTAGCCCCAAAATAGTCTTAACATTGTTAAATCAGCACCTGGGGATATCCAAGATGCAATATATCTGAGTTAGCTTGTTAGCAGGGTGTACTGAGGTTTAAAAAAGAAAGGGAAACTTGGGCATGGGACACCATCATCAGGAGCACGAGTTTAAAAGGACCGTTTGCTTTCCTTACACATAGGAGTACAATTCAGCTAACTGGCCAAGATGCTTGGTAGGAATACCTTAAACGACGACTATATACGTACTTTTACACAGTAGAAAAACATTTTACGTTACTTTGAACGAAAAGCTAGATCTGGAAAATAAATGTATGTTCTTTATAGTTTCTACCTCCGTTTCGGAATATGCGAAATGATCACACTTGAGGAGACCGTCAAATTTTCCACCCCTTTCCACCAAGGTCATCGAAGCATTTTGAAATCCAAGGTTTATCCAAAGAAAATAAATGTAGTCTTCATCGTCATTCTGCGGACTTTAAACCTCTTTCTCTCTTATGTCAACATACTTATTGTTGAAAAGTTCCAATAGCGATCTCTGCTCAAATTCGAAAGAAACTGACCAGGCCTGACAAACAGGTACACTTACTGGGTTGAAAAAAAAAAAAAATTGCACCATACTCATTCCGTGGGTTTGACGTTTGCTAAACGTTTTCTTGGCTTGGCGTCGGTGGGGGGAGGGCATCGCAGTAACAGGACAGCAAGGTGTTGCAACAGAAGCATCCAGTTGTTTTCCTGGACACCACCCTAAAGTTTTTACAGTGAAACAAACCTGCATCTACTGCAATACCTTGATTTGAGGAAGAGGCATACTCTTAGTTTCCCAACAGTGAAGTCAGGGAATGATCTCATACAAAATATGAGGCTCATATTGGTTGGTTTGCCCAAAGCTGTCTGCCTGTTGTCTGTGCTTCACATGATTGGCTATACTATTTGATACCTGTGAGTGAAATATTTGTCTGTGATTTTGGTAACTGGTTCTGCCAGCTTATTGCGATATGTGTCTGGTTGTACCAGGCTACGAATTCGGTGTCTGCAAACATTTTTATTCCAAGAAGTGGTAATAATTTTGGTAACAGAGACATGAGGTTTAAAGAGGCCTGTTGCTATGTTATGTATTATTATTATTATTATTATTATTATATATATTATTCACTGTAGCTGAGTAAATAGAGTAAATAGAATGGGTGTTTCTTTACAAGAGTGAATATGAATGACAGTGGACATTCCATCCCATTTTTACAGAAGTGAGAAGGAAAAATGTCCTTCACATAACAGTCATGTAATCAGTTAAAGAGAATAGAGTAATTAGAATGTGTGTGAGACAGATAGATAGCCTACATATTTTATCATCACACGTCCTTACATAGAGGAAGGATGCAAATCTGTTTTATTGTGTCATCATAAAGCCATGCAAGAACAATAGCCCATGTTGCCAAAGAGAAAGTGCACCTGTGAGTCATAATGGAGAGAGTGTTCACACACTCTAAAGGGATTTTAAAACAAATGGTCTTGAAAACATCCTACCTCACACATTTTTTCTTGTTTTGTGTCTGCCTTCAAACGATTCCCATGATGGATTAGTAGAACAAAAACGTGGGCTCAACGGCCAACAAGCACTGCTGATATAACTAGGCTATATCTTGTGCTGAACTGGTTTGCTCGTAAATGACACTTCAGTTTGCCTTTGGTAACCATAGCAGCCCAGTCTGTGTTTGAGTGAGTGAGTTTGACCTTATCTATCCCTTCGTCTCCTAAGCTGATTATGCCCCGACGGCCTTCTGATTCGAAACCTCCACATGCCTCAGTCTATCCGGGAGCTGTGCATTCTTCCCTGCCTCTTGGTTCTGGGAAAGCCGCAGACTTGTTGCTCTCGGCTGAAGTCGGGAGTGTGATGAAAATCAGAGTGCAGTTAGTGTGTCTGACAGCTGAGGAGGTCTGGGATCCTCCGGAGGAGCAGGCAGGCGTTTAATTAGCCTGAATTAGAGACGTGTACCTGCTGCATTGCACCCTGGGGATTAGCGTCCAGCCTGAGCTGTGGGCGATGATAGACACTGTGCGTGTGTGTCTGTGTAGCTGTGTCTTGGTGCATTCTGACATCTCGATGTGCCTTGCATTGCTTCGTCAGGAGGAAATCCCAGCGCATGCGGAATAATTGGCCCCTCCATTGGCAGCCAGGGCGTGCGTGAAGAGGAGGTAGGTTGGGGCTAAGACCTTGGAGTGTGAATCTGTGTAATACATGCACTGTTCATGATGAGCCTGACAGTGGATTACAATTCTGGTTGGCTTCGAGTCGCCTTACTCCGATTTCCATCTGTGCTACTTGTTGAACTTTCAAGATCATAATATGGCTATCCCTGGAATATGGGACATTCCAGCCTAGATGCTTGTAATGCGCAATACGTGAATGTATGCATAGTCTTGTACGTTATTCACTGGAACCAATATTGCCTTAAATAATTGAAGAAATCAATCCAGATTTAAACTGGTTGATGAAAGTGTCAGACAAGTTCAAATAGAGACATGAATCCATCCAGGTTTCATGCTATGTATTGGGAAAGTGGAAGACACATTTTATATGTGCTTTGCTTGTCTGCTAAATGACTAAATGTAAATATAATGTCACCATAAACCAACTCCCCTACTTTAAAAGGCATGTTTATAAAGTTATTTGAGAAATTTGAGGCTATGTTGTGTCAGTAGAAATTTCTACTTTCTTTCTTCTAATCCAGGCTATCTCTGTATAGCTGCTGTGTCTGGGTGCATTTTTGCTTAAGAAAGGGCCATTGGTTTTACAGTGTCTGAGTGAGAGTGCCATTTGTTCTCTCAGATGAGTAACAAAGGCGACTGTGTGTGTTTGGGTTGCGTGTTGGTGATGCATCTGTGTTTCAGACTAAACATAGCACACTCTCTGCTAATCTGCTTTTGATAAGCCGGGGTGTTGGTCGTTGCTGGAGAGTCCCCTATCTACTCTTCCAAATGAGAAACGATGGGAGTAGGCTAATCAGTCAGCCCTTCACTGCCCTGAAAGTCACTCTGGTTCTTTATAGTCCTGATAATGGCTTGTTGTAGACATTTCAGGGGGTCACTCTCCTCTTATGCTGTCTGTCTGAATGCAGAATTTACTTTCTCAGCTTTGGTATATGGAAAATTCTCTATATTGTAGACAAAAGGTATACATTACATATTATTACGGTTGTATAACCACAAAAAACAATAGTTGTGTTTGGAAGTTATATTGCAAAGCTGGGCTGAAGAGGTGGTTTAAGGTAACCAAGAAGGAAGGTGAAGGGAAAAAAAACAAAGACTTGAAAGAGACCCAAATCTGTCACTATTGTTACGAGTCTCTGTACACTTTTCACATCATTACTGTGAATCATGCCTTAGTGTTTTGCTTGGTCTTACCAACCTACAGAAACACGCATCCACGCACACATATGCACATCACTGCGTAGACTTAAGGGTAAGCTGTCACACTCCTGAAGTGAGGTTGATTTGAAACATTTGGCTGACAAGATTTCAAATGGATTCCAAAGTTAACAGGTGTTTTTATGCATAGTACATTTAAGAGCAATGTCTTTCTACTCTGCTCTGCAACCAAAGTCCTGGTACGACTCCCCCAGTGAGAAATAAAAAAAACACAAGCACATCCACATTCTTTTCCCTTCGCTGCTGTGCTTGTCTTGAGAAAAGATAGAAAGTTCATTTTTCCCTCCTCTAAACCTTCCTCCAGTCTCCCTGAGGCAGTGCCATGAATGCTGATTGGATAGATGGAAAAGCCTCCATTGAGCTCTTGGGCTTGTCAGAGTATCCATTGTTGTTCTGTGGTTGCTACGGAAACTGTCCGACAGTCTAGATGCCGGGTTCTAGAACAGCTTGCCCCAGCCCCTTGCCCTCCACAACAAACCTCACAAATGTAACAGGGGATGGGTCTTTGTGACACCATGTTCTTTTAGGCATCACAAGTCAAAATAATTCTGTCCCTAGCACCCATTGTCTACTGACAAACTCCAACTTTATCAGAATCCCAGTTCATTTACCCACATTAGTCACGTTTGTTTAATTTCAAGCACAGTTCAGAACAGTTCTAAGTAAGTGCTTGATTTTGAACACACTTCTTCATCAGATGATGAAGATGATCATTGATGATGATGTGCATTACTCGAATGTCAACTTATTACCACCAAATATTTCTATGGTTGCCGAGTGGGACAGTTTTGGTTCAGAAAGACTGATTAAGATTGTTTATATTGGCACAGCTGTGCGCTCAAGCATGAAATGGAAGCTTGTTGGTTACTGTTGTGTGTGATTAACAGCTGATGAGAATAAACATCTGTCCCCAGTGCCATTAGATAAAGGTTATTATTTTTGTGCTGTCATGCAGCAGATGTCATTTGTCAAGCGCTCAGGAGCTCCCAACACCTCCTCCTTTTTTAATATTATGAGTAAAAATAAATGAGTACACAGGTACAGTGATGTAGATGTATGTAGGTGGGGTAATAATGCTCAGTGTTTCATTTCAGGGTCCATGTTGCCACTAGAAGTCCCCAAGAATCAGACCCTGCTGTCTTGAGTGGACATTACTCAGCCTGACTCCTCGACCCGACACGCTGCTCTCTTTCAGCCATGGCTCACCATGCTGCCCTGACCGCTGGGGCCCTGCGTAGCAGCAGGACTATGAGAGGGCAGGGGGGTTAGACACGTTAGAGTGGGGAAACTTTTTAGAAAGCGAGAGAGAGAGAATGGAGAGGATAGGGCAAAGCACCACTGCTGGGGTGATGGAATGGACCCCGGCCCCGGATCCCCCCTCTCCTGCCAGCCCTGGGGGGTCAGAGCTGAGCTGGGAGGGAGGCGGAGGAGGGGAGGAGGATGACTTTCAGAGCCAGATGGATGAGAGGGGGATCATCGGCCTGGAGGAGACCCAGGGGGAAGAGCTGATGCTGGGCTCGGGAGAGGAGCTGGGTCCAGACGAGGACAAGTTTGCTTCATCCCTGTACTTTGAGAAGGTGAGGGCTTTACTTCTTGGTCTTTATTTTTATGGTCTTCACCTTGTGTGGCCTTCACTTTGCAGCACAGTTTACATAGAAAAGGGACATTACAAGACTGTGTTATGTATTCTGTAGGAGGGCCTAAATTGAAACTTAAACATGCAACATGTAAACTGATGTTGTTGGCTTGTTAATTCTACTTTTAGTATGTATATATGAAAAACCACCCTCCCTGCCACGTCACTCTGTGTATGACACTCTATGAAACACTCTCCTCTATATCGGTGCAAATGGTGTGTTTGCCCCCAGGAATCCCAAGGAGAAGGGCAAGAGTGGGGTCTGAGTGAGGAAGAGGAGCAGGGTTTCGGAAATGAAGACGAGTGGGATGAGGAGCAGGAACAGAGTGAGATGTGGGACACAGGGACTCCTGAACCACACGAGGGGCCACCCATGACCATGCAGGATCTGACCTTTAACCTGAGTGAACTCCTCGACTCTGACCTGGCTGAAGATGACACAAACACTCCACCCCAATGTGAGTTAAATCCCGTTAGATACAGCTTTAGGGTCTGGTGCTAGAATCATGAGTTCCAGAGAGTTTCAGAACCGTCATTGAGGTGTTGTGTTTGCAGAGCAGAGATTTATAGTGCAGAGCTCTGCCTCTGTCTGGTAATCTCTTTCATTTGATCATTCACTTTTGGTTCTGTTTGTTTGTTTTTTCCTCTACAGTTGAAAGCCAGTATACAGAGGGCCAGGACAGTGCAGTCTTGCAGGAGGATGAGGAGCTGCATAGGGTGGAGGGGGAAGGAGGCGCGAACCGGGTGACTCAAAAACGGAACTGGACTCCTTCACAGAGAGACAGTCAGCTGGATATGATTGAGGATGAACTGCCTGCATCTGAGTGGGAAGAGTTCCAGAATTGCCCAGCCTCTCAGGTCAGAGCCATGATGTCTGGGTCGAGACCAGGCTGTAGTAGTTCAGAGTATAGGACTGCATCTAATGGAGTGGAATGGCCTGATGGAGAGAGCATGAAGCTAGACCTGCTAGGCGAGGAAACTGGTGATCACCTGACCCCAACACCCTCCCCCAGGAGAAATCAACTTCAGGATGTTCAGAAAAGTCCTCCTTCATCTCATTCAGTCGGCACGTCTGAACTCAAGCTTGGACACAGGAACAACTCAGAGTTTGAACCAGATCTTACACTTCAAACAAACTCACATGGGGAAAGCAAACATTCCATTGAGGAAAGCCACGAGTCCTCAGATGCAACATTTTCTGAGGCTGAACTCAGAGAGTCACTGTCCAGATCATCTCCTAGCAGGCCAAATCATCACAGGAGCCAAACGAACAGGTCTTCAAAGCCAGACCTTCATGCTGGTGGAGAGACAGTGGGGCACCCACAAGCCTTTAAGGTCAAAGGTGGTGCACAGAAGGATGTACACAAGACATCTGGTTGCACAAGACACTCTATTTCTCATACCTCACCTCCCTCACCTCCCCCTGCTCCTCATACTGTCCCACAGATCTCCCCTCCTTCCCATCTCCTTCGCCTGTCCTTGGAGGATCTGACAGACTTTCCTGGCATTCAGGAGGAGAGGTTTCCAGAAGCTTCCTGCGCGGAGAGCCTCCCAGACTCTAGTGTGTGTCATCCCCGACCAACTCCCTCTCCACGGAGAAACACACGTGACTCACAGGAAAGACCACAGCACCTATCTGCGGCCCGCTCTGAGACTGAGCTCAGGAGGTCACCTTCCTCTCCTAACAGGACTCATCATCGCAGGAGTGAGAGGAGGAGTCCCGATCCTGCTCACAGACGCACAAGCCCTGCTGACCACACAGACGTCAGGCAAGCCTTTTTATATTTTAGCGCGTTTTTTTGCATCAGTTTACCCTATGGGCCTTAGCTATTTTGCAATGTACACTGACCGAGTGCAGTAGATGACATGCAGGCATATCATGTAAGGCTGAGTGCATTGAGGATGATTAAGTCATGTCCATCGGTCACTTGTTTATTACCCTGTAGAAACAGTTGTTCCAAGTAGTGCTTGTGATGTATTCATTACTGACTTATCTCTTATCTGGCTTATCTCCCTCTGGGAAAACCCTTTCAGAACTAGTTTCTTACATGATTAAGATCTCACTAATTTCACTCCAATTTGTCCATTGCACATAAAATCATTACTAATTGCATAATGAAAGTTTGATAATAGGCCCCTAATAAGATTACCCTGCTATTGCACTCTTAGGGGTTTCACTGCATTCATATGGGTATAGGCCAGAATATAGATAGAAGGTACTAGACCAGCCTTTCAACAATCAGCATCAGCACTACTCTCCTGATATGCAAACTTTAAAAAAAATCTTATCATTTAATAAACCCCATAAACTCACTGAATTTGGCAGCACAGAAAACCTGGGACTCCACACTTAATTCAATTGAGGGCTTCTGGACTGTATCCAGGTGAAAACAGCCAGAGAGCTTGGAAAAAGCAGGACTTTAATTCATGATGTGAGACTTGGCCAGAGCTTTCTATCCTGTATCCTCTCCCTCTTCAGTCTTCCTGTCAGTGTCCTTAAATCATTTGTCTGCTTTTCACCAGGCGAGGAAAGCTCACCCACCCCTTCCCCGACTTCTCCAAAGTTCAGCCTCGAGTGCACTTCCCCAAAAAGGTCTACAAACCCCCCAAGAGTACGTGCACCGTCCGGCGGATGGGGACGTCCCCTGAGCCCCCTATGGTCTTCAAGTCTCCCGCGGAGATCGTCAGAGAGGTGCTCCTGAGCAGTGGCGAGGACCCCGAGAAGCCCGCGGGCCCCGGTCAGGATGGGCCCCGGCGGCCCCTGAACCGCACAGTGCCTGAGGACTTCCGGGACCCTCAGCAGGCCACCACTCTGATGCAGCAGCTGCAGGTATGCTGTACACAACGGCACTAAGAGTCTCCCTGGCTTTGTCACGCTGCCCTCTGTTTAGACACACAGTTTACTTTGGACAAATCAAGAGTTTTGTAGTTTCTTTAGCATGCAATATATATTTTACCCACGCACCTTAGACACACACACACACACACACACACACACACACACACACACACACAGAACTCTGTTTATTGAAGGCCAAGTTGTGTCAGACTGAAGTTTCTGTCTGTTTGAAGAGTTGACAGTTATGAACCAGGAAAATTGCAACTTGGAAAGAAGCCTTTCATTTCAACCTAGCCAGTCTGTGCGGAGCCAGTATTGCGGTTTGAAATATGTAGCCAGTGGCAAAGCAATTAGCTTTATGGAATGTTTATGTGGCTTTCTGGAATGTGATTGTTTGGAATAGAATGGTGAATACTATTTCTCTCTTTTTCATTTAAGTAAAACTGTCCTCATCTTTGTGACAGGAGGATTACAAAAGACTGCTGACAAAATATGCTGCGGCAGAAAATACTATCGACAGAATGCGCTTGGAGGCCAAGGTTTGTTTATTTGTGTGTGCGTGTGTGTGTGTGTGTGTGTGTGTGCGTGCGTGCCTGTCTGAGTTCAAGGGGAGCAGTGTAATCATGTGCACCGCTTTATGCTTGCATGTTTAAATGTAAAGCGCCCATGAGTGGCTTCATTTGAATTCATCTGGCACGCAGTTCCTACTCAAGCTCTCACTCCAGGCACTCGTCTGCCCGGCTCTTCTTCACCAGATGCATGTTCAGTGTCCCATCGTCTCTGGACCGATTTCATCCCCCTCTCGGCTCCTCTCTGTCCCTCTGTCTCTCTCTCTGCTCGCCGCTCCACGTGGCCGCCCGTTTGATATCGCTTGCCTGGGCTATTTTTAGTCCTCCCTGCTCTGCATCTGAAGCTCCAGCTGCCTGCCTGCCTCGGCACAAAGCGAACGCAGCAGCCAGACCCCTTTGTGCACCGTCACTGATTCCAGCCCCAGCATTCCAGGGTGGGGGTGGTGGGGGGGGGGGGTCACAGTGCGTACTCTCCTCTGGAGGCAACATCCAGAAACAGACACTATTTTCAGTGTGTGGCCTGGCAGTGACACCCCCCTTGTGGTTGCGGAGACGTAGTGAAAATTGCAGGCTCTAAAAATGTTTCTGTATGGTAAGCAAAACAAGCTGGTCCTAGAGTAAAGCCATAAGGATCCTGAGTGGAAGAACTCTAGTCAGCAGTGGGAGATAGATGTGTTAAGAAAGACATCCTAGGCATAAATTCATTATATATAATAGTAGCCTTTTCCTGAAGTTGTTTTAAGTGCTAAATGTTTTGGCAGAGTGCACAGCCACCACCAGGGCATCCATAAATTCCACAGGATTTGCCAAGTGTGTTTTTGTCAGTGCTGTGTACATATTATGTTAAGTCTTTTATTGCTTCCTGCTGGCTTATGTGAAAGGCAGAGTGAATATTAACCGGTCCCCTGACCATTGGCCTGTTTACTGGCTAATTTCCCCTAACGAGGGAGGTCATGTGATCCGTCCTGATCTGAGGCGAGGAAGTTCAAATCATATGAGCCCTGGGGGCCACACTTCTGTCAGTGGGGCAGTCATGCACGCCTCCAACACAGCAGTCATGTGCTGCTACGAGGGACAAACAGGAAGTTCATTCATGTTGAATAACTGAGATCCCTTGCTATTTCTGTACCAAAATAAACACACACACACACACACACACACACAGCGTACTGTATTACAACTGACCTCATCAGAGTGGCAGCCAGACAACACAGTAGGACCTCTGCATTCGATGTAAGCTGTCGAGTGCACTCCACCTGCAGCTCAGAGCGATGGTTGCACACGCTAATTAAATCCAGCTTACCCATAGCGCCTGTCCTCGTCTCTCGTCCATACCCTCCCGCCATCTGTCCCCTTGGCACTCTAGACAGACTAGAGTGGGAGGGAAGTGAATGGGACTCCAGTTTAATCCCTGTCCCCCCCCCCCCCCCCCCTCAAAGGAGACTGAAGTAGACCCCTTTCCTGTACATGGAAGAACCTGACAAGCAAGCTGAAGTACCCGAGGGATTTAACAAAGGAGCACCGTTGACGATAGTTGGTGTTGTTAGTAGAGTGAGTGTTGCAGCTGATGCTGCAGGGCCACCGTGTGGCAGGTAGGGGGCGATGTTGATCAGCAGGCAGGAGGGTCACTGAGGGGTGAAGGGGCATGTGATTTACTGTCTGGCACATGCTTATCAGGGATAGACAGCCACACTGCCACATTTGGCTCCATCGGAAATCTGTGTAAGCGTGTCTGTGTGCCTGTTTGTCTATGTATCTGTGTTATACAATGTATGTATGTATGTATGTATGTATGTATGTATGCACGTATGTATGTGGTTCTGTACATGCATGAATAAGTGAATAGATTGGGAATGTGAAGAGATAGATTGTGTGCGGCAGTGCGTCTCCACACATTTCCAGTATATGATCATCATTCAGCAGTAACACACACTTGGCTGTTATCAGGCGCACTAGGTCCTATATGAGAGTGCCTGTAAAATGCTCCTTTCGTTTGGCACGGTTTTATTAGCCAATCAGAGCGCTAGCTGACTGCGGAGGTCTATCTCCCTCATCTCCTGCAGTGGTCACTGGGAGGTTCTAAATCACTGCAGCACAAAGGCTCCGGGACGGGGTGGGGGCAGGGAATACAATTTATAGCACTGGCCCTTTGCACACACCACTCACACTACACAGTACACACACACTCACACACACACACAGCATTATTTACACTCCTCATGCGGCACTGTGCATACAGCTTTGCCATGCAGACAGATTGCGTGGTGCTTGCAGGCATTTCAGATCTGATTTCCATTCAAGCTGATATGGCTCCCACAGAAAAGGTGGAGATGGCACACGGCACCCAGTGTGATACTATGGTACAGCAAAATACCTATCCAGCATTGGAATACTGTCTTACATTAGGGAAGAGGTATTTAGTGCTGTCTGCTTGGTGAGTCTCAGACTCTGCCGAGTGCCGTTACACCTGCTAATTGACTCTGTGCCGTGCCCCTTTTCATAGTCTGCAGTTCCAGAATATTCCCAGCTGCCTGTAATGAGCTGTAATAATATGTTCTTCTGCAGGTTGAGCTGAACTCGGACCCACCCAAGCCAAGCCACGTCATCCAATCAGGATTTGTGAAAGAAGGGTCAAAGGTCATGACCCTTACGTTTCCACAAGCACAGAGGGCTAAGCTGGATGCACCTCAGCAGACCCTCCGAAGGTCAAACTCAGGTAGAGGCCGTCGTCCTGAGTATTTCAGAAAATTATGGTCATCCATGCAGAAAGTACAAAACTGCCTCACAGGGTTTGTCAAGATAATTGGTCTCATTAGAGATATACGCTTGCATTCAGTAGCATCAGCTTAAATGCAGTGAGATTAAGCTCTCGTTGGTTTTTGTATGTGTTAGATCATGAAGCTGTGTCCCCAGGCCGCCCCTCTTCTGTTGACTCGGCCTCGTCCAGACAGAGGGGTCTGCGCGCCATCGAGCAGCTCGCCACAGCCCTCCACTTCCAGGTCCATAGGTTCCACCTGCAGGTATCCTAACCCTAGAGTCATGCCTCAACCAATACTACTGCATGTTAATATCTGAATATTGAAAAATGAAGGGCCGTATTAGTGCTAGTTAGTAAAGCCCCACTCCACGTAGGCTTAAGTGGTTGACTGAAAGCTCTTTGTTCCCTGCCAGCTTGACACCTTTGAGGAGCTCCTGAGACAAGGTCAGCTGAAGGCACATGAGCAGATGAAGGTAGACATCTGGATCCACACATTTCACAAATGCCACACTTTTGAAATTGAAGCTGCGGTTGTTTGGGTTCTGTAAACCGTGTCATTGCAGCTCTAGATGAGATATGCTGATGTTTGACACTTAAATGTAAGGTTGAGAAGAGAAATATAATGATGAAAGGATAATGAAAAGGGTAATGAAGGTTGTGGTGATGATGATGATGATGATGATGATGATTAAGATGAAGGTGAGAGCAGTGATGAGTTTGTAAATGATGCTGCTGAGGCCACTGCCCCTGTTCCTGCTGCTGCTGCTGATCATGATGATGATGATTGTGAAGATGGTGGAGCAGGCCTGTGTGGGAAGCCTCTGATGTGTGTTGTGCTGTGTTGTATCCTCAGGGCCTGTGTGGTAAGCCTCTGATGTGTGTTGTGCTGTGTTGTATCCTCAGGGCCTGTGTGGGAAGCCTCTGATGTGTGTTGTGCTGTGTTGTATCCTCAGGGCCTGTGTGAGCTGGCTCAGGGTCAGGAGGCTCTGGAGAGGGCCTACCTGGCAGCACGGGATGAGCACAAGTTCCTGCAGCAGGGGGGCAGCAGGCTGCCACCTTTTGACCCAAATAGGTGAGACCTGTTTGCCATTTCACTGTGTGTGTGTGTCTGTGTGTGTGTGCGTAGGTGTGTTTGTTTGTGTATTTGTGTCTTAGGAGACGTTCTACCGTCTGCCCTTGAATGACTGGTGAGTTATCATTGATTTCCTCTACATTGAGCGTACATTACATGCACACTCACACAGAAGCACTTGTGTACTTCACAGGGACCTTGAAGGGCAGATTTTCCAGTCAGGGATGCGACTGGATGAGCTGAAGGAGTGGGTGGAGCAAACACAGCAAGCCCCGCCCATGTCCGAGCCTCAGCCCCCTCCACATCCAATCTCTCTGAGCCCCAGGGAGGGTGACGCGTTGCCACGCCCACAGGTAGCCTACTCGCTGCTGTCACTCAAACACGCCGGCCCACAGTGAGATATGGTGCTGGAGTAATAAGCATGAAGAGCCATTCCCCTTGTGTGGCAATTATGTCAAAGAATATTTTACCCCTCTGGGGTTAGACTCTCTCCTTCACACTCTTTCTCTCTGTCACTCAGTGTGTAGGAGACACACACACATGCACACACACATACTCATTAAGAGGCATTATAATTACTGTGATTGAACCAATGATGTCAGTGAGAGGAACAAACCATATTCAGTGTGAACACCAGGTGGTGCTGTTGTGGAGTTGTCAAGGGGAGAGCTCCTCTTGGATCTTATATGCTCTGATATGCAGATTGGACTCAAACCCATGACCATGTGTCATTTTGTTGTTATTATCTATCCTAAAAAATATGAAAATCAATGCCACTTATAGTTCCTCTTCTCTCTCTGTCTGTCTGTCTGTCTGTCTGTCTGTCTGTCTGTCTGTCTGTCTGTCTGTCTGTCTGTCTCTCTCTCTCTCTCTCTCTCTCTCTCTGTTTCAGGGTCCAGTGTGTGTGGGAGATCAGATGGCCGTCAGGGTTGAGGTGAGCTCCGTGAGCGGCGCAAGCGAGGGAGAGATGGAGGAGGAGGAAGAGGAGGCGTTGCCGTCTCTCCTCCTTCGCCCCCTCCATCAGAAGCGCCAGTGCGTGGAGCGGGACTTCAGCAATCTGATGGGCCAGTGAGTCCAGTGAATGACCTACTACTCCCCTTATAAACTATCACACACACACACACACACACACACACACTCACACTCACAGGCCATGCTGCATAGCCGTCAAGGGTAGTACCCTTGCGTCTGACATTGCATCCCCAAGCGAGGCTGCAGAGTAACTGGGATCTGAACAGCCTCTGGCACACAGCACACACAGTGTCACTCATGTACCCATGCAGTGTGACTGAGAGAGAGAGAGAGAGAGAGAGAGAGAGAGAGAGAGAGAGAGAGAGAAAAAGCACATATGGAGAAAGAGGAAGGACTCAGCAGTTGTCCATTCGGTCCTACGGGAACGATTACAGTGCATTTAGTCAGCTACAAGTTTTGGTCATTAGACCCAAAAGTGTAGTGTTGACAGTTTTCACACATTTCGGAATTCTTGACTTGAGTTCACTGCAGTTCTCTCAGTGTAGGAGCAAGAGGGATATATGCAGTCAGGTCTAAGAGAGGAAGACAAGTAAGTTAGAGGATGATACATTCTCGTCTATCTTGCAGCTATCAGAGCTTAAAGGAGCTGCCGCAGGCCCTCGACGTGGTGCCCGGGTACAGCCGACCCATCACCCCCGACCCAGATGCCACTCTTCCCCCGGGGGATGATGGGATGGAGTCAAGACAACGCTGGCGGAGGGACAGTGAGCAAGACCAGAGCAGCCCGTCTCAGCAGTGAGCGCCATTTCTTCCCATCAGTTTCTTTTAGACTATGGCTTTCTTAGAAAACATTTTCTAGCTTGGAATGCAGACTAACTACATTATACATCAACTTCATTATATATTCATATTATGTCATACATTTTCATATAGTCATACATTTGTGTATTGTGGTTATCTAGCTTTAAAAGTGCAGAAAGAGAGAATGAAACGGAACACAAATTCTGCACAGACAATAATTCAACTGCAGAAGGATGCAGAACTGAATGCACTCTTGGCAAACCTCCACAGACCGTTGTTGATATTGCCTTTTCCTAGGAAGCCCGCCCCAACACCGGAGCCGTCCCCGGGGCCCTTCGGCGAGTCCCAGAGCGGCAGCCTGGTGGAGATACCGTTGGAGCGCTGCTCCTCCTACCCCGGAGCCCAGGACGTCTCCAGCCCCAGCCGAGCCTCAGGGAGCAGGAGGTCGGGCAGCGGCAGCCTCTGCAGCCTGGGGGAGGGGACAGCTACCGCCACCACAACACTGAACAAGAGCGCTTTCAAGGCGCAGTCCAGAAGTGCCAGAGCGCCCTCTCAGGTCAGTGCTGGTACAGCAGCAGGAAGTATATTGCTAGTATATAGATTTCTAGCAGGACTTAGCTTCCTCCATCATCTGTCCTTTGTGTCTGTGTGCGGGTGTTTTGCTCCAATCAGTTTATTTAAATGTATTCAGTTGAATTCAATTCATTTTCATTTGTTTTAATCCTTATTTATATTCATTTCTAATTTCACCAGTCAGCAGTACCCACCACCTGGGTCATCATTATTTCACCCCAATGTGTCTCTCTCTCTCTCTCTCTCTCTCTCTCTCTCTCTCTCTCTCTCTCTCTCGGGTCTCTGCAGGATGGTCTTCTGTCCCCAGAGACCGACAGTGGCTTTGTGGGCTCCGAGAGCAGCCGCCTCACTCCTGCAGTTCGCAGTCCTCTCCAGCAGGGGGAGAAGGCGAGGTGAGCTGTTCCTTTCCTTCGGCAGCCCGTCCACATTAGAACTCAGACTTCTCACGTGGGTTTGAACAGAAATACAACAGAAGTTGAACTTGTGTGCACACAACATGTTTAACATGATATCCATTACAGTCCATCAGTCATCACTCGTATCATTCGCATGCAAATAAATTTGAGGTTTTGCCAATCTGACGGGTGTCCATTCGACCAGTATGAATTGTCCCTGCTTCCCCCTCACTACAGGACAATGCCTCTCGCGGAAACAGAGGAAGCAGAGAGTTCTGAAACAGTCACGGACTCAGGGCGACCTCCACAGAGGCCTCCCTCTCTGGGGCACGCCTCCCGGGGGAGCGTGGGCTCGGCCGGGGCAGCGCGAGGAACCCCCACAGCACCTCAGAGGAGAGGAGGAGGAGGAGGAGAGAGGAGACCGGCTCCCACCCCATCCTCCAGCAGCTCCCCCCAGCGCTGGGCTAGGGAGCCACTGGAGGCGTGGGCCAGCAGCGGGGGCAGTGGGAGTGAGTACAGTGAGAAACGCACTCTTACACACACACACACACACACACGCACACACACACGCGCTCACACACACACGCACACACACACACACTCACACACACTCACACTCACACAAACACACACACTAATACACACACACACACACCCACCAGAAACAGAACCAAAACCAAACATTGAACTTTAGCTCACTGGCAGTGGTAAATTGTACACATTGTAATTGTAACATATAGGCCTATTCATCCATGTAAATGTATGCATACATACACCCTCCTGCACACTGGGTTTAAACACACACTGAGTGCCTGGAATGGAGGGCTGTAGTTCTGGTCACAGCGCAGTGAGCTGAAGGTTTGGGTTTGCTCTTTTCTCTGGAAAATCATAATGATGCCCTGCTTAAGCTTTGTCATTTAAGCTTATCTTCTCCAACTAATCTTATTACTCATGTGCCTCCACATGCTCTCTCTCTCTCTCTCTCTCTCTCTCTCTCTCCATCGCTCTTTCTCTCTCTCTCTATCTCTCTCTCACACACTCTCTCTTTCCTGTGTCTTACTTTCTGTCTCTCCATCCATCTCAGCCCACTCCCTGTCAGGACAGGAGGATAAAGAACAGAACCTCCAGTACTACCGACAATCAGCCAACCAGCAGCCAGTCTACCAGAGAAACTCCTCCCTCTCTGCGCCTTATCGCCATGGCGACCACCTGAAAGCCCAAAGTTCTGCCCCGTTGACCAATCAGTGGTGAGTTGTCCGTGGGGGCTGCCATGGCGATGTGTGGCACAAACAAGCAGGGAGATTCATGACTCCCCTCTGAGTGTATTGCCTGGGCTGCTTTCACTGCAGAAGGGAATTGCAAAAAGAGAGAAGAAAGGAAAAACAAGTCAAACGCATTAAAACAAAATTGTCTGCCACAATAAATGCCAGTGCTGCAAATGGGATGGTTCCCTCAATTAAGCCCTCAGGGAAGCCCCCTGAGACTGAGCCAGATGTCCATCCTCTGCAGAGTAGGAGATGAGGAAAGGGTGAGACCCAGCTCAAGCTTCCCTTCAGAGAGATTCCAGTCTTAACCAGTGTAGGATATTGCCACTACGTTGCAGAAGAAATGATCATAATAGGGCCCAAGATGATATTTGTTTACCACAAAGAATGCAATATGCTGTGTGAAATGGAACATAATGACAGTACATGAGTGATAAGACATTATTGTTTATATTGTCAATGACATTCTAGAGAAATGAGAAGGTTTATCTTGATTTACTTGTTAGTTCTGTTATATTTTGCATTATTATCACCTCATGATGTTTTGAGATGTTCAATCTGCTGTGGCCCTCATTCCATTACAGACATGGCATCTTGGTTTCAGTAAATTGGAAATCTAGATTGGAGGTATTTTGAGAACTCTGGTGTGGTGATTTAACCCTGCATGGTGGCCGTGTGTGTGTTTGTGTGTGTGTGTGTGTGTGTGTGTGTGTGTGTGTGTGTGTGTGTGTGTGTGTCTGTGTCTGTGTGTGTCTGTGTGTGTGTGTCTGTGTGTGTGTGTCTGTGTCTGTGTGTGTGTGTGTCTGTGTCTGTGTCTGTGTCTGTGTGTGTGTGTCTGTGTGTGTGTGTGTGTCTGTGTGTGTGTGTCTGTGTGTGTGTGTCTGTGGCCGTGTGTGTGTTTGTGTGTGTGTGTGTGTGTGTGTGTGTGTGTGTGTGTGTGTGTGTCTGTGTCTGTGTGTGTCTGTGTGTGTGTGTCTGTGTGTGTGTGTCTGTGTCTGTGTGTGTGTGTGTGTGTGTCTGTGTCTGTGTCTGTGTGTGTGTGTCTGTGTGTGTGTGTGTGTCTGTGTGTGTCTGTGTGTGTGTGTCTGTGTGTGTGTGTCTGTGTCTGTGTGTGTGTGTGTCTGTGTCTGTGTGTGTGTCTGTGTGTCTGTGTGTGTGTGTGTGTGTGTGTGTGTGTGTGAGTGTGTATATTGTGTGCACATGGCATGGTGTGGAGTAGATGTTATGGATTGCAGTGTGTCAGTCTTATAAACCAGGACAGCAGCATGTCAGTCCAATAGAGATGTCCTTAATAACACAGGTCTGCACGTGTGGCTTTTCCTCCCGGTCCCTCAACACGGGTCTCCATCTCGCCCTTTACAGCATTAAAGAAAGTCTATCAGAATTTGGGTATGTTGAAGGGGATGTACTCATCCCTTTCTAAAGAATCTTTCTGTGTTTGTCTGTGTGTGTGTCTATGTCTGTGTCTGTGTTTGTGTCTGTGTGTTTGCCTCTGTGTGTTTGCCTGTGTCTGTGTGTGTGTGTGTGTGTGTGTGTGTGTGTTTGTCTGTGTGTGTTTGCCTGTGTGTGTGTGTGTGTGTGTGTGTGTGTTTGTCTGTGTGTGTGTGTGTGTGTGTGTGTGTGTGCGTGTGCGTGTGCGTGTGCGTGTGCATGCGTGCCCCCACGCTGCAGTGAGGCCCTCCAGTCTCTGCAGGTGGAAGTGAGCCGACTGAAGGAGTGTTTGGAGGGGACTCTGTGTGGGCCCCTCTCCCCTAGCTCTGAACCATCCTACCCCCACAGCCCTGCAGCACACAGCACCCCCTACAGGTACACTCCTCACCACTAGGGGTGCACTATCATGAAGTCCCAAAGGGTCCCAGATTGGACTCTGCACTGTACTCTTATACACAAGCTGTGGTGCACTGAGTTTAGTACTACATTGCGAGTACATTCCTTGTCGTGCTTTTTTTATTTATCGTGCCTTGTTTTATTAGAAGGACCTGTTATAATTATCAGTGATGTCAGGGTTTTGAAGCTGTAGTGTATGTGACTTTAATTACTTTGTGTTTTTTTATTATTATTTATTTATTTGTTTGTTTGTTTGTTTGTTGTCCTTGTTTAGAGCACCTAAGCGTAGCAGCAGAAGAGAGGGTGGAGTAGAGAGGAGCAGAGCGGTAGAGGAGGAGGTGGTGGTGAAGCGGGAGGAGAGGAGGACCCAGAGAGCCATCCTCAGACCCAGATCAACGTCCACGCCACGCCCTCGGCCAGACAGTGAGTGCAGACACAGACACTTAGACGTGTGAAGAAGTGACTGGCATAATGCTGCAATTGACAAATCCACAGTGAATGAATGTTACTGTAAATGCAGTTCACTTGGACCACCATCACCTATTGGCTGTTTTTCCTGTCATGTGGTACCACGGTAACTGCCACAATGGTGCTCATGTGATGACACCTTTGCATCGTTTAGATGTTCCGCCTTCAACGCATATCATAGGCCGTGTACATATGTGCTTTTTCATCATAGCCCATGGGACTGTGATAATGTATTTTTTTTTGTCATCTCCAGCTACAGATGATTCTGAGCATGTCCAGTCTGAACCTAAACATCATTCCCTGAGATCTACCCCAGGACCTAAAGCGTCACACAGACGAAGTGGGCCTGAGAGGTCAGCGACGAGGGAGGGCAGAGGCCATACCTGTACGACACAAAGTTGGATTTTTGTATTTTAATGTAATATTAGTATCCCTTTAAAGATCTACAGATGTCAAGAAGAGTTTGTAATAGCTCAGCGTGTTGTGATGTATGAAGCTGAACACTGTCGTGAAGTGTGTAGAGTGTGATGGAGCTCCATGTGTTGTTGTGTGTCATTTGTGATCAGGCCAGCCCCTCAGGCAGTCTGCTGTGGCTGAAGACGTTGTTGATGCCAACCAGAGGAGGAATGTGGGCACCGTGTGTCACGGCTGTGCCTCAAAGCTCAGTGCCAGTCCAGGCACAGCTCATGCAGGTGAGGAAAGATTATACAGATTATCACTTTCATTCTGTCTCCTCCTCTCACTCCCCCCCCTCTCCCTCACTGTTCTTTGTTACTTTTGGTATGTTCTCTATTTACGTCTCCCCTCTCTCTCTCTCTCTCTCTCTCTCTCTCTCTCTCTCTCTCTCTCTCTCGCTCTCGCTCATCCCTTTGCTCTTTCTTATCACTTCTGTTCATATCCTGTGTGTTGTAACAGCGGGCCTAGAGATGCGTGGCAGTGGGAAGCGTCCCGGCCGCTCTGCCCCTCAGTGCAGCCCACGGCATGGAGCCTCGGAGCCCAGGAGGAGCACTGCTGTTCAGACAGGTCAGACCTCCACAGAGGGCCCTCAGTCAGGCCTCCACTCTTTTTAGTCTGGAATGAGGAACATCTCATTCATTTTGAGTTTACCGTACTTGGACATCACTTGAATGTTAAAAGGTGTTAGATGTTGAAGGTTCATTTGAGATGGCGTTGCCATTGAGTAAGGCCTGGAGAGAAGAGAGTGGCTACAGCTGAAACTGAGTCTTGGCACGAAAGATCATCCAGTGAAGTGAAATCAAACTAGAATCGCTTTGATTTGATTTGATTTGATTTGATTTGATTGTGATTAAACTGCAGTGGGATGATGGTTTGAATCTCATCACGGCTGGTTTTGTTATTGTGAATACCTGCTGCCGTGCGTCTCAATATGTCACACCCATGGACATGAACCCCCCTCTCTGCCTGACAGACCATCAAACAGACAGAGATCCCGGCCCATCCTCCAGACAGCCCCGCTCAGAGAGCTTTCCACACAGGGAGGCAGGGCGTATGTTCCTGGCACCTCCGCCCGCTGCTGTGCTGGGCAACGTGCCCCTGGTTCAATGTGTGCCAGTTTATCAGCCCATGTTGTGAGTCCCACACACACATGCACGCACACACACACACACACACACTCACACACACATATACACACACTGGTAGATGACCCTGTGTTTTAATGAGAGCTCTGTCACGCTTACCTGAAATGCTGAAGCTTTTCTGTGTAAAACGGTGGGACTGGGGTTAATGTTATTCTGTATGATGTGTGTGTGTGCTTCTCTAAAAATATTGTATGTTAATACTAGAGGATATTTGGTCCATGAGGAGCAATTCGCTGAATTTGACAAAAAGTGTTCAGGATTACGATCACGGACTGCACCTTTAATGTGTGTAATGCATGTTAATCAGTGGTGTGTGATGTCATTTCTTGTGATGTAATGCATCTCTTGTCTCCTGCCACAGTTACTACCCTGGTCCCATGATGAAGTCAGCGCCCATGCCATATGTCTCCGTGGGAACAGAGCAACCCAGCCAGGCCAAAACCTACCGAAGCCGAGAGCGAGAGAGAGAGCGAGAGCGTGGACAGTCTCTCGGCAGCTCTCTCGACCGAGCCATCATTGCTGCTGCCAACATGAAGAGCTCCTCCAAGCGCATGGTCCGGAACCTTAATACCAGCCTTCAACATCAGAGGGCGCTGTCCCAGTCCTGCCTTTACTGATTGAGGTTGGAGTCGGAAGGTGATGGGCTTGTGACTGCTAAAGTCAGAATTTGATCTCTCTGAAACTGAGGACTGCACTGTTGTCAACAAGAACTGATTCAGCAATGTAAACATCACTAAACATTTGCCAATGGTAGCATACTGTAGCATATATGTTTTGTTGCCTTTCTTTTGACAGTAGCTATAAGAGCGTGTCAGTGGGCAATCCACTGACAGTCACTAGTTGCTAATATAGGGTACTTACTTGAGGTAGATGAAATCAAACATTTAACCCTGCACTATAGTGTATTGCTATGCACCATGACATTAAGTAGAAATGATATGCTGCTCAGTGGGCCTTTTTGGCCCTTGGTTTGGACTCATGTTTTGCCCCAATTTATATGCTCTTAGAGTTGCACGAAAAGGGCGCTTTCAAGGACAGCTGAAGATCTTAATTATTAGAAGTCAAGCAGTCCGTGATTACAGTGAAGCAAAGATAGGCTGCCCTTTTTTAGAGTCTGTGAATAAGTGAGGGACTACCTCTCCCTTGAGCTGTGGAATGGCAGCCAGACTGCTGGCTGGTTGGGAGCACTGTAAATCACATGGGATACGGTTGGGGTTGGGTGGGCACTGACTACATGAGGGCGGGGGATGTGGCCTGGATGGTGAAAGGCAACACTCATGTCAGATTTACTCTCAGGTCTATAAAACATGGCAGCTACACGGAGAACAAACCAATGCCTGCATAACTAGCGTGATACATATATTCCTCCCCATATACATATGGGATTCAGCGGAGTCTTGCTTATTTAGATTTATACACGCAAGTAGAATCTATACTGATAGCTGAACTCCTATCTGTGATGGGATTGATTTACATTAAGTATAGGTAGTTAGGTAGTAGCAGAAAAGAAAATACATATCAGATGTACAGACTTTGGAACAAATGTATTTCTCTGCTGTTCTGATGAATTGTCCCAGAGCTTTCTGTTGATCAGCATTTATTGAAATTATTTAATATTGTGAATTTATGTTGGTACCTTTTATGAATTATTTGTGTAGTCATCTGACTTTGTACACAGTTGAACAAATCCATGATTTCAGCAAGATTATTTGTTGTGCTCTCTGTCTAGAGGCCATGTCACATTCAGGTGTAGATTTCACCTTTTAAATTCACCTGCGTATCATGTCTTTATGAGAGGTGGGCATAACGCAGATGAATACAGAAGACTAGTGTAGCTGTATGTGTGGCAGTACATGTACGTGTTCTGTAATCAGTTACTCAGTTAAAACATCAAATGTACTGTAAGCTCCAAATGTTCTCAGCCGTGTTGATTATTTTGCATGGATTATTTTGTAATGACAGCAAAAAAAAACATTTTTTAAATGGTAAATGAAGTAATTTATTTGTTTTTATACTTTTATAT
Organism: Clupea harengus; assembly: GCF_900700415.2. Lineage (NCBI taxonomy): Eukaryota > Metazoa > Chordata > Actinopteri > Clupeiformes > Clupeidae > Clupea > Clupea harengus. The sequence continues at coordinate 17,965,592 of NC_045163.1, read as the reverse complement.
TCCATTTTTGTGAGACATCCTGACAAATTAATGCTATCTAAAAGTTGAATTCTAGCTGTTTTTTTATGTTTTATTTCATGGTTTGAAGTGTTTTGTTCAATTTCCTGTTTCAAATCTCCTTCAAGGGCAAATGTTCAGTTACGTATGGCATCTGATTAAATAGTACTATGAACAGTTTTACAGAACATACTTGGTTTGATTTCTGCTGGATTATGAAGTTTGACTGGATTGATTATGTGTCAATGAGTTCAGGCAGTGAAGTGTGGTTTGGTGGAGGATCCTTGTCTTGACACATCCAGATTCACTCCTGTTCTCTCCATGAAATCTGGCAAAATGTATTATTTGGTATCATAACATGTAAAATTGTCAGAAAACGAACTCAAATGTCTCCACCAGCCAATTTTACCCTCGTTTACACATCCATGTATCTGAAGAATAAGGGCATTCTTTATATGTAAGTTCTTAGTTCATAAGAGGACCTTGGCAGCAGGCCTCATCTCAAACCCCTTATCACGAAGCATGAGCTGTGATGAAAGGCAGTCAGTGGTCTTCAGCTGCTGCACCCAAAACTGGCCTGTTTGGCCAGAAAAGGCAAATGTCACCCTGTTCCACATTTTGAGTCTAGAAGATTCTCATCCCTGGGGCACAGCCCATGGAGCCATTCAAATGGTTTGTGTACTTGGTCTAAAGGTACATTAAATAGTCCATTCCAAAGAGTAAATAGAATGCGGTGTTTTTTAGGGGTAAAACACAAGGGAACTCTTTGGTTTCACCTCTAAAAGAACCATTCTGAATTTATATTTTATGTGGCGCAAGAATGCACTGATTCTGTGTCCTTGGTAATGGAAGCCAATTTATTAGACAGCCTTAGTACATTGGTACACACGAAGTATACTTTTGTTTGTGCTTCAACACTCGCAAACATAGAATCCCAGTAAGTTGAACAAGTTCAGGACGGACTAACGTTCTCATTTATTATTTTCTCTGATAAATCATTTTGATATAAATCAGACACAGTCAACGCTATACAACAGCAACAAATAAAAGTAAACATAAGTCAGACAAAATAACAACTAAATAAGCGTTTGCATCCCAGGAAACGCGTAGTGCAATATACAACCTTTTTTTTTTTTTTGCCAGAACAGAGGTAAGGGGGTGGAAACAGAGAAATCATTCAGAAAAATAAATATATATACATCTTAAAAGGGCGGAAAAGATTCTTTGCAAAGCCATTCACCAGTGGAAGGTTTATCATTGCACCAGAAGAGAGAACTAACAGACAGACTAAACAAAATATAGCTATTGTTTATTGAGTCCCAGTTTACCACTACAACTACAGCTAAAACATCACTAACACAGTGGCTTCACATTGGCTTTGTTTTTTCTTCTTTTTTGTAAGGAAACGTTTTTTTTTTTAAACTACTTCACAGTCAGAAATATCACCACTCAACAGTGAGACGCTAGAACATCAAACAAATGGCATACAACATCACACCACTCAGTGCATGGCCCGGTTAAACATTATTACTAACCAATGAGAAGACTTCATCTGACAGGATACAATACTGAAATACAAACGGCCCTTTTTGTATATTCTTTTAAACATTTTTCGCAAGCAAGCAGTGGCCTTTTTGACACTTAATGTGAAGTCTCCCAAGAGGAAAAGAAACAAAAAAAAAATAGAAAAAAAGAAAAGGACATGGCAAATTCAAAGATCCCTCATTCTGATTGGCTGGAAGAAGGATGGCCTGTGGTTTGTTGGGTTCGGACTGAAGCCCTGCTTGCGGAGTCTCTATTATTATATTTTCCATGCGACAATGGCCTTTCTCCCCATAGCTGTGTGTCCAACAGTCTAACAGTCTCGCAAGTCACACCAACCGTCTTAAACTACACAAACTGAGGCGATCAGCTCACTTTGTCTCGGATGGCTCGGCCTTGTTAAGGACCAGATAGTAGAGTCCGTATCTACTCTAAAGGACGCAGTTCTGCGTCCAGCGATATGATTTATTCCATCCTGAGTGTCTCCCCGCCCCAACTCCTCCCCCAACTCGCCTCCCCACCCACACAGACAATTCAACTAAAGGGCAACAAACTAACAAAGGCTCTACCTTGGACACATTCTAGCAGGTTTGATAGCATACAATATTACATTTGGTACTTCCAGTTTTAAACAGTGTCTTGATGGTTAAACCCATTTCAATCATTTGCATCCATCGTAAAACATGAGAATACTTGCAATTATTCATTTTCAACATACTATTTCATGTATATATATATATATACTATATATATATAATTTTTTAACCAATGTCTTTTTTTTGTTTTTTGTTTTGTTTCATCAAGCAAGATGCATACACAGTAATACAGGAGTACAGGGATGAAGGTGCAGGGAGGAGGGAGGGGAGGGAGGGGAGGGAGGACATAGACAGAGTTGAGAAACGAGGAGGAGGAATTTTAGGTTGTTGGTTCTTCATCTGGTTTATTCATGGTCTTGAGAGTGTCCAGGAGGAAGGTGGGGGTGAATACGTGAGTCGATCCTGTGTGTGTGTGAGAGAGAGAGAGAGAGTGAGAGAGAGAGAGAGAGAGAGAGAGCAAGAGAGCGAGAGAGAGAAGAGTGTTGAAACAAAACAGAGAGAAAGAGAGGGATTTGGGGAGAGCAAAAAGAAAGCTGTTAGATACATCCAATCAATCCTTCAGCCTGAAAATGTGTTTTCAGCTTTTCATATGGTATACCGACTAAAAAAGACATGTAACTGAATTATCCAGAGGTGTGGATGGAGATGATTGTGTTGTAGATTTGAGTGCATTAAAAAGGCAAGGCACTTAGAGACAAGACTAAACTACTAGTACTAATACTACTACTACTGATTGCAATGGTAGATAAGGCCCACATAATTGTGTTAAAATATTTTTAAATCACATCTGGTCTGTTACAAGATCAGTTTGAACCATAGTTTACCCCGACTATGGGGTGTTCATCCCTTAACAAAATGAATAAATTAACTGGATATGACCAAATATAACCCTACATATGTGAAACAAATGGTCATACGATTGTTTCCCAACTCTATGATTAAACTAAAACAAAAACTGAGTGAATATGAATCTATTAGCTGAAGACACATTTCTAAAGTGAGCAAACCAGACATTTGTCCCACACGGCCGTCGCATGTAAATCTGACATGACTTGCTTCCAAAGGGCTGTTTTTGTGATAAACTCCAAACGCGTGGAGTAGATAAGCCATGGTGTGGAACAAACATTTGGTTCAGTCGACACAACTGGTAACCACAGTAATTCAACAGGCCCAAATATTAAGTGTGTTTCTGAAGCAAAGCTGTAGGTTTCTCAACACCAAGCTCAAGGTTTGGGGTTTCAGCTTTACTGTGATACATTAATTAATGAATTAATGAATTAATACAAATACAAATTTAACCCATACCAATTTAATTAAAATAACATATAAACTCTTAACATTTAACATCTCTTCATGGTCTTTCTGTCAAACAGACAGAGGAGATGATTTGAAGCAAGTCCATCTGAAGTTGATTTGGTTCTGTGGGAGGCGGGGGTTTGGGTCAGTAAGAGCTAGAGGTGGTTAGAGGTACCGATCAACTTCTGACTGGTTTTGCCGAACTCACTCTCCTCCCTGTCTTTTGTTACAAAACACACAGCTTTGCTGACGTGGTAGTCTGAAACACTGTAAGAGCTAGGTTGCTATCCAACGCTAGCTCAGGGACTTAGCTTTCACCCAGTTACCTTAATCAAAAGCATTTATTTTTGCTAAGTTGGTTATAGTAAAGGATCAATGGCTGTTTTTCCATTCGGGAGGTCCCGAATGTGGCAGTATGTAAAGGAGTTGGGCATACTACACATGGTTCAAGTTCTATCTTCTGTCTCTAAGCCGCTATACGATTGAAGACATGGACTTGTTCCTTTGCTTGTTGAGAAGTGGAATACTAACTAAGTAAAGTCTTTGACCATGTGTTTTTCGATGCATAAGAAACCTTTCTGCAATCATTCTTTTCTTTTGAAAGGTTCCCCAACGAAGATTCTTGAGGAAGAGTTGGTATTTACGCAGGTAGTCAAGTGGTCAAGAATTTGGCTAACTTGGCATTCCATTTCTCAGCAAGTGGAGGAACAAAGTTTTAGTCTGTGTGCGGCATAGCGGCCTTCCGACAGTCATAGAACTGTGGTTTCTCTTTCACTGTGCACATTTAGAACACAAACAAAAAAATTGTGATATGGCTTTAGCAGATGAACAACACCCACACTATGTGTACTGCTAGTGGTGAACCTCTAGTGAACACAGCCTGAGGCCAGATTTAAGGCTTCAGCATGTACAGAATCTACATTCTTTCCTTTTATTGACAGATATTCAGCGTTTCCATGTTACTGAGCACAGATATGTTAGTAGTTTGTATACATGCATAAGCCTTAATGGTGCCTTGGTGAACACAGACTTTGTGCAGTGTGATTAAAACACAAACGTGGTCAACTAACTCATTTTGGACATTTCTACGCACACAGTTGACTTTGATTTGACTTGGAACTTGACTTAGCTTGACCTAGACATTTTGAAAACTGGGCTTTCAACTGTATGACAGTAGCAGAGAGTTTAAGATCTTCCTGAAAATGTCCTCTGCATAGGCACACCATCATCAGGTCCAAGCCAAAATAAAGCTGTGCTAATATGAGTTTCCTTGTTGTTTTGTAGATCTGAGCTAGAACAGCATCAATCAGATCCTCTTTACTTTATAACAGGTGGTACCACTCAAAAGGCGAGAGATTTACTAACGGGAATGGTGACTTTCAAAACGGTGGTGCGGGCCAAACATGTGGAAAGCCTGGATTTGTAGACTCCAGATATAAGACTTATCCTCAAGGTAGTTGTTCCAACCAAAGAGTTCAAAAGCTGACATGAATAATCAGCTTGATCCAGGGAAAGAGTGGCTATTCAAGTGAGGCATGTGGTTGGAACAAACACTGAGAGATTTAATTGGCTTTACACCTGAGGAGTTTTTTGTGTCTATTATATGTACGTGTACCTTACGCCTACAGATCACATATGATGCCTAACTAAAGCAAAAGGTAGTGAAGATAGCAGGTGATGTGTGGGGCGTGAGGGGGCTGCTTTGAGGGAGCGTTTTTGATGCTAAAGCATATCTAGTGAACATAGCTACATCTCCAGCCTGGGTGTCTGCAGAGGGTGGAGCAGTGGAGCAGGGAGAAGACGTAAATTTGGCAGATTGAATACCAAGTGCCTCCTCTACAGACAGCCATGGGCCAATGTAGGCATGTAATGCGTGGTGGGCTTTGGAAGAAGGTTTTGAACATTTAAGAAGAGGACGATAAAAAAAAAAAGGAACATGAACACATCTTTGCTTCTGAAATCAAAACATCAACCCTCTCCTCAAAGGAAAAACGAAAACCATTTGAGATGATATGATTGATTGTCTTTTGATTTTGTTTTGGTTAACTGTCAAATAAACCATCCTTAAAAATGGATCTCAAGTATGCATATTAAATCTGGGGGGAGGGGTGGGGTGGGGTGGATTGGGGTGAGCGGGCGAGATGAAGAGGGGCTCCTCATCACCCGGATCTGGCAGCAGTTGTGGGTTAAGAGGGCACACCGGGCGGTGTCTTCCACCCGGCTGAGAGAATGGGAGGTCAGCAGGGATGACGTCCACATACCCCACATAAATGGCTACCTCTCCTGCAAGCTCCTGGGGGCTATGAGTAGCAGAGCATGGAAGCAGAAAGCACAGGCCATATTTACGAGGTGATTTAAAGGTGCAGTCCGTGATTCTTATCCGATACACTTTTTCTCAAATTAAACAAATTGATCCTCATGGTCGTCTAGCTATCCGTTCAGTGTTAGCGGTAAAAAAAAACTCGAGCCATAAACAATCCCAGCCGATCAACACACGTGCTTCAGGAGCACGGAAGGGAGGGGTGTCATTTCATTGGCTGTTGAGGTCAAATATCAACAGCCCTTTGCGAAACCGAATCGCAGACCGCATCTTTAATTCTATTTTCTGGATTAGTGACAGCTGTGCACTGCACTGTCATCAGAAAGATTTACAGAATCTATTTCCTGACACAATGAATGAATATCATTATGAATCCTAAAAGTAAGGATCAAATGTTGAGTCTCACACGTTGTATTTGTTGAGTTCAATGGTAGATAGTCTCATAGGTCTAGTCTGGCTTACAGTGACACTAAGCAGTAAAAGCAAAGACAAGAGGCATTATGGGGCCTTGCCAATTAAGACTCATTAAATGGTAGGAGGAGCAAGCAGGAGGTGGAGCCTTTGAGCCTATCGCTGATTGGCCGTGTCAGCAGACAGGGGGTGGACACTCATCCCTGGAGGGTACGGAGTAAAAAAACAGCAGAAGAGAAATAAAGAGTGTGGTGGCAGGAGGAAACAAGAGGGAAAGAAAGCCCTTGTGCTGCGGGGAGCCAGAAAGGGCTTCTTTGCGCGGCTGCCTTTACTTTGTTCAGAGTGTGATTTTGTCTCTCCCTCCCTCTCCCTCTCTCTGTCTGTCTCACTCGTCTGACGCTGCTTCTCGTTCCTCAAAGGACACCCTAGTGGACTCTCGGAAGTCAGGGTGCTGCAGGTCCGTTAAGAATTTGGTTGGGGTGAGCAAGTGGGTGGAACCTGCAGGGGAACAGAGGGGGGCCGACTTCATGCTCGAGTACACATCGCCGCACCGCAGAAAATGTATATAACCCCCGCACGACATTCTCGCTCGCATTCTCTCCTCTGGCCTAGGCCCACTCTGGCTTCATGGAGAGACAGGGTTAAACATTCACATCCTACAAATCCATAGTCAACTTTTCCCCATCCAACATGATTCAAAAGGGACCATATCCCATGTATACTAACTAGTGATAAAATGTATTTATTTTTCTCTTGTTGTATTTCTAGTGGGAATGACCTGAATGGTATATTAAAGAGAGAACAGTAATTTTAGGAGGAACGGCAGCTAGTAAACCAATAAGCCTGGTCGTTTTCTGTTTTGGGGAGGATCTGGGTAAGTGGACTGAAGATCAGTCATGCAGATGATGGGAACATTTGTGGAGATTAGCACATTAGCACATTAGTACCAATCATTGTGCTGTATTTTCAAAACACAAGGAAGAAGATAACTAACCCCCAGAATTAAAGATTCTCCCTTTAACCTCGGCACTTCTGTGAGTGCCCATAAGGTGAGCCGATTACCATTCAGTCACACTAAGTCTAAGTTAGTGCATTCAGGCTGGTCCTGAGTTTTGTTATCCAGTTTAACAGCTCTAATATGAACTCCTATAAGTAAGGCTGAACATCCCTGCTGGTAATTTGCAGTTTTTAATTTAGATTTTGTTTTGTTTTGCCATGCCTAATCAGACATTACAATAATGTCTACGTACTATCTGAGACAAGAACATGAAAAAAATACCACCCACCCCCCAAAAAGACAACAAAAACACACACACCACATAACAACACACACACACGGACACACACAGAAAACCCAGACTTACGAAAACAGACTTGGCTTGTCTGCAATTCAAGAACAAGTTAAAAAGAGACAGCACACAACTACAGGACAGAGCCGTAGACACAGCAAAATTAGATAGACAAGACAGATGTTACACTTTCATAGTTAGTGAACTGATCATTACAAACAACACAGAATCAACAAGGAACAGCTGATCAAGGACACAGTTAAAGCCACTTTCTGCGCACACACAGATACTGAAGCAGAGCATGCAAGCAGTTAGAGCTGGATGCTACCAAATCTGTTCTCTTCTGATGCCCTAATACTAATTCTTATGAAGAAATGTAGTCAAACACTTTAACCTCTAAAACACAAGTAAATGTCAGTGTAATTACGCAGTTAAAGTGGAACACTTCCTGATCCTTTGTACACAGCTTGGGAAGGTTGTATGCTAAAGGCTACTGCTAGTACTGGCTGGCTACTATTGCCTTTCCCTTCACGCTTCCCCTTTTAGGAGTTTTGGTTGTAGTCTGAATGTGAATAATACCATTAAAGTACTAATACCTGTGGTAAGATGACAAATAGTGTCAATAAAGTTGCTTTGATCATTAAAAACCTGTTGTGAGGTGGCTAGATGTATCTTCTTTATGTTATAAAATACCGGGGTCATATCTAAGGCTGTTATACTTCTTTGCCCTGTTTGACTTTTAAATTTCTTGGACTTCATTTCTTAATACTTAATAAGCACTGCCGTGTGCTTGTATGTCTGGTTGTGTGTGTGGGTGTGTGTGTGTATCTGTCGGGTTGTGTGTGTGTGTGTGTGTGTGTGTGTGTGTGTGTGTGTGTATGGGCTCGTATTGATTAAAGATCAATCTATTGATTAAAGATCAAATCTAAACCACCTTCTCATTCCATCAGCTATGTACACATTGTGTATGAATCTACATCTGTCTACTCCTATGTCTCTGTCTATCAGAATTGAGTCTAAAGGGAGATATCGGTCTGTCTCTCTCCACTCCCTCTCCATACCGGCCCCCGTGGCACTCAGTGCAGGCAGACTCACCGATAAGGGCCTCCCATTTCCCATTGGCCTGCGTCACCTCATAAGCACAGCGCATCTCGCTGAAGGACGCGCCTCCGATGATGAAGACGATGACGCGCGGTCCAGTGCGGTACTCGCCAGGGGTCTTATTCTTGTGCCAGTGGCCATACCGGGCACTGCCAGGTCAGATAGGTGTCATGAAAGGAAAGCAGAATATCAGATTTGCAAACATCACTTATTTGTATAATTCTTATTCACACTCACTGGTAAGAACTACGATTGGCATAGTTTGATATTCATATGATTACACTCAACATTATAATAGTGTAAAATAGTTTCTGCATAAATCCTGATCTCAAACTAGCAGAGCACATATGGATAACTGATACTTGTTTTTGACCCATTCCTACACATATATGTTAATGCTCTGCATCTCCATCGCACGCACACACACACACACACACACACACACACACACACACACACACACACACACACACACACACACACACACACACACACACACACACACACACCGCACACACACTCTAACGTAATCGACACCTGGTTCTCATTGCCTGAGCAAATCAATAGCTTGCATAATGAGAGTAGAGATCATTGGGTATGGGACTGAAATCAATAACACCACAATGAGAGGGGTCAATGTGTCACCTCCTTCCCGACACTGCAGCCCTCGGCCCACATACACACACGCGCACACACATTCACATGCATATACACACATACACACACAAATTAGGGAAAGGAGACTTCAATTCACAAGAGAGCTTATTCTGTTAGCTGTAAAGGGAAAACAGCTTTGGTCATTGCTTTTAGCTCTCTGAGGGTCTGCTAAAGGTTTATTAATGTTTAATGGGGGAATTCTGGGTATTGAAGGTTTTCAGCTGGGATGTTTGACTGAGTGGAGTGAGGACCAGTCATGGTATTGATCGCTCCACTGCCACAGTCTGTCGCTGAACTCAAATGAGTATTGATCTCTCCGCCCTCTGTCTTTAGAACTGAAATTTAGTACTAAAATAATGTGCTACTTCAGGGACTATTTTTATATTGATGTGAAGGTGTCCTTGTGTGTGTGTGTGTGTGTGTGTGTGTGTGTGTGTGTGTGTGTGTGTGTGTGTGTGTGTGTGTGTGTGTGTGTGTGTGTACCTGACTGCAGTAGTGCTGAATGAAGCGGAAGAGCGAGTAGAGATGTAAGGGTAGTGCTTTGTGTCCAGCTTCTCCTCAATGGCATCCTGGAATACAAAGCAAAAAACAACTTAACCAAAGGGCACACAAAAAACACACACATATCAAAAATACGCATTAACACACACACACACACACACACACACCACCAGTGTTTATGTGAGACTGACCTCCATGATGTCCTTGACCACTGGAGTCCAGCGAGACAGCTGGTAGGTCTGCTCACTCACTCGCTCCTTACGGTCCAACTTCTTCCCTCTGCGCAGAGTGGACTACAGGTGGACAGACACAGGAAGGGAAACAGAGACAGAGGACAGGAACACATAGACATGGAGGAAATACAAGTGGAGGAATTAGAGGATTATAACAACGCAAGAAATTTTTTTTCTTGAAAGATAAAAAGCTCCCTCTTTTTTAATCTTGAATAAGATATTACATTGTAATGAACTAAACCTTGTTTGCAGTTTTATTGATATAAGTCACCTAGTGATAGAATTTATATGACAGAGACATGCACCATCAGAGAGTCAATATGGAAAACCTGGTGGGGCCAATTCTAACAATACACAGAAGGGGAAAGATAGATATTATTAACCTATCTGAATGTGTGAATAAGCAAGTAATGATCAGAGGGGTTCCGTGGTTGAACATATCTCTAATGACTGATAAGAAAGGATCTATAAAGAGATAGAAAGAAAGATAGATAGAAAGAAAGAAAGAGTCGTACAGATGACAGAAGAGAGAAAGCATTGAAAGGAGGGACTGGCGGAAGAATGTAAGGGCTGAGCAAGTCTTGAGCTTACATCTGTGATGATGGGTACCCCCAGGTGGGCCATGTTGCTGATGATCTCACTGTCCTCTGGGGGGATCTGCGCGTGTTGGATCAGTTTGTTCAGGTTCTCCTCCGTAATCCCTGAGTTCACACAACACACACACAAGCACCGTCACAAAATGGCCGCCACATAGCATCACAGCGATGACATGTTAGAGAAAGTCCTCAGGACGCCAGGAGACCCCAAAAGAGTCACAGATGTAGTGATACTGCAGAGCCCCGCCGATTGCTCACAGTTTACAGGATCGTGGTGCTCAGCTGGAGCAGAACATATGGAGCCGGACCCATTTGTTTTTATGAGGAGAAGAATATTTTGTTCCAGGAAGAAACCCTTTTCTTTGATGAGTTTCTGGGGTAAGCCATTAGTATGTGACACAGTCTGCTTCCTCACATAACTAAATAGGTTATCACATGACAGTAACTAAAAATGCTCCCCCAAGTGCTTTGTCTTAACCACTTGACCTCTATAAGATGGTGTAGGAGCAGTCCTATCTATTCTGTTATCTATTCTGGCTGAACAAGGACAGATCCCAGACCTGTGTTTCATTAGCTGTTGTTGGACCAGGAGCATCTCTCACCGTTCTTGAGGAAGATGTACAGCAGAATGATGCGGATCTTGTCGTAGGTGCTGACGTTGGTATCCAGCAGGATGGGCACAATAGCGCGCATGGGGTCTTTGATCTTCTCGCCCTCTGCGTCAGTGCCCATAGCAAGGTCCTGGCAGGACGATAGAGAGTGTTGAGACAGTATAAGAGGGCAGAGTCTTCTGCAATCACTGCATCTTTTATATTCATATATTTTCTAATATATGTATGTGTTTAGTGGAAGACTGATGGCTGATTCTGGTTCATGCTATGCATTCTATGCTAAACATTTCCAAATACTGACATTTTGCCCTCTGCCAGGGGAAAAGTCTATCCTTTAGCCAGAACTGAGAGAAGAGACCAAATCAACTCATCGGCCTTTTATTATCCTACTCTGTTGGTCAGATCTCACACAGCCTTACTTTGTGCTGCAATATCTGCTCAGAGAGCCTTCACAATGCAAATAGAATCACACAGACAGACAGACAGACAGACAGACAGACAGACAGACAGACAGACAGACAGACAGACAGACAGACAGACAAGTACACGAACATGCACATGCACATACACACACACACACACACACACACACACACACACACACACATATAGACCCACTCACTGACCTGCTCTACACGGCACAGCTTGTCCACGGTTCCTTGGTAGTGCTTCATGCAGTCCTCAGCCAGCTGCAGATGAGTGGAGTACTGCAGAGAGGGGCGGAAAAACCAGAGTTAACACCACAACACACACACACACACACACACACACACACACACACACACACACACAGGTAGGTAGGTATGGTTAGACTGACCTTGCTCAGCTCCTTCTGGTACTGAGGCATCTTCTTCAGCATCTGGGACAGGTCCCTCATGGTGGTCTACACAGAGATATAGCATGATCAGATATGTTTGTATGAATACAATGCAGATATACATGCATCCATGTCCATAGTATGAATATATGTGTTAGTATGTATTCACACATATAGACATAAACAAACAGACATAGAAAAAATGCACATGTTCTCCTTTGTATTGATATGTGTACAAATCTAAAAGATACTCATGTACATATACAGCAATATACTATATACTATAATATGGGTTTTATTGTTGTTAGTTTCTTGAGGCTATGCAATATTGAGTAAGACGCAGGGTGCTTATTTATAGGAAGCTCTTCTTCTGAGAGTGATTTGGCTCACTTCTCACATCAGAGGTATGTGCTGTGTAAGCAAGTCAATCAACATTAAACCCCTCTCTAAGGCTGGCAAGGGGATTTACCATGAGTCAGCAATTCCCTGCTACGCTAATCTACGCTACACCAGCACTAAGGTTAACAAGGTTTCTTCCTCCAAGGCAATAGACGCTAAGTCATCCCTTTCCTCCCATCACTTCCTCTTCCTCTTCCTCATCTGCTCTCTCTCTCTCTCCTTACCTTCTCTCCTGTATTCATCCGTTTGCTGGAGGAGAAATCCTTCAAGGAGCGTGTTACCTCCCTGTGGAAAGAAAAGAGGGATGTACAGATTACTGTCACTGTTAAACACAAAAAGAGAGGAAATTTCATGAGGTATTAAAGACGCCAGAGAGCGGGAGAGAGAGAGAGCGAGAGAGAGAGAGAGGGAGAGAGAGCGAGAGAGGCCCATATGGAAAAAGTCTGTAAAAGTCATGTACAGAATATTCATTTTTATATGTAGTGAACATATTAATATTGCATTAACACACATAATTATGGCCCCTTTCATATACATTAACATAGAACAAATAGCTATATGTTTTATAAAGGACTTGCATGTTGAAGGAAGGGCGTTATACCAGTTAAGTATGAAACATATATGCAAGCTCTTTACCACACCTTTTCCATATGGAGAGAGAGAGAAAAAAGAGAATAGATAGTGAGAGAGGGAGAGAGAAAAGGGGGGGGGGATGGAGAAAACTGGGTGAACAGGGAGGCACAGCAAAGGAAACGTGAGGCGAACGTGTTCTGAAGAGGTTCTAAAGAGTTCTAAAGAGGACAGAGAGTTGCTCTTCTTGAGAGACAATGAAAGCAGAGAGGTGCTAAAATAAGAAATCTGTGTAGAGAACTCAAGAGAGACTGTTAGAGGACAGTTGTCCAAAGGGAGACAGACACAGAGAGGGCAGGAGACAGGGAGACAGACACAGAGAGGACAGTTGTCCAAAGGGAGACAGACACAGAGAGGGCAGGAGACAGGGGGCCATGAGTCACTCACTGGGACACCTCCGCAATGTGTTTGTGTCTCAGCCCCACCCACAGCTCATCGTCCTCGTGAAGCAGCACCTCCTTCTCACGGCCATCACTGGTCTCATATCTACACACAGGAGGAGAGCTTACATTAGCCAGAGTCAGATTACACAGAACCTCCCCTACATAGACATTACAGAAATTACACAGCTGTTTCACAACATGAAGATGGCATTCGCACAAGCCTCTGGACACAATGGCGAGATGTTGAGAGGTGGACACTGTTCAAAACAATACAAATTCAACATATCTACACTGAAAATAGATAAACTGAGATAAGCATATCATCCACCTGCTTGTGTACAGAACTGATGTGCTTAAGTGTCTGGGCATGTGTGTGTGTGTGTGTGTGTGTGTGTCCAATCCTCACTTGTAGACATCGTTCTCAATGGGCAGCAGGTCGTAGCCCATGGCCTGGAAAGTGAGCTCATGCAGGACAGGGGACACCGGGTCAAAAGCTCTGTCCAGGATGATGAGCTGAGAGCGAGCCTTATCTGGACCCTAGGAGGAAAGGTGGAGACAAATATATGACAGCTGGATGAGAAAGAGATACATCACGCTAAGGATGATGGGAGTTGTAGTGTCGGCAAGAGTGATCCTCATCTGTGATGCTGATTTGATTTGACAGTTTGTTTCTTCTGGCTATGGCAGAGGGCAAATGAGTTCAGTCAGGTGTTAAAAACAAATACCTGCAAGCTACTGGCTCACACGAAGTCTGACAGGGCCACAGAGGCATTCTAAATCTAGTCAGAGGGTAGCCTGGCACAACCATGGCAACACGCCACTGTAGTACCTTTGGGCTATTCAGTGTATCTAGACCCGAAATGGGTTGTTTCTTCATGACATTAAAATTACATTAGTCTAAAAATGACTTTAACTTTGAAGTGCTATATATAGAGGATACAAGTTATGCATATTGTAATGCATATTAACATTTCTTTCCTTGTGATACTATATAATCTTTTGGTTTGTATGCTCTTTTTGTATTGCTAAATGGTTCTAGTTTGTTCTAGACTGACACGTGAGAGTCTGCTCTTCTTGTGTTGCTGAATGGTTCTAGTTTGTTCTAGACTGACACGTGAGAGTCTGCTCTTCTTGTATTGCTAAATGGTTCTAGTTTGTACTAGACTGACACATGAAGGGAAGTAATGAGCCTGAGGGTCCTACTGTTTCTGGTTAAGGTCAATTAGCAGGAAGGTCACCCTTAAAAGGAGACACGCCAACCTATTAAGAGCGAAGCAGCAAGCTGCCCCCGACGTGAAATTAATTTAAAGATCCCCGGTCCTGATAGCAGTCGGTCGTAGGTCGTTATCTTACTCTAACATTTAATTTCATTACGATTATCGCTCTCCCTCCTCCTACAGGGCTCTTCTCTTTCTCCCACTGAGGAATACAATGTGATCTGTGACTCTGTCTAGCTCTCTATCTCTGTCCCTCTCCCTCCTTCCGACTCTTTTTCACCTCTCCCATGGTCTGTCTCTGTCTACCTCTCTGTCTCTGTCCCTCTCCCTCCTTCCTCCTCTGTCTCACCTCTCCCATGGTGGGGTCATCAGCCTTGTATGCGTCCAGTTTGTCCTGCACCAGCTGGGCCAGGGTGGAATTATCTTTGTATTCTCTGGGAAGAAAAGACAAACAAACACACAGATAGATTGAAATTAAACCCAGAAACACACACACACACACACACACACACACACACACACACATAATCTTCAACAACACAGTGCATTACGAATAAGCAACCACACTCTCATCTGCTCACATTTCTAGTGCCCATTTTCTGAAAGTTACAACCAACACCCCCTCCCCACACTGCCCCCTATCTCTCACCCTCGGTATCGCACAGCAGGGTACTCCTTGAGCGTGGCGCACAGAGTGGCAATCTGCTCAGCCAGGCGCTCCATCACTGTATTCTTCAGCTGGGCCTTATGAGGGCTGTAGAAGCTCTGGAAGGCGTCAGAATTGTCTAGAGAGTACACCTGGACAGACACACACACACACACACACACACACACACACACACACACACACACACACACACACACGCACACACACAGAGAATCATGAATTTATGTTTTAATTATGATAAATGGCATTGTGCAAAAACATCACAGGACAACACGCATCACCTGCATATTATTTACATCTAGACAAGACAAACCTTTATCGGAGGAAATGGGAATGCTAAGGGCTATACTGTGTGTAGGTGACTGCGTGAGCTTCTGGAGTGCAGTATATCTGAGTGCCCTGCAGAATGGTGACAGTGTTTGCTGCCTTCTCCTCACTGCTGCAGTGTCTGCATTACATTACATTACAGCGAGTCCTCCTCTGTGCTATGCAGACTGAGCGAGTGCTAGTTGGGGTGTAAAGACCTGTGTGTGTGTGTGTGTGTGTGTGTGTGTGTGTGTGTGTGTGTGTGTGTGTGTGTGTGTGTGTGTGTGTGTGTGAGTGTGAGTGTGTGTGTGTGTGTGTGTGGTTATGTGCGTGCGTACGTGTGTGTGTGTCTGTCTGTCGCTGCTGGGGGATATAGCATCCTCCGCTTGTGTCTGTGTGAATCTCTGTTAGGGGAGTCACGCTGCTCGCTGACAGCAGCCCCCCCCCCATCCCTCTCCCAACTGCGCATGGCCACTCTTGTGGAACTGTCTAGTGAGAGTGTCCTCCACTGACACACACACTCACACACAAACACAAACACTCACACACACAAACACACACACACACACACACACACACACACACACACACACACAAACACACACACACACACACACACTCACAGAAGTGCACAAGCAAACACACATAGAGGTATGTACAAAAACAGCGCAAATACATATGCATGTAGACACACACACCCACACAGACACACACACACACACACACACAACACATTTTCTCTGAGGGCAGAGTCAAATACAGTTCCCCTCTGACAACACAAATGCGCACTGACACGGTCTTCGCTCTCCTCTCTTTCGTTTTTCTTCCTCACTCTATCTATGTCTCCTCTCTCTTTCAGTCTTCTATCCTCTCTATTTCTTTCTTTTGTCCATCCCTTTTTTATCTCTCTCCTCCTCTCCCTCCCTCTCTCTTTCAGCATCTCTCACTGATGCCCCCATCTGCCCAAGGTCACATGACTGTCCTTCTGCTCAGCAGATGGGTTCCTCTACCAATACCTAGGCCCTGTCCTGCCTTGCTCCGATTGGCTGCCTCGTGTTGTGTAGATGCTCTGACAGCCAATAGCAAAGCAGAGCCTTATCTGTGTGCGTTTCCCCCCCCTCCCCTGTTTTCCTGTGTGAAGCGAGCTGCAGCATCTCGCCAGAAGCCAAGCTCCTCTGACTCCTCTGAATTAATCATGGCGGACAGGATGAGCAAAGGATTGTTGGCCAGGCAGCACACAACCGGCACGCTTCTAGAACAGTCCGTGGGTAAGGCACAAGGAGAGAGGGAGACTGAGGCATAGAGAGAAAGAAGAAGAGAGAGAGAGAAGGAGAGACAGAGAGCAAAGGGGAGAGAGAGAAGGAGAGAGATAGAGAGAGAGAGAGAGAGAAAGAGAGAGAGAGAGAGAGAGAGAGAGAGAGAGAGAGAGATAGAGAGTATGGGGGCCATGGCTCAGGACATGAGATGCTAGCTGTGTTTACTCTGTCTCCGCCCACTATGTCCTTTAGCCCCTCCCCTCCCCTCATTACTGCCTCTCACCTCGATTTCTGGAATGTTCTCGGTTTTGCTACTTTCTCAGTCTCTGCCCCTCCTCTCCCCTCTCTCTCTCTCTCTCACACACACACACACACACACACACACATACATAAACACCAGAATATCCCTTAATGTCCCTTGTATCTCTCCATCCTCCCTCCTCCTTCTGTTCCCTCCTTTCTTGCTCCCGTTATCCTCTCTCTCTCACTCACTTCTAAAATCTTTTTAAGTGCTTTCTAACTCTCTCTCTCTCTCTTCCTCCTTCTGTCTGTTCCTCCCTCTCCTCATTGGCCTGAGTGCGTACCTGAGACTCATAAGGCAGGAAAGCAATGTTGATCTCAGTCAGCGTCTTGATGGACTTGGAGGCACGGCTTTTCACCAGGTCGTTGAAGATTGGGTCAGGACAGGCTGGAGATAGGCGGGGTCAAGGTGGGGTCAAGGTGAGGTGCACAACAGAGAAATGGAAAACTGCCCAACACTGACATTTATGAAAAGATAATTTCTTGTCTGGCTCGTGTACACGCCTGGAACATGCAATGCAAAAAAAAAATCCTTATGAAAGGCTTCCTAAAATGATAGATTTTATGCAATATAATAAAATATATACATTGTAACCGGTGATCTCTTATATGGTATTAATTATACAATTATTACTATAATTTACATAATATCGCTTACACTAATATGGATGGTAATAGTCTAGCAAAATATCAAACCCCTAACAATAAATGGAAGAGCCCTGGTTATTTTTTCATTTTTTCATTTGATGTCAGTTTGTGTGTGTGTGTGTGTGTGTGTGTGTGTGTGTGTGTGTGTGTGTGTGTGTGTGTGTGTGTGTGTGTGTGTGTGTGTGTGTGTGTGTGTGTGTGAAGATTATGTCATACTGCATGCAGGGCTCTCCAGTGAAGTGCTCTCTGCTACTCACAGTCAGTGAAGAACACATGAGCTGCTTTGTACTTGGCTGAATGAGCATCTCTGAAGTCACCAACCAGCGTCGCAACAGACTGAAGACGAGAAAAGACAGGAAAGAGAATAAGGTTTTTGTGTGTACGTGTGTGTGTTTGTGTGGTGTGTATGTCTTTGAGTCTTCCTATCTGTGTTTTTTTAATGTGTGTACGTGTGTGTACGTGTGGTGTGTATGTCTTTGAGCCTTCCTATCTGTGTTTTTTGAATGTGTGTGTGTGTGTGTGTGTAGAGCAGCAGCAGTGACACCACCAACAATGGCCCACATGAAGAGGGGACTGAGGGATGTTTGCGTAGGCTGTGTCAATAGCATGTTTGTCGACACTGAGGCATTCTGCATTGTGTGTGACATATGGCCAGTGTGTGCTATGTGTGTGTGTGTGTGTATGTGTGTGTGTGTGTGTGTGTGTGTGCGTGCTGTGTGAACACACTGCTAACTCTTTGGCTCAGGCTGATCAACATGGGCCTTTTCTGCAAATAGTTTTCCCAAAAGCTGAGCCAAGTGTGAAACAGGAACGTGTGTGTGTGTGTGTGCGTGTGTGTGTGTGTGTGTGTGTGTGAGTGTGTGTGAGTGTGTGTGAGTGTGTGTGTGTGTGTGTGTGTGTGTGTGTGTGTGTGTGTGTGTGTGTCTAGTGTGAAGATACCTTCTCAGTAGGAGTAATCAGATAGATGGCCTCAAGTGAGGGAAGAGGCTCTCGCCTTTTATGTATGTCTTCAACAACTATGGACATAGATGGAGGACAGAGAGAGAGAGAGAGAGACAGGGAGAGAGAGAGGAGTGAGAGAGAGACAAGGACAGAGAGAGAGAGAGAGAGAGAGAGAGAGGGAGAGAGAGGGAGGGAGAGAGAGAGAGACAGGGAGAGAGAGAGAGGAGAGAGAGAGAGACAAGGACAGAGAGAGAGAGTGAGACAGGGAGACAGGGAGAGAGAGGGAGAGAGAGAGAGAAAGAGATGCAAAAGAGAAGTAAAAATCAACAACATTAAGCCTCACAACATCATCTGAACAGAACAGAGCACAAACGCAACAGACGTGTGCCAACAGAGTAGTGGACTTACTAGTGATGCCCTCTGACATGATGTCCGTCATCTTACAGCAGGAGGACAGCATCCTCATGCTGAGCTGGTCCACGATGAGAGCCTGAGGGGGCAGGAAGAAGGCTTGGATCATACATGACACACAGACCCAGAGAGGGAGCAGTCTTAGCGGATATAATGTGGGAGATGGCATAATGAATGTGTAGTAGATAGTCTTTAAGGAGGGTATATAATGTGGGAGATGGTCATAATGAATGTGTAGTAGATAGTCTTTAAGGAGGGTATATAATGTGGGAGATGGTCATAATGAATGTGTAGTAGATAGTCTTTAAGGAGGGTATATAATGTGGGAGATGGTCATAATGAATGTGTAGTAGATAGTCTTTAAGGAGGGTATATAAGGAGGGAGATGGCAATAATGAATGTGTAGTAAACGGTGTACCACTGAAAACTGTTTGGCATTGTAGGGCAGAAGTTGATTTGTGTGTCATTTGGGGCTAAGATTAATTCTCCTACTTCCTGAGTTACTTCAGTTTCAGGATGGCCGGAAAATAAAAAACGCGGTACTAAAACTACAATCTCAAATAGCCGTGCCTTAGTTTACCGTGGACTCACATGAAAGCACAAAAAAAAAAAAAGATGGACCCGTGCAAATCAAGGCTGAAAAATTTACCGATACAAAAGTGTGCCACTTGTCCTGATGAAACAACAGCTAACAAGAGCTTGAGAGGTGCACACATGATCACAACTGAAGTCACTCTCCAAAGAGAAGTAACATGTATAGGTACTTTGGGATTAATGACAAAAGTCCAGAAATGCTACATTATGTTGTCAGCGGTCATATCTGTGCCAGAAAAGGGTCTGATAATTTGGCACCTGCTGTTTTTGCAGGAGCTTAATAGCTAGCCAGTTTTATGCTACGCCAAAAACTCTGACTGGTTAAGGAAGCAAAATAAAATTGTCATTGTGCTACACTAAAATTTTTTTTTTTTTAAATGTAATTGTTGTTTCTGTTACCTCACCAATATGACATTCTGTTCATTGGCATTTATTGTTTGTCTTTAAAAAGGATAATTCCATTTGAATACTGCTTCAATCATTTTGTGTAATTGAGATGAATCTGCACAAAAAAACGTTCAACTCTCTCTCAGAGTCAATCTCTATCAACCCATGAGGAAACAAATACGGTTTGGAGCTTGTGCTGCTTACATAAACCCTTCAGCATCAAAAACCTTGTCAGCTGAATTCACTGTCAACCACTGCAGGAAGACAGGAATGAAAGAAGCCCCAGCTGGACAATGAAACTACAGGACATGCACTAAACAAACAAAATGTCAAAATATAGCCACAAGTGCTGGTTAGCATTGGCAGGTGCAAATATCTTTGGGTTTACCTTGGGCACTGTCAAAAGAAACCAAAATTCCACCAGCTGTAGTAGCTCAGGAAACGTTCCTTTCTGTCTATTACTTTTCTTCAGCATTGAGAGAAGGGTGTGGACTCCCACAATGGCTAAATCTGTCAAACGTTAGCAAAAATGCTAACATCACGTATAGCAGCTTTGCCTGCATGGGGTCAGCCCTATGTTCCCACAGCCCTATGTTCCCACATTTCTAAGGATTTTATTTTCACTGACAATTTTGAAAATTAGGCCCTATGTTCCCACAGACCTATGTTCCCAGATTTAAACATAGGGCTGTGGGAACATAGGCACGCTCCCTCCTGCTTACACCAAACCACAGTTTTTCTCTCAGATGACTCCCTGGTGGTGCATCAAACAATTAGGGTAAGTAAGATAGCAATGTAGGTGTTCTGTCTCATTACTCACTTCTGGGTCAGCATGGAGATCAGATTATCATAACGGGACTTTTAGGACACATTTGAGACATTCTGGAAAACTGGAGCAATCCTCTTACCTTCCATTCTCCCTTCTTCTTCACCTTCTTGATGACATCATTCATAATCTCTGTGGAAGGAAAGGTAAGACAGCATGAACTAAATGTGTGGTGATGTGAGCATAACAAACACAGACAGCTAGAGTGACCAGATGCAAACAGACCAAATGTGGGATGAGTAGCAAGATTGTGTGGGACAATGTGGGACATGTTTCCAACGCTGAGAATAACCTAGAACTTCGACATAATGTGATTTAATCTAACTGAATAAGAAACATTTGAATTCTGCCTTTCGGCTCATAAACACCTATAGCCTTTTGCTATATGAAAGATATGATGTGCACAGTGATGTTGTCATCCCAAAGGCACACTCATTTTGCAAGGTAATACGTCTTTATCTTTGAGACATCCAACATGCTTTAGCCATTACAGGCCCATCAAAGGCAACTGTCCTTAAGCTAAGTAGCAGGTATGATGCAGCTCCACCCTGCTGTATTAAAAAGACAGTGTGCACATAAGTCCCTTACGAATGCAAGATAGGAATACAAAGTTGAAAAATAAATTGAACACGTATTTAAACCGATTTCATCAGGCTCTGATAATTCTTTGAAAAGAACGCAAAGGATTGCCTTCTCAGCAGACATAATTGCAACGCTTGGGTAACACAACAGGGTGTTAAATAAACATTTTGCTATGTTTAGTCAGGGCTGAACGTGCCCCTGGTCGCTGCTTTTAAGTAGCGCTATTAAATTGAGAACAAACTATGCAGCAACGGTTTAAAGGGTAAAAGATCTCATCCATGTGTTCTTATACCTGACAATTCAAACCAGATGACCAATGAAAATGCGGACATTATCTCAATATGCAGGATGCTGGATGCTGGACAAAGGGTCAAAATGCTGTGCAGTACAACACAAAGTGGGACACCTGGTCACCCTATATACTGCATGCACTTTATAAGCAATATCAGTTCAACAGGATTTTTTCCATCAACATTAGGTGCATGGTCCAAAAAAGTGGTAGGTTCATGTGTTCAGTAAATGAAGAGCACACTTGAAAAGAAAAAGTTGCTTTTAAAAAAAATTCCTTTGTTACAGTCGTTCAATTGCTGACACTATTTGAGCCATTGTTGTATGCACTGCATAACATCCAGCTTCCGGTTTCACAGGAAACAGCTTGCTTCCACATGGATGGATTTACTACAGAATACCAGAAGAAGAATGAATTCTTTAAACACGCATGCACAAGTTCACCCAAAGGCTCACATACATAAACCACACAATTCAGCCGTCTCATTAGCCTCCATAGTCTCATCCTCCAGCCCTGACTGAATGCCAGTCCTGTCACCAATCTCTCTCTGGCTTGAGGGTCTCCCCACTCCCCCGCTCATCGACACCTGATCCACCTGGCCGTGCCCACTGGCACAGACACTAATGTGGATTAGCAGAGAGTGCGACAGCGGTGCCAGGGATACACACTGGGTCCCATTCTGTCTGACAACATGTCAGCAAGCCTTTGTGTTATTTTCTACACAACACGATTGTCGGGCTGCAGCTTGAAACCTTGATCACCCACACACTGTTCTGTATCATATGCATTTGTTCCTGTGATGCAACACCTATGTGCTTTTGTGCAATTCAGCTTTAACACCAACAAACTATGTTTTCTCTCTAGTTGACTTTCTCTCCATTCCTTCTGTCTCTCTTCACTATTACCTTCTGTAGTTCGTCTAGGATGGAAGCATCACTGCAGACCACAGAGCGCTGGTTTGAGCATACCAGGTTGTTACCGTAATGTCCAAGGTTTCAGATCTATTCAAATAGCTGGGTTGATAGCTTTAACTTCCTGCCACTGATGCAATGCTATATACAATACATGGTTTTGACAATGTATGCATATATATGTGTGTGTGTGTGTGTGCGTGTGTGTATGAATGTGTGTGTGTACATGTATTTGTGTGTGTGTACATGTGACCTAGCTCCAAGCACTTGACTATTTATTTA
This sequence comes from Clupea harengus, assembly GCF_900700415.2. NCBI lineage: Eukaryota > Metazoa > Chordata > Actinopteri > Clupeiformes > Clupeidae > Clupea > Clupea harengus. The sequence continues at coordinate 17,942,595 of NC_045163.1, read as the reverse complement.
AGGCATCTCACAGAGGTCGGGTTTTTTCTTTCTTTTTTTTGTGTGTGCCTTATCTATTGTTTCTTTTCATTTCGCAAATCATATTTTTCCTGCAAGTTTTTAAATAGCAAACCAATATCAGTCAATCATTTTATGAGTTTAATCAGGAAAGAAGCTAAATTGGCACGTGTGGGGCAGCTTCAGAGCCTGGCCATTCTGAAGGATGCACTGAGCTTGAAATGGAGCAGAAAGCCATAAGCGTTTATGATGCCAAAAAAGGAAATCATCCAGCCATGGACAAGACAGCTCCAGGCAAGTCTTTAACAAAAAAAAGTGTGTGTGTGAGAGAGAGTGGGTGTGTGTGTGTGAGAGAGAGAGAGAGACAGAGTGAATGAGTGTGTGTGTGTGTGTGTGAGAGAGAGAAAGAGAGTGGGTGTGGGTGTGTCTCTGTGTGTGTTGGATTCTATTGGTGTGTTTAGTCTGTCACCACTGTAGTCAGTCGTATGATTATTCAGCTATTCAATCAAACTGAAGAACAAAAGGAAAACATAGCCACAAAATCTCAAGATTCAAGATCTCAAGATTCCAGAATACATAATATATACATAATATAAATACTTAATATAACTCAGCTTCTGTTTTTACTATTTTCCACTGTAGAACTGAGAATATATCATTGACTGATGGATTACCTCCATCCTCGAGTCCCTTGCTGAACTGACTCCTGCAAACTGACTCACTCCCAGGCTGTTACAATAATCCTCTTGGGATCTGGGATCTTGTCAGATCACCCTGTGTTTATCACACACGCTAACTGTTATTAGCTTGATCACTGTTAGCCATCTGTCAATAGCGCTGGGATAAATGTGATTACAACAGAATCTGTTTGCTGTTTGACATTTTGCCTCGCTAGCCCCAAACTCTAAGCCCCTCTGAGCCAGACAACATCTGGAAGCATTGGGCTGCAGATGGATTATCTCCGTTTAAATATGAGGACCGTGTTTGAGTCAATCGCCTCAGATTACAGAGGCCATTCGGAGCTATGTTGTTTGTTCTCTTCCTCGATGAACCGTTGCGATAGCATTCAGGGCGAATGGAGAGGGACGAGAGTTACCTGCTAAATGATCACCAATCAGTGTCGCATCCCCGCCACAGAGACAGACGGGCTGGGGTGGTGCAAATCTGCTGCCCTTCAAACCGTGCCCTCCCTACAGCTACGGTGTCTGTCTTTTCAAGAGAAGACAATTTGGCTAGTATAGCAGCTGATGGCTACAGACATTTAGGATTTCAGTTAAGCCCAGTTTGCTCTCTCTCTTTCTGTATTTAATCATCATGTCTTCAGCGTAACGGCTGGGGGGTAGCCTACCCAGCGCACAGAAACACAGCGGTAAAATGAAGCAAACGGGATGCAAATGGCTTATTCAGTCTACACATGAAATTGTCTAGAAAGAGCCACACATTTCATTATCAAGGATGTAGACTACTATGCATATCCGTCATCATAACGTCTTCTGCATAGGGACACTCTGATATACCGATTCTGTCCTTGAGTTCTTGTCCCACACCTCTCCATTGCACATACATTCCCCCGCCCATGATCTAACATGAGTTACATTACCCATCACTCTCCCACAGGACATGCATCAGCTCCAGGGTACAGTGCCTCAGCCCCCTCCCTCCATATATGGTGTGAATGTAATCTAATTGAATGCTCTCTGCATATCAAGTACCTCTCTGTGACCTCAAGGTCATGACCAGGTTGTTCATTTCATCTACATCCACATCCCCCATAGGCTTTTAGTTCTATGTGCCAGTGCTGTCCTCAACCATAGGCCAACAGGGTATGTTATTTATATATGCAGCTATGATAGGACAATAGAGACGACCTTGACTGGTATTGTGCCATTCTTTATAATTTAATACAATTGTTACCTCCGCCAAGGAGGTTCTGTTTTTAGTGCCGTTGGTTCGTTGGCTTGCTGATTATGCAAAAAAACTACCAGGTCGATTTCCAAGAAAGGTGAAGAAGGAAGAACCTATTTTGGATTTGGATCAGGTAGCGGATCTAGGATTTAACATTGCGAGATTCAGGGCATTTGGTCTTGGTGGATCTGAGCTCTCTCAGTGCCCTTTCTCGTTTTACTTCTGCTACTGAAATCATTTAGTACACAATAGCAGCACTTTCTTTTTTTGTATGACTGGCATGAATAGGAGTATAAAATGGTCACACTTGAGATGACTGAGATGAAGCACTGAGGCTGAGTGATCATAGACCTTGTCAATCTGAGCTGTCTCCAGGCAGAGACCCTCTCAGCCAGCAGCTCACAGGGGGTTAAGGACCAGAGGCAAGGTGCATTGTGTGCCACTGAAGCACCTCCCAAGCTGAAAGAGCAACGTCAGTGATATGTCATGGATCAGAAATGTCAGCAATGACTTATGAGCCCAAATGACTGATGTCACTGGTGCAGCCATCAGGCACTAACATCCTTTCTGGATTCAGTATACAGCACTCAGTATGTTTCTATGGCTTTCTGACACTATGACCTACCATTAATGAGGGTCTCAGATTAATTTGTCTGAGCAACATGGTGACACCATTCTTCGTAATTCCTAAATTATAACTTTTTGTATGATTAAAACTCTAGTCTACCAGCAGAATGTTAAAATGATACTGTCTGGATCCTCCTTGATAGGATTTTGTCATTCATCGGGACACCAGAAACACAGCTCTTGTTCCCTATCCCAGAGCCAACACAAACAAGGCTCCAAACCAGCAGAGTGGACCGTCTAACAATACTGGCAGGAGGGAGAGGGGGCTGTTTTAAACCTGTGCCATTCACTGTCACACAGGGGTTGTTTGTTAATGACACTTCCCAGGATATCTCAGAGGACCTCAGAGGTCATGTGCTAATCTAGGGAAGGAAGCAGTGCTGACCCCTGACAGGAAGGAAATGGATGATAACAACCATTCATATTCCTCTCATTTCATTTGGGTCCGTGCATAGACAGTCATTCTGTCTCCACCGTAAAAGCCTTCTCTTATTTTGTCCTATTCAATATATGATAGCACAAACCAAACTAAACTAAAATTGAGATTGTTGCATGAATTGCAGCAGACTGGATCATATTACCTCTATAGGTTTGCTTGTTGTTTATTTATGCTGAGTCATTGTTTTGGTGAATACTATCTGGTGATTGTCCCAGGCAATGAAAGAAAAATGAATGTACGAAATCTCTATAGGGTGGCATGTGTTTTTGCACTTTGCGCAGAGCAGATGCTGGTAAACATCTTTAACTGGTAAAACATTGAGGCAGTGAATTGGCCTGAGCCTTCCAGCAGAAAGAGCTAGGGGTTATAGGTCATCCTGCTGTAACGGATGTCCTGCTGTGCCTGTTCCTTCGCCGGCCTCTGGCCCCTGAGTCATGGTAAAAAAAACAGCACTGTTCAAACTCATTTGTATACACTAAACACTAAATTCTCTGCATGTGCTGTCAATAAAGCTGGAAGATTTAAATGGGGTTTCACATTTCTAATTTTCCAACCCCCTTTCTACCTGATTCCCACCGATAAATCTATTATAAAATCCATCCCAATCCATACATCTCAGAGAGGATGACCTATGAGGCAGTGGAATTCAGTGGTGCTGTCCTGACAGACTATGTTCCAGCTACAGCATATTTCTCATGATGTTTCTCTCTACGTTTGTTATTTCTGTTGGTTCTGAAAAAATTGAAACAAACATTTGGATTCATATTCATGCAACAGCATTCTTAACCCTAGATCTCCATGAAGCAGTTACATTACTGCTTTGTTTACGTTGCTAAAATGAAATTACATATTTAGGGGCTTTAACGATCAGATTGTTTTGCCAAAATGCATCTCTGTGCTGTGTGACTCTCACTGTTTGTTCATCAGCACATGTGCTGTGGAGTTCTATCTGTCAGTAGCTGGTGAGGATGGAGAGAGGAGGGTTGGGGGAGGAACCACAGCTGGCAGCACAGGGACTCTGTGCTGTTTGCCCTAACGACCAGCTGTTCTCTCCCATGTCTCAGCCTTCAGCTCCAGAAAACAGGTAGCATTAGCATTAGCATGGTAGCGATGACATCTAAATGAATTTAGCTCCTCGTTACATAATTGTGAGACTCTTATTGTGACATGAACATGCAGTTGTGTGTGTGTGGGTATTCCGAACACAACTTCTGTGTCATGAAGTGACATCTAGTGTGCACATGAAAGTGAGATTAAGCAGTTAATTGTCTACACCTAAGCAACTGGAAAATCTATTCTTGATCTAAAATGTATCAGGTGAGTGCATTAACACATTAACACAGTCATGTATACGTTTTGGAACAGAATATATATTTTTTCAATATGTGCATGTTTAAATGTATATTTTCGAACTGGAAAGATATTATTTTGATCTGGGCTTTGACTTTGAATGGTATTATGGAGGGGTAAAATGGAGTGAATGTGAACCGTGAAGCTTGAGATTTGAGGTTGATAAAAAATGTGCACGCACACACACTCACACATGGATACACACACACACACACACACACACACACACACACACACACACACACACACACACACACACACACACACACACACACACACACACACACACAAACATACACCTATATGCTCACGCATCCCCATATGATGTTGTGTTTAACCCTTCTCTTCCCTGTCTCTGAGGATCCCTCTGGGCTTGACACTTGTGATTTCATGACCCACTTTTACTGCATCTCTACGCATGTCTACACATATTCGACCATGCCAGCTCTTAAAGAGACAGTCATCCATTTTCATTACTATCTGGCACACTCTCCTAATGTCCTCCACCCCATATCCCTGATGTGTTGTATTGAATTATGGAGTTGCGTTCTCTACATTTCTCTCACATGAACTTGCACCCCTAATGCAGATTCAAACATTCCCTGATGCCCTTGTTTTTTTCTTCTTGAAGGACAGCTTGCCAAGCTTGAGAAAAGCTTTCTTAAATATCATTCATACTAAGCTAATTGTTTCATATTTCTGTGTACAAACACTGTGTATTTCATTCCAGTCCATCCATCATTATCAGAGAGCCATTAGACCATACGCAGCCTGTGTGTATCAGCAGTACCGAGGGCTACTGAACAACGAGCTGCTGGCTGCACATTGGATGAGGTAGATGGCACTCTCACCGTTCCCCTTGAACGGTGTCACAGAGTCCAAGGACACGCTGCCCTGAGAGTGTCTACTTCCTTTCAGTGCGCCACGCTGAGTCATCACGCTAGCTATAGCTATAGCCCACCTCGTGTACCCACACAGCAGCTCACGTTAGCCCCGAGCATCACTGCGAAGCGAAGCGGGGGACGGGAGAGAGGACTGAGGACAACCGTGGAGAGGGCCTGACCGCCATTATCAGGGTGCGGTGCAGCATAGGATCAGAAAATGATGGAGGAGCTGTGCCCCTTTCAAGGTGTTTTTTTGGGACCCCTATATTTACATTTCCTCTGCATCTGACCATCACACTGATCGCAAATGTGCAATATACACACAAGGTCAGGTTCTCAGTGTGCCTTCCTATTAACTTGCCATGAAATGACTTACACTTACATGACTATGCTCCTGTGTGTTTTATCTGATCACTCATTTGTATTTAACTCATGTGTGTTGTTCTTCACACCCATTTAACACACAGACTGGAGGCACCAGGAGGGGAAAAATCAATATATTTCCGAAACCACAGAGAGATCAACTGGTGGTCTGGGAAAGCCATCTGGTTTCAGAGAGCCAAAACACTGTAGTGAAGCATATTTATGCAGAGGTGCTGTATTCTTAGATATGAAGCAATATGAGCAGTGGATGTGCAGAGCCCTTTTGATGTAGGATCAAGCTCTTGAAAAGATCTAAGCACCTATACTAAGCACAATCCGAGGCCAAGAACTGGGTGAGTGTACCAGACACATTGAGATGCCTGCGATAATGTCTATGCCTTTAATGCCGTGCTAGATGGCACACCTTTCTGAAATCTGCTACATAATTTGTTTGTGTGTGTGTGCATGTGTGTCTATGTGTGTGTGTGTGTGTGTGTGTGTGTGTGTGTGTGTGTACGTGTGTGTGTGTTCTTTTGTGTTTATGTGTGACATAATATATCCATGGGATATTATGTGCCACTCCTTGATGATGTCAGGACCTATACATACCACAGGTTGATATACCGTAAAACATGGAGAAAACACAGATAAAAATACATTGATTATCTCATGCAAAAATGCCAGGAAGTCAAAGGTAGCTCTGAACAACAGAACTGAGATAAATAAATCACAAGAGAAAACCAAAATGAAGAGGCTGCAAATACACCTTCTCTTCTGGTTCCATTTCAAAAATTACCCAACCAATAATTTAGTTCTAGTGCGTGGGAGTTCAGCCCATGCAAAATTGATGGCCTCCAAAAACTCTGCCTAAATGGCAATACAAAAAAACATCCTTCCTGCTTACAATGTTATGTAATTCACATTAAAATGTTATACTATTCTGTAAAAGAAAATAAAAAAAACTCCTCTTTTGTCCTCCCTCAGTTTGAAATGATGTTGAATCTAATTCCATGATGTGTATACTGTATACTGTAATTAATGAACAGTAGCAGTATTACACTCTAATCTCGTGTCTGACAGTAGCATGACAGAGAGAGGTACCAATGAGAGAAAGACAGAAAGAAAGATAGAGAGACAGGAGTGGAATCATGAAGGAGTTTTCAGCGTTCTACTCCTTCAACAGTGCAATGTGAATGGGTTCATTACGGGAGGATCTTCGAGGTTTTTTTTATATGACTGTGTCTACGTCCTGCATAGTCTGCAGATAACCGGCGTGCATTTGTTCGTGCATTACTGTTTACTGGTCCACGTCACGTGGGTGTTCCGCCCTTCTCTCAGGACACAAAGGAGCGGGCGATGGCAACATTGAAATTCCCCCGATGGCCATGATTTATGTCATGCCACGGGGTCCCTGAGGCTAGCTTGCTTTTTCCATCTCTACAGTGAGGCAGTAAAACATGGCTCCCGATTCAGATTGCCTGCTGCTGCTGCTGCTGTAGTCACTGCCTATGCCAGTGAGACATGGGGGGGGGGGGGGGGGGGGGGGTGTTAAACCTCCTCATGCTCAATCGCACATGCCATTACCAACATGCAGCAGGCCCCACCTCTGCCAGCAAGACTTCTCTCGCCCCAATCTAATCTGCTACACTGTAACAGCTGCATCAAAGGCTGTTAAGGGAGATCACACCCAACATGGGTGGGGTCCACACCACACCAGGCTCCATTTCCCGTTTGTTTGAATGGATTTATATGTCATTGTCTTCTCTATACATATGCTTTGTTTAATGCTTTGGGTCATATGTAGACTTCCTTACTTGACTGTATGTGGATGACATACTGAATGTGGATGACATACTAAATGTGAATGACGTGCTGAATGTGGATGACATGCTGAATGTGGATGACGTGCTGAATGTGGATGACGTGCTGAATGTGTCTACAGTTTGTTTGATGCTGCTTAGGCATACTGAGCACATGAACCTGTCCTGGGTAATGATAGATGTTGCACTTCATCTGCAGAGTCTGCATCAGTGGTTCTGTTCTGCAATGCTAATTCAATTTCTGAACGTCAAAAACTTGAGCCAAACACTCACTGAAAGTATCAGACGCGCTGAGAAGCCAGCAATAATATTGTGTATGACTGCAGCTTTTAATGCCTCCCTGGCTACCACCTTCCAGAATACTGCTACATAATTTCTCTGATTTCGGTGTCTGTGTGTGCCTGAGTATGTGTGTGTGTCTGTGTGTGCCTGAGTGTGTGTGTGTGTGTGTGTGTGTGTGTGTGTGTGTGTGTGTGTGTGTGCGATTGCGTGTGTGTGTGTTCTTCGGGGGATGGATGCCTTCTCCATCTTGCAGGGCAGGGGTGTCTTGAGGTTATTACGGCTTGACAGAGTATCCTGTCACCCTGATAGCATTTAGCACACTTCTGAGGAGAGATTTCCTAAGCCCACCCATAGCTAATGTTCCTCTGCTTCTCCTCTCTCTCTCCCCCTTTCCCTCTGAAGCCCAGCTCTTTAATTCTGCAGTGTGTGTATGCATACAGTAATCAAGTCTGACTGACGACGCCAGCATTAGGCGGCACATGAGCCGGGTTATTTTTAACTCTCGGTGTTAAATATGTTTTCCCCCGTTCAGTGGTGTCTATGTGGGGTTCCTCAGCTGCGTGGGATGGAGAGATTAGAGCTGCCAGTGCTTGTCTTCCAGTAGGGATAGATGCTGGAGCCTTTGTTAGACTGGACCACTCATGATGCAATAGGGAGAAGTGGAATGTCTGCTTATGTCCAGACCTGTGGCGTTTATTAACATGCACCGCATCAGGTGTGTTTGTACGAAATAATGATAATAATGATAACTCAGAGACTACACTCAGCAGCCTCCATCTTAGTTCAGGTTTTTCATGGTGACAACCAAGTCATTGATATACATCATACGCAGTCGGACAGCAGACAGGAATGCATTCCTGGGACAAACTATTCAAATAGATAATCATAACATTACATCACATGATATCTTAATGGAAATATGTCTATTTCCTAACAACTAAAGGCTGACTTTGTAAGGCAACACAACACCTTGAAACTACAAAGATATCATTTGCGACCAGAGCATCAACCTGGATTTACAAATGTACTAAAAATTGAAATAGTTAAAAGTATTTTAAAAGTATACAGTATATAGGTACTGGATGCAGAGTCTACACGAGGACTTGGAAGACTTGGAAGACATGGATGCTGATTGGTCAAGACAAGATCATTAAACATTAAAATTGGACAAATTGAATCAAACCCTGAGCCAGAAATTCTATTTCATAACTTGGCATAGGTGTGGGACATAATGAAATGTGATATGCAAGCTATGAATGCACTTCTAAGCAGTTTAAATCAATGATAAGGAATCATGGCTGTAGATAGATAGATAGATAGATGGATACTTTATTTATCCCGAGGGAAATTTTAGGGGAGATGGGCATTGACATTACAACACTGGGAGAGAATGGATTCCTTCCGCACTGAAATTTCTGTTCCGATCCATTTCTACTGGAATGAAATGCAGTCTGACACTGATGCATTTTCCCTCTGAAGAATGCTCCCATTTAATCTGGTCTCAGTGAGTGAGTTTAGGACTACCCTTTAACCTGAGCATGGCATTTTGGCCATTAAACTTGGGCTACAAAATGGTGTTATTACTGTTATTACTGGTGTTATTACTCTCCTCGTGTCAGGTGCGACAGCAAATGGATGGATCAAAATGTAAGACTAATGAAATGGCCCAACTTTTACCATTGTGCAATATGTCTGCACTTGTCATAAAGCATTGGTGTACATTTAGATATTTGGTATGTGGTTGACACACAATTGTTTTCTTAATCAGAAAAAAAAATCTGGTACTGTGAGCAATACTAGCATCGCATGCTAATTTATGAAAGACTTGGTCACTGTGGGAGTCCACCCCCTTTATTCAATATGCTGTGCGCAGGCTAAATAACTGGCAGTCAGAGAATGCCTGTCTCTGGAAGTTTCCTGATGTTTCCGCAGGCATAGTCAGGCCAGGCTGCAGCTTTGTTCACAGACTGCAGAGCCGCTGAGAATCCCTGAGGCTTTTGGTCTATGTATTAAAAAATGTCCAAACAACAGCTAGCTTTCCAAAATGATGCAGATAAATCAGGAGCAAAATCTGATAATGTTAGTTAAAAATATCACCACTGTGATTCAAACCCCGGGTCATGAGAATGTGGACCTAGATGGTTGTTCCTCCTTGCTGGGAGAAATGTAACTGCTCCATAGTTGCGATGGTCTGTTACTCAAGCCCTACAAGGACTGCACAAGGGATAATGTAATATTTTTTTCTTTGGGGATGGTCCACTGTCTGAATAAAAGCCTAGCAAGACGATACATAAACAGCATGAATGCAATTTACATCAATGAGCTGAAGAAACGGAAGTGCAAACAAAGACCCAAAGTCAGCCTGATGACAATGGTCTTTCAGGCGATCGCTATGACTCATTCACAAGGATTCAGGCTGCTGGCCCACTTACATACTCCTGGCTTTGAACGTGTGCATACGCACATTTCCAGCCAGGGCCACAGTTCTCAACACCTAATCTCATTTTCCATGAAGAGTGGTTCACTAAACTATCTGAAACCACCAAATCGTCCAGAGTAATGGTCAGAGACCATGCGCAAATATAAAAACCAGGCTCTTAATCCATAACAAACATACAAAATATAAAACACGACTCACGCCACTTAGGTCAATTAGCAGTTATTTCAGTACAGCCGAGTTTTAGTTTTATGTTTCTTACAATCTATATTTTATTTCCAAATTGATCAGACCTTGAATCTGTAACAGTAGCCATTACAACAACACATTTTTCTGAAATGTGTGCAGGACGAAATAGTGGTACACCACGGCTGCGGACAATTTAGGGGCAACGACTATTGTTGCACCGGGTTTTTCATTAGTAAATATCTCGTTGCAATTCAAAGAATCAATAAACCATTAATTTAGTCTTCAATGGCGATAAAACAGCATGACCATTTCTGGACTCACGCACACTCAATCTAACGTGGCCTCACGGCTGATGTTCAGTGAGGGATGCAGAGAGAGAGCGCGCTGAACGCCACCCATCCCCCAAGCCGCGCAGGCTCCGGATGATATGCTGCGTGCGTGCTTGTAGCAAGAGGTCTTGTCGCTGTTCTTCTCCAAAGGCTAGAAGTAGTCCATGTCAGTCACACGATTTAACTGAATCATTCAACTATATCCTTAATTTACACCACGTTTTTCACATCATCACCTTGTCATGCAACGCATCATCCTTTACTTACGGCAGCAATAGACTATTTCCTGACATTATTGCGCAACCATTCAAAGCATCAGAAGGGATCATGGTACCCATACAGAGTCTTGTGTCTTTACTATTTTGATATGAGTGTGGAAATATCATTTTATATGATGTTGGAAATACTAGCATTTTGGTATGTTTGAATTTGGCTTCTTTATTTTACTGTTGGTTAAGGGTTCTAACCAAGATACGCAAACATTAGGCCTAGATCTGTCATAGGTATACGCCACACGTCAAATCGTCTATTTAATATTTTGTTCGATACAGATCGTTGTTGCAACGATACGTCTCGCCTCTATGTGTATACCTGATATAACGCTCCTAGGTATAAGAAAAAATACTATACTTAGGAAAGCAAATTTGATTATTTCTATACATGGCCTAGTATAAGCAAGTGTATGCGACAGAACATTAGCGAATGTAATTCAACCGAATTACAGGAACCTAACTCTAATTCTTCACAAATTAAAACAACTTGCCAACTCATAACCCTGCGAAACAGATATCTTCAGAAAATTAAACACCGAGGACACGTTCTCTTCAGGGACATTACTTTCTTACATGGACCCTGGCTGCCATGTAGGCCTAACAGCATCACTATCTGGAGTCATCAATACCGTCCTTGTCTTTAATACAGCACAGACAACACAAAAACAGACGCCTTTTGGCAAAACGATACAATTGAACTAACACAGGAAGCCTTAACTGCCCTCTTGATAGGTGCAAGGAAAGAAAAAATGCTGATAGCATTTATCCGCACCCTCGCGCACCGGTGAATGTTTAAATGCAACCTACACAAGAGGGTCAGAGTCCACGGGGTTGGGGTGCTGAAGCAGTCATCCCCAGCCCAGAGCCCCACAGATGGCTGCGCTTCAGCCGCAGTCTATCACAGATTCAGGCCGCCCCTGCGATCCTACCGACTAATAACAACCCACGTTACTATCGTATTTTGAAGATATGATCAACACGGTATTTATTAGAAACCAATTGGTCACTACGTGTGAATGAGGCGAGGGGACTGATATTTAGGAAATTAGAAAATCACGTCTGTATGGGTTCCTAGTTCTCCTTTTTTTTAGATTATCCAATAATCGAGGGATACTCGTTCCGCCATTAACGTTCGCATCTTAAGCTATGAAGAAAGATGTATCGATCTCCACAATTAAAAAAAATGAGAGACTTCCTGGTTGGTAACGTTCAACCAATTGGTGTTTTACGCAACGCATTGGCCCAGTGATCAATCATCAGGGAGAGGCTTTTTCTGAGGGGGAATAAAAAACATCAGCACGTAATACTATTTCATGACAGTCCAAGAAAACACCGTCATTACAGCCGAATTACCCCATGAATACATTAGTCCACCAGAACAATTACGGATCACAATAAAGACAACACAATGAAACAGTCGATGTGAAATTATATAGAAATTGATTTGTGCAAGCTGAGTGCTATCAACCAAACACCGCATAAATCGTATTCCACTATCCCTCTGGTATATGGGCGTTTCTAGAGGGTCTTTTCTCCAGAAATCTCAGTCTTGAGGAAACGTCCACAGCCTCAGAGATGAATGATAAGGAACTAAGAAAATATACATATCCAGTGAATACGTGCGGTTAGGAATTTACGTTGCACATCCGCAACGGATGCATCCCCGAGAGAAATGTCACTGCTCTAGTGCACAGATCAACACGGTTGCACAATGGCAAAGCATATACCGCATCCATGGAGGACGCGCCACATACGGATCAGCAATTAGCTAGTGTAAAAAAGCGCAGCATAATTAATCCACACAGTGAAAGTAACAACACTCCGAATCGCTACATGAATATAAAAATGTAACATGTTCTTACTTTCGCCAACCACCGCCTTCAGTCCTATGGGTGCCATGATGCTCCTGAATGATATACCGTATTCACACTCCTTTCCTCCCTCTCTCCCTTGCTGTAGTCTACCCCTGTCTCCGCTAGGACGAGGGTGCACACCTCACATCGCGTCGTACTGCGGAGATTCGACCAGAGAGGCAACGTCACTGCGTATCCGCCCCTCCCTTTCGCAGAGTTCCATTCTCTCGTTTGTGGGTCCCACGGTGGAAGCCTTGCCGATCTACTTGCGCTTTGGCCTGTATCATTTGGTTTTCATTGAAAATCTTCTCTCTCTTTGTGTTTACATAAAGGTGTCCACGTTGTGGTCTACATCCCTTTCAAACTATATTATTTTATTTGGGGATTTAATGTCATTTGGGATGTTTATTAACGGAGAGATCATAGACCTGGACTAAAGGGGGATTTCATCATTCGGTATCAAATGATTGCTGTTTCTCTGTACATAGGCCCTATATTCTGCATTAACGATTATTTATGCAACTCTGACACTCAATCGTGGCCTAGGCCTATTTGTTTTCTCTTGCTGCATCAGGGCCACAAATTACAAGGATGGTTATTTCGTAGCAGCCTGGAGGTCCACGTAGTTTGCCTCCTGGAGATAATAAATGCATGTAGAGGCATAGGTGCACCCAGCCTACTAATTTACAGGCAAGCGTGATAAACACACGAATATTCTAGACATTGGGTTGGGTTACACTTTTCTGAGCAGTAACTACGCTGGTAGGCCCGCACTCCACAAGAGGTCAGCATAGCTCCTTTAATAGGCTAATGTATGTTGAGTTGTATTTCGAGTTTGCCCTTATCGTCCTGTATTCCACCGACGTGTTTTATTTATTAAAATAAAAACGCAACTCATGAGAAATCAGATTTATATCAGTCTCAGATAACTCTACTGGTGGTTTGCTCATTAAATCCCTCCACCCACGGTCAACTATCCAAAACTTTTGGGAGGTATGGGCATTGGGTCTGAAACGTTACAGGGAATTGTTCCCAGAGCACGCTGAAGGCAGAGACTCAGGTGTCAGACCAATCTGCTTGGGATAAGGACACAGCAAGATGCCAACCTCTGTCACACCAGGTTGCTTTAACTCGATTAGCCAGCCATTCACTAAAGAGATAGGATAGCTATAGGCATAATAGACTATACAATGCAATCGAGCCCTTTTAAAGTTGTGTAATTATTTGTATTGATATGATATATTCGAATAGCATATTCTGGAACTGTAAACTAGCATAATGATGGCCTTATTCACACTGGGGGGAAACAGAGTAGACCCAGGATGAAATTTCTGTTAAAGTGCAGTTAGCCTAAGTAGTCAAGTACTCCCAGTAGGATAGACTATTCTGTATAGACTATATCTGTGTCATATCACAGAATAAATACAAATAAATCTCTTCAAAGTTGTAGATTTTAATATTTGTATAGGCTACTCGCTGATAAGTTATTGTTGTAAATTTAATTTGAAAACAACAAACAATCACACAATAAAACAAACAGCAAAACATACAAATGGAATTAGCAGTCTACCATCTCTACTTCTAGGATTGTTTTCCTGGGCGGCGTCCTCCTTTCTGCCACACCTCTGGAGCGGAGCGTTTGACTGAACACGTTTGTCTTGTAGTGACTCTCAGTTTGAGGGTGTGACCTATCCTCACATCGAGCAAGCTCAGTCTGAAACACAAAACGTTAATTCTTCCTGTGGCCAGTCCCATCAGGGCTTTTTACAAGGCGACGTGTGGAACCTGGCGTTTTCGGAAACTTTTCATTAAAAACCTTCAGTTGGCTGCCGCCGTTTGGGATGTTGAGGTGGAAGGCGAGGAGGAGAGAACGCGGACACTTTTCCAACTTTCTAATTTGACTTTTGGAAAAGTGTAATTGAAACACACAGCGGTATCTACAACTGAAGAGTAACGGAGTTGGTATACGGACTTGTAGGCTACTCACAACTGTTGGGATACTGAAGGGCAGAAACCGTCAGCATGGGGGATGTAATTTCTTCGCATCTGGATGAAGGCAAGCGTGAGATGATAACAGGTAATATTAGCCATGCGCACGTCTTCGACAGAACAACAACGACAAATAATTGCACAGACTGCGCTTCAACAGTTTGTTAATTTCCCCCCTTATAGATGTTTGAAGGGTGAGGCATTGTGGCAAGACTTTAAACAAGCTTTCAAGCAACTTGGGTTCTGGCTTCACTCCCTCTTGTTAGATTAACTCAGTTATTCTGGGTAGTACGTGGGCACGAGCAAGAACAGTTGCTTTCGCGATGTTTTACAGTCTGTATGTACTTTCCCTATATGGGAAAGTATTTGAGGCATGTTGACCCAACTGAACTAATATGTATGTAATGTATCGTAATAGTCGCATGCTGACTTGTGTGGTACATATAGACCAAATATGTTCCAGTAGCATACTCCAGAAGGAGCCTTTCATCTCCAAGGCCAGTACAGTGCCCTGTGTACTTCTTAGAAATGATTTCATACTAGACAAACAGTGGCCACAAGCCACAACAGCCAGACATTTTACTTTTTTACTGACCCTTTCATTCTGGACTGGCATAAGGGACATTCATGTGGAAGTCAATTCCTTTCTCTTTGCTCTGGATGATTGTACGTTTCCCAAGGCAGTACCTCTTTGTTGTAGGACTATTCAGTTTGCCCATGCTCCGATTTCTATGTGTAGGCTGGTGCCTATTTAATCACTGTGTTTTGCTTTTGTTTATATGATTCTCAAAATAAGCCTCAATAGGTACAAGACATTTCGGAGCTTGTATTGTTTAATACAAAAAAAGCCATTCTG
This sequence comes from Clupea harengus, assembly GCF_900700415.2. Lineage (NCBI taxonomy): Eukaryota > Metazoa > Chordata > Actinopteri > Clupeiformes > Clupeidae > Clupea > Clupea harengus. The sequence goes on along the minus strand of NC_045163.1, from coordinate 17,927,003 downwards.
GAATCGTTGGGGTTAGGATTAGGGTTTTGTCTGCACTTCGGTAGGTTCGGTTCATACCTCCATACTGTGAGCAGTTTTATGTGTATGTGCCTGTGGGGACTTGTTCTGTTATGGGAGGGAGAGGGAGGGTTTGTTCAGGTGCACAGCTAAAAGACTCGTAACCACAGGAGACCTCTCAAATACACCTTAGATGCCTGTCAGACCAGCACACCTCTCTTCCCTTCACTGAAGAACCACCACACCCCGTGGCTCTGATCTTTAGTGCCACCCAGGGACTCCTCTCCTGTCAACACATAGGAATCCAGAATGGACAGAAAACAGTGTAGAGAGACCCCTGATGGAGTGATGTATACATCATATGTGATTGTGGGATGAGAATTACATTTCCGGTTGTTGTCATTGTGGCAAAAAAGAACCCAGCGGTAATCAAGTCATTGATCTTGCATGTTTTTTTTCTTCTCAAATCAACTCCCATTCATCATGCAAATAGTCTTTGTAGAAGTTTCACACAACGGAGCCATCTGGTCAGTCTGCTGGTGTGTGTTGTGGTTGCAGCCAGCAGACACTTCTGAGTCCTTTGGTGAAACTTGGTGCACTGGTGTTGGCTGCCATGCCGACGAGGCCAGTGGATGCTTGCTGTGGGACGTTAGTATGAGACGTGGGGAAGGAGAGAGGAAGCCCCCCAGGACAGATCCCACTCTGCTGCGTCTCGGTTCCACCGTGGGATGGACGGACTGAAGGAACACAGAATGACCACAGAATGCAGGGAATGTCTTGTGAGGTCTTGCATTTGGGGGCTGTGGCTGGAAAGATGGAAACATGCTTAGATGGAAACACACACACACGCACGCACCCACGCACCCACGCACGCACACAGGCACACCAGCCAAATCTATGCATACACACTGTCAACTACACACAACCCTGCAAAACATTCACACACACACACACACATGCTCCGCCCTATATAACAATAGCTTTTGCAACACCCCTTAGCTGTTTTTTTATTGTTTTGAAACCCAGTCATATTACTCAGACATCAAATGTCTTCACTAATTATCTAGGTGCCACGTATCATTGTTTTCCCACAGTGCTCTTAAAGCGATTTGTTCAGGTGTGTGTGTGTGTGTGTGTGTGTGTGTGTGTGTGTGTGTGTGTGTGTATGCTTGCATGTAAGACTTCAGTGTAGAAGGTATATCTGTTGAGTTGACCTAAGGTGAAAACTGGCTTAGCCTAGCTGGCCAATGATACATGAGTTCATAAAGACCACACATTCCCAGGTCGCTGTCGGGACTCTGAGCATTTGTTTAAAGCAGTAGGGTTAAATGCTTGGGACTTAACCTTTCTGAACTGCATAGTGAGGCACACGTCTTGAGTCAGGCACCATGATTATCTAGCTTTGTTTCCATCTAACTTTTTCATGTGAATTCTGATCGCTTGAAATATGCATAACATCTTCCGCTGGACAGGGGTGATTTATAGGGTATAATACGACTAAGGTTGATGGAAACTGGGTTTTTTCCCCCCCGCATTGACATTTTGTTACCTTTCCCTGACAACCTTGAGTTTAGAGCCCACAGCTGTTAATTCCCCATCCCTTGATTAGGAGAGGAGTACACCCTTTTGGTGTGCATAGCAGATGGACATGTGCACAGACTTGCATCTCCTTTAGCTGGATGGAAATCCAGCATGTGTTCCAGTGGTGGCAGACCTGATTGGCACATTTCTCTTCATTTACCCAGAATCAGTGTCACTTTATTCTTCCATACATTACATGAGCATGGCCTTACACACACACACACACACACACACACACACACACACACACACACACACACACACACACACACACACACACACACACACACACACACACACCTATGTGATGTGTACCTTTATGGATTAGCAGGGCTAATCACTGACAGAAGAGGCTTCAGTGGATTGTGTTCACATGCCTAACCTGGCAGACACACACACACACACACACACACACACACACACACACACATACACACACATACATTATACATACATGAATGTAAAACCTGGCAGACACACAGAGTGCAGGTGCACATACATATGTTTACACACTTGCACTTGCACACAAATGCAACGTTTCCACACTCGTGTGTTTACACAGAGAAACACAAAGAGAGAGAGAGAGAGAGGGAGAGGGAGAGGGAGAGAGAGAGAGAGATGCTGCTAATAGATCACTGTTCAAGGGAGAGGAATGAGAATGGCAGCAGGCATGAACTTGTCCAAAACTTTACCAGGCATTGGAGATACTTGCAATAAATCACCTCCCCCTTCACCTGCTCCTTAGGACTTCATGCTTTCCTTTGTGCTTTTTCTTATTAAGCCCCCCCACACACACACATATAGACTGTGAAATTGTGCTGACCCAGTTGTGTGTGAGTGTGTGTGTGTGTGAGTGTGTGTGTGTGTGTGTGTGTGTGTGTGTGTGTGTGTGTGTGTGTGTGTGTGTGTGTGTGTGTGTGTGTGTGTGTGTGCGTGCGTGCATGGGTGTGTGTGTGTGTCTGTGTGCATGTTTATGTCTGTGTGGGAGAGGTGGTTAGTCAGCCCATTCTCTCTCTGGAACACCACTGAGTCAGGGAGGATGTCCACTCTTGCTGAAAGCACATTCTTGGGGGTCTTGCAGACGTCCTCCCTCTGGATCTGTTAGAGCTCTCGGATGGGCCGTTACTATACGGTACACACGTGTCCGCTCTACTGTTACCGTCAGTCCCCACAAGTATGTTTAATGTAAATGTTAGTCCTCGTTAACAGTTTCTCCATCCTAAACACTAAGTTAGAGTAAAATTATATTTATATTATCCAAAGCTGTATCTGTCCCTAATCATCGTGTATGAAAATGTTTTCGCTGTATTTTGAAATGGAGATGGGTGTCAACTACAATGTCGTCGAATGCGTCTCTCATTATGACTGCCACTTTTTTGGTTGATGATATCGTATACTTTTCTCTACGTGTGTGTTGTACATTTCACAAAATGTTGAAGTTTAGGACAAGAGTATATCTCTAATAAAGTCCCAGTCATCCTCATATTCACTAGACAGGTCTCAAGACCGCAGAACGTAACTCACAGGTACTGCTTCAGACCCTATCTGTGTACAGCTACCACATCCACAAGCTATAGTTTCTTACATTTTCACTCAGAATAAGATGGAAAACAACATTTTTAGACTAATGTTGCCAGAAACGTAGTCATTCAAGATGACACACTTTTCTTGGAACTGAAAGTATCTTGTTTGTTCACTTGCTCATTCTCTCACTTCATGCAGTGGTCATATTACACACCGCTGTATGAAGCATCTAGTTTTTTCTTACACTTAGTTTGGTAGTTGCTAAATGACATGATATTGGTCCTTAGACAATGTAGCAAATTCATCTGTACTTTATCTTTTTGTATAAAGCAATTCAGTTGACTATACTCTGATTAATACAAAATCTGATACCATGGTGTAGTATCCAAAATGTTGAGGGAGATGAATGAATATCACACTCTTATTACACACACACACACGACCGCACACACACTAATATGGCACTGTTAATCATCAATTTCCCGTAGTCTGTGTCAGTCTTCAGTAGGACAGGTCCCTTCCCACCCTGCCCATTATCTGTTCCCGCTACTCCCGTCAGGGAAAAGGTTCAGATCAACAAAAGCGCGCACCTCCAGAATGGCAAAGAGCTTTTACCCTCGTGCAATAAGGCTTCTCAACAGCTCACCCAAAACCACCCCACCTCCCCCCCGGCCCGGCCCGGCCCGCCCTCATAGACTGCACTCTTAACACTCCACCCTGCAACTATTGATGCACCTCAATGTATATATTTCTTTTTTAATTTACTCAGGGATATTTATTTATCTATTCATTGATTGTTATTTATTATTATTTAGCTGTGGCAGTTAATGTCCACAGCAATTTTAATTTGTAGCTGTCTGTTGCTGCCTCTACTGTCTCGTTGTTTTTGTGACAATGACAAATAAAGTACTTTGAACTTTGAACTTTGACAGGTCCTCGTGACCTGAATTGCACACTCTCAGAGCTTTAACCAATTTGTCTGGTTTTGGAGGAAGTTGACACGTCTAATTTGATAACACTGGCTGGCTCTGGGGAGTGCTGTACCATTTAATCTCACCCACAGTTATTACAGTGCTCCGCTTGGCTATCTCTCTCTCTCTCTCTCTCTCACTCTCACTCTCACTCTCACTCTCTCTCACTCAGTCCCTCTTTCCAGTCTCCCACTCTGTCACTGTATCTAGACGGTATATAAAGCCTCTAATGTTTCCATTTGATGTTATTATTTTTTTAAAGACCACTAGCTTAGCAGGCTTTTGTTTTTCTCAGAGTCCGTCTAGACGTTTAGGCATGTCAAAGTAAACAGTCCTCAAATGTTGCTACTAGAAGCTGGGTCACTCTTTGCTAAATACTGCCAGGGCCTTGAACAGTGAAATTATTTAATCTTCTATACACTCCCATGAATCTTTCTTTAAATCACATTAAGTGCCAGTCAACTTACATGTATTGACCACAGCACATTGGTCAAGGATGTCCGAATAACTTTATCTTTAAACCATGTCTGGCTTTAGTGGTAATATTGACTAAAGAGGGTCCGTCCTGTCAGCACTACCACTCTTCTTCATTTCCTGAACATTGTCAGTACTGTAATGGCACCTGTGCAGCTTTAACCTCCACCACACACACACACACACACACACACACACACACACACACACACACACACACACACACACACACACACACACACACACACACACAATATAGACACAGTTTGTCTACATGTATTGCCGTATCTACACTTAAATGGACTGATAGCCCTTTCCCTACCCTACCCTGCCTTGTAATGGAGACAGAGAATGCTTTGCTTTCCAACAACAGGGCAAAAATCTCGGAAAGAAATTCCCTTGTAAGCCTCAATGGGCAGCCATTTCTGTCTTCATCTCCCCCTCTCATTTCTCCTTCCCTATCCTCATCTCTCTCCCCTACATAATACTTTATCCTTCCTGCCATTGTGACAGCTAGCTTGACTAGCATCGCATGATTGATGGGTGTTTGTACAGCAAAAATACACTGTGGTAGGCCAGCTTTATTCTGTTTACATGATGATGTAGACCTGTCAGCTCTGTTGAAGAGGATAGTGGAAGTCCCACTCCGTCATGCCACTAAAATTAGTTGTGTGAGGGAAGGACATAGAGGCTTTCTCCTGTGAGGACTGGATTCACACAAAGTATGACGGCCGGCCTTCTCCGTTGTTGGCGACTGTCAGACCTTTCCTTCCTGCTGGAGAGCAGACAGGCTGTCCTGAGCCACAAATCACTGTGGTGTGTGTGTGTGTGTGTGTGTGTGGCTGTGTGCTGTGTGCTGTATGAGTGGTGTGGTGTGTGCGTGCATGCGTGTGTGTGCTGTGTACTGTGTGTGTGTGTGCGTGTGTATCACAGATGTACAATTGGCACAGTGAAGTAATTTCTCCCAGTCCTGTTTTTAATGTCACACTTTAGTAAAGTGAAGCCAGTGAAGATATGGGTCAGTGGTGCCATCAATCACACTTGGAACAAAAAAGAAGGTCGTATTTTTGTGGGGTGTCTCGGTGCGAGATAATACACTAAAGACACACACACACTTTTGGTGTTGTCCCAGATAAAGAACTTTTTTTTCTGTGGAGAATATTTTTCCAGTCAGCACCGTTTCCTTTTGTCAATATCAATCACTTTGCCAGCTATAATTACACCGTTTTCAAAACACGGAAACAGTAGACCACCCAACCCACCATACCCTCGTAAATAGCTGAGTATATTACGCATTTCATGTGGTTTATGACCACATGTATAGATATATGTGGAGCAACACTGGTGTCCAACCCAGAGCATGCATGGCTTCATATGTGCATGGCTCGGTATGGTTGTCAGATAAATGTTAATTATCGGGTCAGTGTCATGTAAGAGTAGTATTTACCAGGGACCTCGCTGTGGCGATTTGTTAATGTGCACTGAAGGGTTTTAAGAGAGGCTTTTGGAAAGTCCATCCGCTTGAGAACATTTCAGCATAGCCATTAGCTGTAAGAGCAGTTTGACAAACAGAATGAAGTTAATGTCAAAGCACGTATGGAACTGTTTAACTTTAAAACATATCTTGGAATAATCATGACATTAATCACTTTTATTAGTCTAATGTTAGTAAATGTAAAACTTTTGGCTGCCTTTGAAAGGTATGAAAATAAATGCAATAGTAAGCTGGAAAGGGGCAGTGAAACTGTTATTCTATGCAACCTTTCCCTCTATTTGGCTTGCAGTTGTCTTTTTACAAACAGCATAAAACATTGAAAATATTTTTGCTTTCTTCTTGTGCTGAGTGAAGTCTCAAAAACAGCCAGCCTTTTTAGCACATCTGGTTAGGATCCAAAGCCCTTCAGCAATACACAGACACACACACCTATCCCATTCCCAGAAGTCTCTTTAGCATGTGGTAGTGTTAAAGAGGTAAAGCTCATGCTAATTGCTGTCGGACTGTGCCTGGTTAAAACCTTGTTTTGGTCCATATAATTTCACCAGATATGATGCCTTTCAAATGTAAATAGTCTCTCAGTGGGGTGACGATTGCCCTTGGCATAAAAGGTAGATTGTGAGCATGGAGCTGATCGCTCCCTATCTCGCCACACACAGAGCTAATTCCAGCTCATTTTATTTTACAATGTGGCCCTCTTTTTCCTAAAGTGCTGATATGCTAATGTATCCTTTCAGTGTGCACTGCCAACTGTCTGTGAGTCCGCATGGATTTGAATAGACACACAGACACATGCACACAAGGAACCTCACGCTTTCCAAGCATATTCTTTTCAGAGTGCATCGTCTTGGCATGACGATTACACATCAGTGGAAAAAACAACATCAGAAATGCTGACTGTCCCAATTTTTTGTCCAGAACAAAGAAAGGAGGGTGTAGATATCTGCAGCTTTATTGCTCTGCATTACTATGCCATGCTGTGTCTGTGTCTGTGTCTGTCTGTGTTTGTGTCTGTGTCTGTGTCTGTGTCTGTGTCTGTGTACTTGTGTGTGTGCGTGTCTTAAGAGGACAGGTGGTTACATGTCAGAAAGAAATTCTCTCAATTGTGAACAGAACACAAGGAGTGACCTCTGACCTTAAGCTAAGAGAGTCATTAGGCAGCTACTAGATAGGCATCACTCTCAGACTCCTGCAATCTTAGGCCACTGTGATCATGTTCCCGTTTGCTGGGTGTTGAGTACTTCTGCATTGAGTTGACTTAAAGATGAAAAGTATTTGTTGCTTTTAAAGCAAGGAGGCTTGTGTCTATTATATTACATGTTGAAGATACTGTTGTCACCCATGTAATTTCCATTGACTACACTGTACCTGAAATATATCAGTTTCAACGCAGAGAGATTACCACCAGATCATGACAGTTTGCAAGTAATGATATTTATTTTCTGTCTTCCTCTGAAATAATGTTCTCTTTACTTGTGACCCAGCCCTCAGTGAAGAGACTTAACGGAACCTTAAGGCATGCTCATAGTTGAAATTGTAGAGAAAATTCAGTTGACCACAAACACCAAAGTCTGTCAAGAATCCATCTGACAAGTGTACAGTTGTTCCCCTTCTCCCAGTAAGCGGCTCATGCTCCAGAGCTATGTGGTCGCGGGGGAGACTCCCTTGAATTTGGTCAGTTTATTTCCTCTCCTCGGCTTTCCTCCACCCTTTTCCTCCTCTCCTCCTCCACCCTTCTCCTCTTGCCACGCTACTCAGATCTCCACCACTCTCCCCTCTCCTATCCTCCCCTCCATCAGTGAAGATCTGACCTCATTGTTCTGTCCTCTCTCTGATCTTGCACAGATAAGAGGGAGGGGTGTGTGTGTTGTGAGGAGTGTGGGTGTGTTGTGAGGAGTGTGTGTGTGTTGTGAGGAGAGTGTGTGTGTGTTGTGAGGAGTGTGTGTGTTGGGGGCCTTCTCATGGGCTGCCTCCTGCATGGAGACTCCTGGGATGAGGTGTAAGTGAGATGACTATGTGAAACACTCATTGGCCAGGGCAGACTCTCCTGACAGGATGTGAGAGAGAGAGATTAAATTAATAAAAAAGCTAAACTCACGTCTTAATTATCAACCTCTGTGTTTTTGAAGTGATGCATTGCCTTCTGTGCTTAGGGTCGAGGTCAGCTGCTACCTGTTGGCCGTCCTTGCACGTGATGTTTAAATCCCTGTGTCCAAGTCAGAATGTCATCAGAATATGTCTTTCTCATTCATAATGGGAAAGACTGTAAGAGCTCTATTGGGGAGTGCCTACTCATGTTAGTGCTGATGAGTTAGACAGTAAAATAAATGTCATCAGAATTTAACACCTATATTTAATATACTTCTGTCTCTCTCCCCCCCTTCTCTTTCTCTCTCTCTCTCTCTCCCTCCCTCTCTGTAGCATGCACACGTGTAGTGCTGGAGGAGTTTGGGTGGGTGTATGAGCAGCAGTATGCCGTGGCTCTCTTCAACAACGTGCGCTTCGAGATTGAAGGTGGAGGAGGAACACAGACCCAGCTGCTGCACCGGAAGGCAAGAGGGCCCTCTGGCTTCTATCTCTCTCTCCATCTCTCTCTCTCTGGCTTCTATCTCTCTCTCCATCTCTCTCTCTCTCTCACTTCTATCTCTCTCTCTCTGGCTTCTATCTCTCTCTCCATCTCTCTCTCACACTTTTATCTCTCTCTCTCCATCTCTCTCTCTCACACTTCTTTCTCTCTCTCTCTCTCTGGCTTCTATCTCTCTCTCTCTCCATCTCTCTCTCTCTGTGTTTAATTGACCATCTCTTTCCTCATCACATATTTGATTATCTCTTTTATCACATACCATATCTTCATCCCAGTACCCTTGATGGAAATTGATATTGCCATTAATTTATAGACTTACATTGCATTGCAAGCATGTTCTCCTGTGTGTGTGTGTGTGTGTGTGTGTGTGTGTGTGTGTGTGTGTGTGTGTGTGCCATGTGCATTGATAGTCTTGGCACACCTTTGTTTAAAGCCCCTAGCAGACATCATCCCCCCCTGCCCCAGGTGGAGGAATACACATCCATTGTCCACCATTTTGGGCCTGTGTGTGTTCCTTCATAGGAACATCCCCTCCCACTCACATGCCCCGTTCCCCACATTGACCTGTAACAAACCTATCACCCCCAATGTATCCTCCCATGATTGACTGGTATTTAACCTGTAACACTGTGGTGCCTCTTTAGTCTTTGCCTGCCTCTACTTGATATTGGAATTGACTCCCTGCAGGAGCACCTTGAAATACACCTCCAGAAACCTTTGATTCGCCTCGTGGTCTTTTGTCTAATAGAATGTTGGCCTGAGATTCTCTATCACCCTCAAATCATTTATTTTTCCTTTTATCCTCCCCTCTCTGTAACAGTAACATCATTTTTATGCCTTTCTATGAGCCACCCATTCCTTCCTCTTGTCCTGTTCCTGCAAGTCTGTAGTTCACTCTCTGCTTTTCTGTCTATCTGATTCATCTCTCCCTGCTTCATCCAACTACTCTCTTCTCATCTCTCAGCAACACCCTTAAACCCCCTTTTTCTCCTTACTTCCTGTGGTTTCATTAGTGTGTTGGTTCAACACACATACATACATACACACACACACACACACACACCACACATACTTACTAACTGTACAATGAAGTGAAGGAGCAATTGTGGTTCAGATCCACATGGTTCTGCTTTCACTGGCATGAGATTGGAAACTGGAGCAGATTTCACACATGAGCTAAAGTGACTGTTGCCCCAACCTCTCTGTCTCTCTCTCTCTCTCTCTCTCTTTCCATCTTTTTCTGTTTTCACCGTTGCTTCATTCAGCCCATTATCCACATTCTATCACCCCCACCCATTCATTGAGGTTTAGTCCCACATTTTGTCATGTTGCCCATTACCAGTGCAGCACTTGCAGTAGCTGTTGTCCCCCAGCTGCCGGACAGAAGAGCTGAATGAGGAGAGACTGTTGCTCTGAATCAGCGAGCCACCAGTTATCACAATGGATCTGCTGTAGGTTCTGTGGAAGCACAGAAAAGGATGACCTCAGACAGGCTCCGCTGTAGTTTGGTTGAGGGAAGTAGGGCAAATGTCTTTGGGTTCGTGAATCACAGGCAATTAGCATCTCTTTATGCTACTGTAGTCAGTTAGTTGTGTTGTTGGGTCTCAGTGGTAGTGTTTGAAGAGGCCTCCCTGGAAGCCATAATGCTACACACACACACACACACACACACACACACACACACACACACACACACACACACACACACACACACACACACACACACACACACACACACACACACACACTGTGTTTTGTCCCCATTCTGGGTAAATGTCTCTAGACGCTACAGTTAGCACACTACTAAGAACCTCTTTCTTCTCCCCATTCCACCTCTCTCTCTCTCTCTCTCTCTCTCTTTTCTCCACCCTCCCCTCTTGCTTCCCCCCTTCCTTCCTTCCTTGGCTGGGATTAAGCTGGTTTGAGGCATTTGATCTCCTGTTGGAAATCTAAAAGTGTTGTGGGTGAGAGGAGGGGGGTTCACTTTGGTAAACACTTCATGAAAATCACATGTTCTCCTGTCTGATGTCCGCTAGCATGCGTGTGTAATTGACCAATAGGACTTGGCGTTACAGACAAGTACATCAAAGCTCCCATAAGCCTTCATTTGCTGATTGCTACTCATGTTATGGCATCCAGAAAAACTTTTGCCTGGTTTGGACAGGCGCCGGTGTTGGAAGTTGCCAGATCTCACCCAGACTCAATATTTAACTCGACACTGAACAAGGGCACCACCAGTAACCACCAGTAACCAACCATGGGGGAAAATGCCTGGCAGTTGAACATAGAGGGCTGCATTCAGTTTTCCCCATAAAAGGATGTGGTATTTGCCTGCTCCAGCAGTTCATGGGTGGTTTCACCAATAAGGATTAGCCCTTCTTCCAGGGTGGACCACACTCTAAATGCAAAATCTCCCTCCATACTATACCAGGTAGTCCTGGCAAAGTTCAAATGGGTGTCACTGAACGTAGCCCAGAAGGCAACTGAAAGCTACCTGGCAGGGCTGTAGGGAACGTTTGTAATGTAGCATCAGAAATGGAGACTTCAGTTTCCCTGGTGGTGTAATTATCATAGTAATGAGGGGGGCGTGCTTTGCCGTAGTTACTATAACAACCACTTGTTTTTGTTCCTTTGCTGTTGGCAATATCTGTATTGTAAGTGGAGCTTTAACCACAACTGCTGTCACAACTGTCATGACTCATCTTGCCTCAGGACCCACTGAAGGACAAGTGCATCTTTTCTGGAAGTCTCTACAAGTACCTGGAAGAGAACAAGAAATGGCGTCATCGCTTTCTCTACGTGGACGACACTTACAACATCGCTCTTTACGAAAACAAACAGGTGAGGGGAACCCACTGCAAACAAGCAACAATCCAGTCAAAGAAAACCACACAGTTAGCCTAAAGACTCTCAGATAGGACCATGTCAACTTCTAAACGTATTTCAAGCAACCTTGGCGCAGACAAGGGCAAAAGTCTAAAGAGTGTGTGGTTTTAAAGCAGCAAAAAGGAGTTTTGGTCTAACATTTGCGAGCTAACTACCTTAAAGACATGCAAAAACCTTGTGAACACCACCAACAGTCCACCTGGCACTGACGAAATCCTTGGCGATATAGTTGACAAAGCCGCACGGTGAAAGCTTTTTTTTTTTTACATTTTCTCAGGTTGTTCCAGCCTGGAACACAGAACTACATAGTGCACATCCTGGATGGGGAGGACAGCTTTGTTTAACTATACTTCATATGACCATATACTATAATTGTTGCATGTTGCTTTAAAAAGGTAGCTGTACATAGGCAGTTCAGTATAAGTCGAATAATACTTTAAGGGATGATCTGAACTCTGCTCTCCTCTTCTTTCTTTAGGCCCACGAAAGAGGCTTGCATCCCAAGGGGAACATCAACTGTGCTGGATACAGAGCCCTGAACTCCATGGAGGAGTACCTGGAACTACTCGACACCAGCCTGCCCGGTGAGAAAGGAATGAGAAGATTGGGAGAGCCAGAGATATACACACTCAGTCACTCACTCAGTCACTCACTCAGTCACTCACTCACACAGGCACAGGCACAGGCACAGGCACAGGCACAGGCACAGGCACAGGCACAGGCACAGGCACAGGCACAGGCACAGGCACAGGCACAGGCACAGGCACAGGCATAGGCACAGGCACAGGCACAGGCACAGGGATGATCATGCTCGACACTGATGCTCTTATATACTCTGATACATACTCTGTGTGTGTGTGTGTGTGTGTGTGTGGGGGTGTTTAGGGGTGAAAGCTAAAGCGAGCAGTTCGCCGTTCCTCCGGTGCCCGTCTCAGTACCCGCTGATCTTGTGGCACCCGTATGCCCGTCACCACTACTTCTGTGTTATGACTGAGAAGGAACACAGCAAGTGGCACGCTGTCCTCCAGGACTGTGTCAGACACGTAAACAACGGTGAGAATCCTCTTACACAGACATGCGCACACACATACACAATCGCACACAGGTGCAATCAGGCAAATATGTGATATGTATGTGTTTTTTTTTAACCCTTTCTCTCTTATGCACACAGACACAAGTGCCTTACATTCCTACTTTCACACACGTGCTCATAAACACACAAATGCCCATACACACATTCAAGGGACACTCTGAGACAGCGTATCTGCACTTATTGTCTACCTGCAGTCTCACGTGTAGCGTTTGACGACGAGGAAGGCATTCAAAGTGATCCACTATTCATTGTTATTTTGTAGACTTCTCACATTTAACTCCACCACCAACGCACACTCAACCCCCACCCACACCTCTGCAGGTCACACCCTCACAAATAACTCATCTTCTGCATCACTGCCATTGTTGAAAACAGAAAAGGGTGTGTGAGGTGTGCGTTGCCGCGTGAAAGTTTGGATGCCTTTGAAATGACTTGGCCGTCTTGAAATGTTCCCAGGAATTTGTGTTAAAATGTGTTGTGTTCGCCAATGCTGCTGTCATTTACAGTGTATACATACTTTTCAGGGCCTTTGTAATGTGACAGAGAGATGCAGTTCCTCTGAAGTGCTTTTTAAGCCATTAGGTTGTTGTTGTAAGTTGTCACCTGAAGCCAAAAGGTTGTGCTCAACCTGTCTCGTGTCTTAGACAGTGATATCTGTGTTATGCAAGCTGTTCATGTTTTCTCATCAAATCACATGGGACTCCACCAATTATTGCTTATGAATTCAATACAATACTTTGAAACGGTACCATAGGGATTCCTAGATCATTCCATGTTTGTACATCACATGCGGAGCTGTGTGTCAGATTTTTTGTGTGAAATATCGGTAGTAAAAAAATATTCTCAGGGCAAGCAGTCGTATTCATTGTTAAATGTTCAATTGGTAGTGTGTATTTGTGCACTGCAGGAAAAGAGCCTCTCCCTTCAGGTGTTTGCTAATCAAACTCAAATGGTGTCCTGTGATGTGTGTCGTTGAAGGGCTTGGCACTGCACTATGGTGTCAGGTTTCCAGAAGAATTAATTCCCTTGAATGGTGTGCTTGCTTTCAGCTGGGTTTGTGTGAGCATATGTCCTCTGTGGCCGAGCAAAGTGGAGCTCGAGCCCAGCTTAAGTTTTCAGGCCTGAGTTTAGCACTGTGATTGCCTGGTTAATGACACCGAAACCATAACACTGTTTAATGTTCTGTAGGCCTTTGAAAAGATCACAAGCCCAGACTTGCTTTTTGAGATCTGAAGCCGAAAAAAGCAACACAGTCAATAGCTTCATCAGTGGTCACCAAAGTTACTCATAGCCATTCACATGTCAACACCATCCCATAATAACACACTCAGAACAGAGGTGCCATGTATGTTTAAAGGACCAGTCACGACATGGATGTGGAACATGTATCTTGTATGGAATCACAAGGTGATGACATGTAGTACTGTGTTAATCATAGATCCGTGTCCTTTAATGTTACAGTTTTCGGAGGATTGGAGTTCAGCAAGGCAACCGCTCTCCTTTCATACTGTATTCAGTATTTAGCCAAAGCTTACGTTTCCCACAATTACCGTACGGTTGCTAAGAAAGTCGCCTTAAATTAGTCCTTCTATCAATAATGTCAACTGCAATATACTAAGTATTTGTCTTTTTGATGATGATTAGTGATTGGATGTTGTTAAAACAATACTAAAATACATTTATTTATTTATTTATTTATTTAAGTGTTTTTCAATTTTAACTTTTAATTTCCTCATGTATTAACTTAGGTCTTTGCTTCCCTCCTTTTGCTATCAATCTGTGGTGTTGTCCTCCCTACCCGATGAAGTATGCTTACAAGCCCGGGAGACAACTTAGGCATGGACTTGTCCCCAGCTTTTAAAGAATAGCTTCATGTTAATTCCAGGGGATTCTATTTAATGAAAGCCTCGGCACAAGGTGCTGCATTTTCAGCATTATTCCAGTATTATCCAGCTTGTCAGTATGTCAGATATGTGACTCTAAATATACTGTCTGACTCTCTCTCTTCATTCTCCTTTTCACTGTCCTCCCCTGAGGATACAGTTAGTCCTTTCATCTCAAGGAGGGTAAAATGCCTCCTCCCTCCCTCTTCCTCTCTTCCTCTCTTTTAGCCCCCCCATGTCTGTTTTCTGTCTTCTGTTTCTCTTTTTTTGTTTTCTGGAGCCTGCTTGAGGGAAGCCAGACATCCCCATCAGGTCCCGCTGTGTCAGAGGGATACAGTTGTAAGATAATGGGGACTCCCGTCTCTTCTGGCTGCTCTCACCCTGCTCTGGGACTGCCCACAGATACGGACTCCGCTCTTTGTGTGTGTCTGTCTCTCTCTCTCTCTCTGTGTGTGTGTGTGTGTGTGTAGTGTGTGTGTCTGTCTCTCTCTTTCTCTCTCTGTGTGTGTGTGTACCTGAGAAACCCCATCATCCCTTTTTTATGAGAATGTGCTTTGAATTTGTCATGGCCTAATGGCAGATAAATGATGGAATCGGTGTTTCTCAGCCCTAGTGAGTCATATTAACGGCTGCATGTCATCTAGCACTGGTGAACTGGAGGTCTGGCACCGAGTCCTGCTATTCTAGTCAGGATCCTGAGAAAATGAGCTTAGATATTGTTTTGACCATCTATATAAGGACTGTGTTTTTCTGTTTACCGTTTACCACGGGTCATCATGTAGTTTGTACTCAGTTGGTGAACTGAAGTGAGTAGGGTATGGCCAATGACTGCTTGATGAGTGAGTGTACACCGTGAGAGGAAGAGATGGCGCATTTCATGCTAACTGCATTCTGTACTTCTTTTTTTTTCTCTCTGGAGAGAGGAACTGAAGTTGTCCCCATAAATTACGTTCAAACTGCTAAGCTCCTGGTTCTGCTTTTACTGAGCTCCGAGGAAAAGACAGAACGAGGAAAAATGGAGAGAAGATGAAAGAAATGGAGGCTGGGAACTTAGTGTAGGGTCACTGTAACCCAGGAGCACATTCAACCAAGCAGAGCACATCCAACAAAAGCACAACAGGTCCAGTGTGTTCTAGGGAAGACAACGCCTGACGGGAACATTGGCTCCATTTAAGGGCTTTTCGACAGATCAGCTTTCTCCTCCCTCAGCTGTTGTGCCCTCATGTTCTAGAGGAGAGAACACTTGGAAAAAGAGAAGAAGGAATGCATTGGTGTTAGAGGCTTACAGGGGTGAGGAGAGAGAGGTATAGGTAAGACAAGAGACAGCAAAGGTATAATACAGAAGGACAGTGGTAAGAGGAACCAGGCAGCCAGCCTCATGCAAATCTGTGGGTGTTGGGCACTTAGGTGCAATGTCAATGCGTGTTTGATCTTTCAGCCGTGTTTTCCCTGAGGGACAGACTGATTCCTTTATGTGGTCAGAATAACTGTGGACTTGACTAAACACATTCTCACATTTGAAAAATAATATTGAAGCAATCTGGTGCTTCCATTCAAACCCTCAGATTTAATCTCCACATCCAGGGTTCAGCCCCTTTAGAAGTGCAGTTCTGTGTTTTATTAGTAACTCTTGCACCTTAGAGAAAGAGAGAATAGAACTGTGTGATTTTAAAATGTGAGGTGAGAGGGACAGCGAGTAAGCTCTGCCGGGACTGGACAGAATCAGTTATGCTTCCAGAAATGCCAGAAAGCAAAGGTTCCTTTTTTTTTCTTCTTCAATGGGCAGTTGAAATGATTGACAATTCTGATTTTGTGGATGGGGTTCTTAAGTCTGGTGTCTTCTGAGGTCTGTTCAGAGTTTAGAGCAGCATTGATACAACATCTCAGGTCCGGTGTGTTAGGGTGGAGTTACTAGTGGATTTTTTGTCTCATAGTAGAATTTGTGGAAGCTTTTGACAACATTCACAAATGGTCAAATATGTTCGACAGGGTTAATCACTGAGACCAGACTGCTTGAAAGTAGAAAGTACACAAGCATTTAAAGATAGGAACTTTTGATGTTGAAATCTGCCATTTTCACATTGGAACAATAATGGTGAGACAGCCATGCGTCTGAGGCCGCAAACACGCCGCAGATACACAGCAGACACAACAGGAACACCGTACACACTCTGTCTCAGAATTAGAGGTTGCTTTGATGTCTGACACACACACACACACACACACACACATACACACACACACACACACACACACACACACACACTTGGAAAGCAGGGAAGTCCTTGGGAAATGGGTGGCTGTCTCAGGAGTAGCGCGCAGCCAGTAGTGAGCAGTTTGCCAGGGGGAGCCAGAAGCGCTTTAAACACAACCACATGTGCTATTTATACCCAGCTGCTGCCCAGCACACCAAATCTATGGCCTGATCTCTCCACATGGATTTATACCCAGAGCTCCCTGAGGCTAGTCAGCAAGCACAAACAGAAATACACACACTTTGTCTCTCTCACACACATACACAAGCTCTCACAAAAGCTAGCATGTTTCAAAATAAATATGTATATACACACACGCATGCACAAAGAAGTTGGAAATCTGTTCTACTAGCATAACTGTGATTGCACGTGCAGAAGTAGTTTTTCTCCATATACGGAACCTATACTAAGCCTATTGTTCTGGATACCAAGGCAATCCCCAGGTAATATGTTTGTTATGATGGCACACGCTCTCCGTGATATTTCTAGACTGTATGAATGTACATGGGTAATATTTACCATAATATGTGCCATGGCAGCTTGGCACAGAAATTTGGCACAGAAGTGATTGTGGTTGAGGAAAGGTTGAGAAACAGGTTGAGAGCTGAGAAGAGAAACTCAAACAAACTTGAGCTCCACTCCTGGGACTCTGCCTCTGCCCTGTGTCCATAAATACACTCATGAGAGCAGATGCCAGGGAACCAAACTAACCCTGGGTTCTTTCCATCTTTCTCAAAGGACCTCTCCTCTCTCTCTCTCTCTCTCTCTCTCTCTCTCTCTTTTTTTCTCTCTTTTTTTTCTCTCTCTCTCTATCTATCTATCTATCTATCTATCTATTTCTCTCTCTCCCTCCCCCCTCTCTCTTTTGTGTTAGTTCCCCAACATTTCTCTTGCTTTCCCTCTTCCCCGCCCCCAGTCAGTCGGACAGTATCACTTTCCCTTTCTCTCATCCCCTCGTCTTCTCATGTCCATCTGGCTTGGGACTTCTAGACTTCCTGTTCCTGTGGGACTCCCCCCCCCCCCCCCCCCCGCTTATTCACTTCCTGTCTTTGTTACCCAGAGTGGATCACATCACCACCGAATCACCCCTACACAAACCTGCCATGTTCGATTGTCCCAGACTTATCACCATCTACCGTTCTCTCATAGTAAAAATACTTAAACAACTATTATTGTATGGTGAAGCCTACGTGGAAAGTATTGGGTACAAGTATGTGTGTCAGCTGATATACACACATTCCCTCCCAAATATACACAGCACCCAATCCATCACCAGTCTTTCCTGTGTTACTGACCTGTGTCCAGCTGACCTGTGAGTGTGTGTGTGTCTGTGTGTGTGTGTATGTCTGTGTGTCTGTGTGTGTGTGTGTGTGTGTGTGTATGTCTGTGTGTGTGTGTGTGTGTGTGTGTGTGTTTATGTCTCTGCAGCTTGCTCAGTCATTTCCTGCAGGCATTTATGTGAGTTGGCTTTTTGGTGAGGGTCGTCACGTCCTGTATACCACAGGAAGTCATGAAATATGTCATACTCTTTGAGTGTGTGTGTGTGTGTGTGTGTGTGTGTGTGTGTGTGTGCGTGTGTGTGTTTCACACACATGGTTGCTCGTGTTTGATCAGTAAGTGCTAGTTCAACCCTTTCCGTGCGTCTCAGTCCTCTGCTCCCATTGACTTTAATGGGAGGAACCACTCCAGGCACTAAAGCTTCTGCCAAACCGGCACCATGGCATGGTACTTGTTTAGCAGATGTCACCACAGGCCATGGAGGACGAGGATGAGGAAGCAGCTCCAGTGAATGTCTGGATGTCCCTTTCACTACTAATAATACCATTGTGGTGAACCAATCTAATTATTGTTTACCGGTTTATTTGGGTTAATAACCGTACTCATTCTTATATCCATAATCGATTCAAAATTCAAAATTGATTTATATTT
Organism: Clupea harengus; assembly: GCF_900700415.2. NCBI lineage: Eukaryota > Metazoa > Chordata > Actinopteri > Clupeiformes > Clupeidae > Clupea > Clupea harengus. The sequence goes on along the minus strand of NC_045163.1, from coordinate 17,908,331 downwards.
TTTACACTATGTACACCCAAATAATAGTATAGTATATACTGTACACCCAAAGAATGAAGCATACTCTAAAAGCATAGTCAGTCTTTTGCTGTGTTTAGGGAGGATGGGACTCATTAGAGGAGTTCGTCCAACAGTTAATTCTCTTTATCTGCGGACATTGAGGATAAATCAGCATAAACCCAAGTACTGTTCTTAATGTTCCCTGCACATGAGGTATCCCCTTTACTTTATGATGTTCATGATCGCAGCCCCGGGCAGCCTTGAGTTACCATGGTAACTGGTGATCCCTTTCCTGAACGGTGTTTACAGAATCACCTCTCTTTTTTAGGTGATGACACAGGCACTGTTGGAGTGGTGTTAGAAACGGTTACATTACAGTGTGTGTGTGTGAGTGTGTGTGTGTGTGTGAGAGAGAGAGAGAGACCACCACTTGACACTATTTTTGACCACTACTGTTTTCTGATAAAAGTTTGTATCCCTCCCTCCCTCTCTCTCTCTCTCTCTCTCTCTCTCTCTCTCTCTCTCTCCCTCCCTCCCTCTCTGTCTCTGTCTCTGTCTCTCTCTCTCTCCCTCCCTCTGCTTCCATCCCCCTGTAGGTCTCTCGGAGGAGTCCACAGTGCAGACCCCAGCCTTCACAGATGCCGTGAGGCTCTACAGGCAGTCCAAAGGCCACTACGGCACCTGGGACATGATGTGTGGGGAGCCCGCTCAGGTGAGAGGAACTCAGGGCAGCTCTGCACCACTGGGCCCTGAGGAGACCCTGACTGTTAGAACATCACATTTAGACTGGCATGCATCAGCTGTAATGGCTCAGTTTGGATCTTCTTCTTGTTGTTTTATTTTGTTTCTGTTGAAAAAGCAAAAGGTATCACTAGCACAGTCAGTCAGTCTACCAGGTAGGATAGGATGGGGTAGGATTTCTTCAAAAATGGCAGCAGTGGATTTCATGGTCAAATGCAAGTGTAAGCTGATATAAATGTACTTGCTGCACCACCCTTCAAGAATGGAGAGAGCTGGAAAAGGCTTCTTGGCAGTAGCACACTCATGTCAGTTTATTTCTCCATACCCATCCATTTGAGTGTTAGTTCTTGGAGTGTGTGTATCTTTGTGTATGTACGCACGCACGTGCGTGTGTGTATGTTGGCGAAGATACAGGTAGAGGCAGTAATTAGAGCCTTCCTTTGGTAGAGCTAGTGCACACCCAGTAGAAAGCACTCAGACAGGCCTTCTCTCTTTCTCTCTCTCCCTCTCTCTCTTTCTTTCTCCCCCCTCTCTCACTCTCTTTCACTCCCTCTCTCCCCCCCCTCTCTCTCTCTCTCCCTCTCTCTACCTCTCCTCTGCCTGCTTAGGGTGGAGTTTCCTCTGAAAAAGCTGAATTCTGTCTTTGTCTCCTCCTGGCCTGGCTCAAGGTTGATGCAGGTGGGCAAGTAGTCCAGGCCACAGAAAAAAGTGTGTGTGTGTGTGTGTGTGTGTGTGTGTGTGTGTGTGTGTGTGTGTGTGTGTGTGTGTGTGTGTGTGTGTGTGTGTGTGTGTCCGTCCTTTATTATAAAGCTGATTTGCTCTCAGTTGGATTTTGAATGGAATGCAAATTAATTGTTTGCATCAGAAAGAGAGGTGAGTGACAATGAGTGAGAGAGAGAGATGGCATGCAGTGAGAGTAATGGTGCGTTCAGGAGCAAGTACGAAAGTTCCAGCGCCATCCCAACTGGAAAGTTAGAAGTTTTTGGGAGCTTCAAGAAGTAGGTTTGATGTCACTCAAAAGGGCAGTGTTTGTGGTGAAAGGTGACAAATGTACGTGCCCCGCGCACAGATAAGTGACTTCGTTGTCAATTGAGGGCATACTCATTAGCTCAGGTGATTGTGATGTTAAACGATACTTCACGGTTTACGTTACATTTTGTGTAACTAACGTAAGTTTAGCCTTCTATCAATACCTTTGCCAAATTATTGTTGCCATGTGAACACTCTCAACCGGGAAGTGGAACATTCCCAAATGTGAGCTTTCCCAGTTCCCAGCTGAACAAGAGAGTGGAGCGAAATAACAAGAGAGCTGAGCGAAAGAAGAAGAGAGCGGAGCGAAAAACCAAGAAAGCAGAGCGAAAAGGGGAAGTGAGGGATAAGATGGGGACAGGCCTGTTTGTCACCCAGGTGATCATTTTCTTGTGTTCCCTGCTTATGTAAGAGACTTAAGTGCCATTGCTTTATGGTGTGTGAGTCTGATGCTGTGAGATGCTTTGACAAGGAATGTGTGAGTGGGTGTCTAATATGACATGTGCTGCCCTATTTGTGTTGTGTGTTAATCTGTGTGAGGATAAGTGTGTGTGTGTGTGTGTGTGTGTGTGTGTATGTGTGTGTGTGTGTGTGTGTGTGTGTGTGTGTGTGTGTGTGTTGCATTGCTATGTTTGTTTGATGCCTAAAGTCAAACTGACCTTTTTCATTAGGCATTCGTGATGAGTCATTGGTAATCTATCGCTCTCTCTCTCTCTCTTTCTCTCTGTCTCTATCTCTCTTTCTCTCTCTCTCTCCTCTTTTCTTATTTTCTCACACATACTCACAGAGTGACTCAACCCTAATAAGCTGTGAGCTAAGAGGGTGACAATGACCTGAGTGACCTCAAACTGATGATGAGTGGCCCAGTGTGTGTGTGTGTGTGTGTGTGTGTGTGTGTGTGTGTGCATGCCTGGAGGTAACATGTCCATCTAAGCTTGGTTTCACTTCATGTCTACAATGCATTAAAATATGACCCTAAAATCCCTAGGCCAGTGTGGCTGCATTCCAGCGAATCAAGAACACACCTGATCCAAATCATCCGATTGGCTGCGCATAACCTGCAGTTGGGTCAAGTGTGCTCTTTATTGGCTGCTATGAAAAAACTCAGCGCCATATTGGCTCTTAGCAACAAGACTTGCCACTCCTGCCCAAATTGGCCCACCTCAGAAGCCAACACAGGCTTAGTCTAGTCTCTTTATAGACGTCTCATGATCTCAACATATACATGACTGGACATCATCGCACACCACAACAGACCCTTCTGGACCTTATATCTGTGTTTCTGGAAAGAGATCAGTTCTTTAGGTTTATCAGAGGTTTATGTTTCCATGTTTGTTTGCCTAATGATGGAATGAAAGAGTTAAGCAGAATGAATTGATGTTTTCTAAACAAAGGTCAGGAGGAGCCTGTAGGGATGATTGACAGCCGTCACTGACCCCACTTCTGCTTCCTAGGAGATTTAAACCCTCCTTATCTGTCTACCACGCCACACGCTCCGACGTAGCAAAGTAACTTACCTCCTTCCAATTCTCCTCCTTTTCACTAGTAGCTCTAAGCTCACATTACCCCTTATCCATAGAGGTATCAGCGGACAGCACTCACATGCAATCTCTGCTGTTCTTAGCTAGTTTTAATTTCTGAAGTCACATATTCTGTATGCACAAGTACAAAGTCATTTTAGAGTAAAAAGGAAAGGGCATGGGGCTCCCTGGATTGTATGTGTGTATTTATTTGATGTCATGACTGTGGTATGTGCGCGTGTGTGTGTGTGTGTGTGTGAGGGTGTAGGAGTAACTACTCTTCTTGTACCCCTCCCCAGGCTGTCTCAGTCAATCACCATAGTGTTACACACACACACACACACACACACACACACACACACACACACACACACACACACACACACACACACACAGAGAGAGAGAAGGAGACCCCCCTGAAAAGGCCATTGCCCTGCTGGTGTTATTGCCATTAGGTGTTGGCTGTGTTTTCTTCCTGTTTTTCTTCCTGGCCACAGTGCCCTGTCAGCGTACACCTGGCTGCTCCCCTACCCTGTGTTGCCATGGAAACTGGGCGAGGGATAGTTTTTGGTGGGTGCTGCTGTGTTTTCTGTGGGGGGGGGGGGGGGGGGGTATTGCACTGGTATTGTGAGCAACTCACTGATCATTAAGGTGCATGAGTATTAATACAATACCGTGGCAGAGTTGGAGTGACAAATAGTATGTTGTGGTCTATATGCTCATGGTGGTGTTTAGGGTGTACATGTAGTATGTGATATAGTGTGTGTGTGTGTGTGTGTGTGTGTTTGTGTGTGTTTGTGTGTGTGTGTGTGTGTGTGTGTGTGTGTGTGTGTGTGTGTGTGTGTGTGAAACTTTCACTAGCCTAGAGTTATGTGAGGGCCTCTGTGTTAATGTATGACGTTTGCTGATGACAGTCAGTGGTGATAATGACTTGTAGCCAGGCCTGGTTTGCTCTGCAGTAGTTAACCCTCAACCTCTACACAATATGGCTCTCTGTTCACCTCAAGAACTGCTTTCAATAGGCAAACATCCTGCTCAGTACTGTGCTGTTTACATTACGTCTCACTTTAAGATGGAGTCATAACACACACACACACACACACAGACACACACGCACAAACATGTTTTAACACACAGACCTGACTTACCTTAAATGCCTATTATAGACGGTATGTATGTGTGTGTTTGTAAAGGAGTGTGTGTGTGTGTTTGTGTGTGATAACATGCTGTCGTAAATCCACACACTTGACCCTAAATGCCCATGGACAAGTGTGTGTTTAAGGAAGGGAATGTTGTATGTTATGTATGTAGAAATGTTTGTGTTTGTGTGTGTGTGTGTGTGTGTTTGCTTTTACCTCTTCAGGTCAGAATAATATAGTGCAGGTGATTAATATAGTGCAGTCTTTGGGGGTTCAAATACATTTGTGTTTGTGCATCTTTGTGAGAGTGTGTGAAGGTAACAATCCATCACCCTTTCGGTTCTCTGGCTGTTTGTTTTGTGAAAGTGCATTTATGAAGCCTCCCGACCTGCCATCACACAGCCTCCAGCAGCTGGATTTATCTCAAATGTTTTTGTTTAGGCATAAACTCCTGCATCTACAGGATAGCTTCTAGAAATAGCTTTTCTTTTTTTTCTAGGATTCTCACAATAATTAAAGACTTTTTATCAGCTCATTAAATGTTTACACATACAAAATGATACACATACAAAATGATACACATACACATATGTTTGTATGGGGGGCAAGTGAAAAATGGTAGTTGAGTTGATCTCTGATAATCCCTGGTCTCCTGGTTCCCTGGTTCCCTGGTTCCCTGGTTCCTTGCTTCTCTGGTTCCCTGGTTTGCCATATTTTTCTTGTGAGCTCACAGGAGTCAGAGTTGATCCACCCTGTTGGGCAAGTGGACGATGTCATTCCCCTGTTGACTTGAATCAACTAGTTAGTCATCAGGATTTGTTTCAACACTATCTCCTCTAACATTAATACCACCCACACACACACACAGATACACACACACACACACACACACACACACACACACACACACACACACACACACACACAAACATGCACACACCCACTCACACACACACACACACACACACACACACACATGAACACACATTCACACGCGTGCACACAGCTGGACCTATCCACACACTGTTCAGACACACCCATACCTGAATTCAAACTTCAAAGGTGCTTTGAGCTGCCCTGTTTAAAAGACACCAGCGCTGCATTTACTGCCACGCCCTGTGGATGTCATCACCTCTTCATCATGTTCACCTCATTTGTTGATCTCTTTCGTTGGTTATGATGGATGCACTCAGTTTGTGGATCTTAACATAATTTTGAAACAGAAACATTTCAAAAGATGTAGATATGAATTGCTCACGCTGTGTGTGTGTGTGTGTTTGTGTGTGTGTGTGGATGTGTCTGTGTGTGTGTGTGTGTGTTTGTGTGTGTGTGTGTGTGTAGATCCTGGCTAACCTGGTGATGGAGACCCTGCACCCTGAGCTAAGGACTCTGATTGTTCCTCGGCTGAAGGGCAAACTGCAGCAGAGGCAGAGGAACTGGATGCTGGTGAGTACTGTCCCCCATTAATCCCACTCCTCTGTTATGGAATTGGGTTTTTGAAACTAATGAAGCCATATCCTTCTTATCGGGTGCTAGGTTGAGCTCCAGTAAAATCATGCTCCACAACGTGTTTCCTGTGGCAGACAGTAGTCTTAGCCAGGTCTAACAGGATGTTTTTCTGTGGATCACATATAAAGACTATTGTGAGTTTTCTCATGTGTGGGTCTGTGAGTCTGCTCCCAGATCAGTTTTGGTCCCTAAGTAAGAAAGGGAATTCAACTGGTGTGCTTGAAGAGGCCTATTCTAATTCCTAACCACTTGAAAGGCCACACTTCACTTTGATTCACTTTGTTTACATGACATGAAAAACACATTTCTTGTGTCCTTATCGCGTGCTTGTGTGCGCATGTGCGTGCGTGTGTGTGCGTGTGTGTGTGTGTGTGTGTGCGTGCGTGTGTGTGTGCGTGCGTGTGTATGTGTGTGTGTGCGTGCGTAGATCTCAGATGCGGTGTACAAGCAGGTGCTGTCACTGACGCGGGCGCAGCACGAGGCGCTGGTGCAGGTATGTGAGGCACAGCGCCCCCGCCTGGACGCCACGCTCCGCACAGACATGGACCAGATCATCAACTCCAAAGACCACATCACCGGAAAGATACGCTGTAAGGGCTGAACACACACACACACACACACACACACACTCACACACACACACACACACATATATCACACTCAGTATATCATAAATGCACAGAAATAAAACATCTACACACATACACACACACACACACACACACTATGGACACTCAAGGAATCAAATGATTTAAACATAAACACGTTTACTAATAAACACACTGCATGTAGAACAGTTGAACAGAATAGTAGAACACACACTCCACACAATGTTGCAGTTCAGACACCTAACGATGTATAATCAGAAAAAGTCTCAGTGGATTGAAAGGCCCAGGGATCGTAGTCTTGCGTGGTAGTGCTGTCTTGCACTTACTTTCCAGGATCGTTGTCAGCCAGCAGCACCATTGTGACACCACAACAAGAAGTGTTGTGTTTCCTCTGTAAAGCAATACACTTGCTTGGCCTTCCAGATATTGATTTTGGTTGGATCGAGCTGTTGTGTTAAGGAAACCAGCCCATCCTGGCTTGCTGGATATCAGCATTTTCTGGGCCATTCATGCCTTCCCCATAGCAGTGTTTGTGTGTGGTTTCCTCTCATGTACGCCACAGAGAATGTCCACTTGGCACAAGAGAGATTTCCATTGTGTTTTAAACCTCAGCGCCGATCTCACGTTTCACGCCAACCTACTGACACTCCCAGCCCTGACATTTAATATTTTTTTTTGTGTGTGTCTCTCTCCGTGTCCAGTCAACTAGACTGACTGCTTTGTAGTGACTGGTAGAATCTCAATGTCATATCCATTGACAGTAAAATGGAAAACAGCATTGTTCATGACTTTGTCTGATTGGCATTGTTCATTTTTTAGTGACGAATGCATTGACCATAAGGAATATATTGTCAACACCAACTCAAAGCAGTGTGTGTACATGACAACCATTTCATATCTTTGCATGTGTATGTGTGTGTGTGTGTGTGTGTGCGTGATTCTGTCACGCATATACCTATTGACCTTGAATCCCCCCTCTCCGCGTCGCAGCCCTAGTGCTGCCCAAAGCAGACCAGCTTCTGCGGGGTAGCGTCCAGTCCTACATCAGCTCCATCCTGGAGGCCCTCATGGATCCCATCAGTCGGGGCTTCGCCGAGGTGCGCAGCATCTTCTTCGGGGAGCTGGTGGAGGTCAGCAAGAACACACTCAACCACAGCGGAGGCAAGGACCGGCTGGGGGAGGTGAGAACACAACAACCATCCGGCCACACGGTTATGGTCCCTGTGTTAATGGCCCCTGTGTTAATGGCCCCTGTGTTAATGGGGTTGGTTATCACTGAGGGTTGGTGTTATGGAGAATGCTCTTGGATTTCAGGAGATAAAGTCTCTGAGAGTATGTTCGTGTCTGTCAAAGTCATTAGCTTCTTTGTTTGTGTCCTTGTTTTTGTGTCCATGTGTTAGGAACATTAGTATCGAAATTTCAAAAGAAAGGGTTAAGTAGGGCTGATTTCCCTGAACACTCTACACTGTTTCCCTGTACACACACACACACACACACACACACACACACACACACACACACACACACACACACACACACACACACACACACACACACACTGACCACTGTGCAAACTGGTGTTAATATCAGCTTTGCACATGAAAGGACAATGGCTACGATTATAATGATTTGAAGCGGTTTCATATTTTAAATGACTAATGTGAATGTAAACACACCTCAGTACATTCAGCTGACACCCTGCAGTAGAACTAGTGTGAAACACAACCTATCAAATAGTCAAATGTAGGACTGGAGCAAAATCTCCTCCTTTCCACTATGTGCATGCTGAGTCCTTAGAACATCCCCTCTTAGGAATTCATCAGAGTATTTCAGCTGGTACGTAGCCAGTATTAATCCCAGGGGGCCATGCTGCAGCTTGGCAGCGCTCCCTGCTGGCCGAGCCGTGAAACAGCACTCATCGATCAGCACGTTGGACACCAGCCCTGTGCTGCGGCAATGGATCACCTTCCAATCGGAAAGCAGCGAGGCTAACTCACTGTCCGGCCCCTGTGCCAGCACCTCTCCCCAAATATGACCTGGCCTGACCCACTCTGAGCCTGCAGGACCCAATGCGACTGGGTTACTCAGTGGAGCAAGATTAGCGTCACGCTTCCTTCTCCTTTGCAGTCTAGTCTTGTCATCAGTACACTGATCTGCATCCTAAGGTTTTACAGAAACGTGTTCAGGATGTGATTTTTTTTTTTTCATTTTGTCTTTTGTGATGGTAGCCATTTGAAATATTTAGAATCCATTTCGATTCCATGAGTGAGTGTTTACATATTCACGGGTGTACATGTAATTGGGAATTGTGTGTGTTGGACGTGTTTACTGCATGCATATATTCATTTATATATATATTGAGGCTGTGTGTGTCTCTTTCTCAAGCACATGGACAAGCTATCCATGCTGGCCTTCCACCCGGTGAAGATGCGCAGCTGCTATGAGAAAGTGGACCAGCTCAGTCTGGACGGCCTGCAACAACGCTTCGACTTCTCCAGCCCCTCCGTCTTCATCCAAAGGGCCCAGATCCTCATGAGGGAGGTCAGTCCATCCATCCATCCATCCCTCCCTCCCTCCATCCATCCATTCATCTATTAGTTTTCTCTATCCATCCCTCCATGTTTGTTTCTACGTAAAAGTCTAGCTCTGAGCTATAGGTTGTGTGAAAGCCCATGATGCACCTGAACAGCGGAGTGAAGTGCCGCCATACTGTGTAGAGGACACAGTGATCCAACAAGGTGTTTATCAAAGGCTGTAGTGTCTGCAACTGTCTGCTCAGCGGGATAGATGATGATGATGATAATATTCTGTATGCTACCTCTGCTGAAGGATTGCATTCAGTTGGGCGTTAGAAACAGGCTTTCCTATGATAGATGTCTATATACTGTTTAGGTAGTGGTGACATCCAGTGGAGACGGTGGGAATTGCATTTGAAAAGGTTTGGGAAAGGCTGCCGTTGTGGGAATGACAAGTCAGTCTAGGTAGCTCTTTGCCTTGTCTGAACTGCATTGAGAGTTTAATGATGAGATGCAATAATCAGACAGTCTTTTGCTTGTCTTTCCTCTTCTCTAGGAGATGGATAATGCCGTGTACACCTTTGAGCAGCTACTGCATCAGGTTCTGGGCTCCCAGGGAGACGACGATCTGTGTAAGGCCATTCAAGGCTGCCAGGACAGAGTGTTGAAGGTACATACACACACACACACACACACACACACACACACACACACACGCATATGTCCACAAACATGCATTTGTCCACAAACACACATGTACACATATGCACATGCACTATTGTACACACACACACAGTTGTTGGAGCACATATGACAAACATCACAATGTGACCCCAGTGAATGGCCCACTTTTGACCCTGTAGAGGGAGCCCTAGAGTACAGCCAACATCACTGTAACATAAGGATTATAAACAAAGGGATAATAGGTGTGTGTGTGTGTGTGTGTTTGTGTGTGTGTCCTCCCTGTAGAAATATGACTACGACAGTAGCAGTGTGCGCAAGAAGTTCTTCAGGGAAGCGCTCCTCCAGATCATCATTCCATTCATGCTCAAGCAGCTCTCTCCAGTCTTTGCTAATGTAAGTGTGTTCCTCTCTTTCCCTCTCTCTCTCTTTCTCTCTCTCCTCTGCTCATGTAAGTGTATCCCTCTCTTTCGGTCTCTCTCTCTCTCTCTGTGTGCAGCCTCTGCTAATGAAAGTATGCCCCCACCTCTCTCTCTCTCTCTCTCTCTCTTACTCTCTTTCTCTGTATGTGTGCACATGTAGAATTTATGATTTTTTATATTTAATGATGAGGTCACAGTCCATAATGATGTGGTTACATTATCATTAAAATTATCATACAAGGCAGCCTTGCAGTTAGAGATGATGGTTTGACATTCAAATCCTCCTCTGGCCAAGGATGAACACAGCCCTTATCTCATATAGTCTTCTTATCTCTTATAGTCTTGTGAGTTTTATAGCTCTTAACACTACTAGTATTCAGTAATGTGGTGTGAAGTGTCCTGTGTTGGAAGAGTGTGTACAGTTCCAAGTTTGGTTATTCTACGCACCATCGGCACAGCTGTTGCAGTTTAGATAGGTAGGAATGTTCCAGCCTGTCAGTAGGACTGAGCTATTGGTTAGGGTTTCAGATGTCTAGTTTCAACAGCATCACAGCGGTTCATAAACGGCCACAAAATATTTAGTAAACATTGAATTCCTCTGAGCCCGAAAGACTCTCTTCTGTCCAGCTTCTAGGCTATGTGAACTTCCCTTGTAACTGAAGGCAGAGAAAAAACAACACTCACAAAACATGTATTTAGTGGATGTTTTCTACCCACGCTGTGTCATGGCCGATGGATGAAATTTTGCTTTAAGAGCTTGATCCGTCTGCTGTCCCTCATCCGGGCCTGCGTCCGTGACGCTGTCTCTCTTCCACCTCTAGGACCTGCCCCGGTTTCAAGAGCTCATCTTTGAGGACTTCTCTCGCTTCATCCTGGTGGAGAACGTCTTTGAGGAGGTGGTGCTGCAGTCCGTCACCAAGGACATCATGATGGGTAGGCCCTCACACTCCCCTCCGCAGGAATTCTGGTTCATTCTGTTCCAAGTCTCCAAGTGAGACGATGCTCATGCTGTATTCCTTCCAGTTTCATTTGAACTTTTCTGATGATTAAAACCATCTGATAAGAGAACAGTACCTCCCTAGTGGTTAATGCTGTTATGGTGAAGATCATGTCAATTCTGGTACTTGACGAGCTCACTCAGCTCTTGTGTGTTCTCATGGCTATTGGGAAATTGTGCTGTATTCACAGAGCTAACACAAAGGTAGCACGTACCACTTGGGAAATCAATGACTGACTTTGTAGATGTTACCATTGAGCTGCTGGACTTTCTTTCTTTGCAGTTTTAATATTGGCAAAAGGGCACTTTTCCGTCATTAGTGAAGGAATTGTTATACATTACTTAAATCTTTCTCTCTCTCTCTCCTTTTCCCTTGTTCTCCTCTCGTCACAGCTGTGAAGGAGGCAGCCGTCCAGAGAAGGCACAACCTGTACAGAGACAGCATCATCATGACCAGCAGCGACCCCAACCTGCACCTTCTGGAGGACAACACGGTCAACTGGAGCCAGGAGTACGGGGGCGAGGAGCAGGAGCAGGAGCAGGGCAGCCTGGTTGCAGGCAGGGACGGAGGAGGGAGCAACAGGAGGCGCAGGCAGATCGTCTCCATGATCCAACTGGATGGGATTTCGCTGCCTTACGAGTCATGCATGGAGGTGCCCGGCGTGGAGGGCATCCCAGAGGAAAGTGAGGCCCAGATGGAGGAGGATGAGTCGGACTCCGCCACCACCAACGCTGCTGCTCTGGAGAAAGCCATGCCTGAGTCCCCTGATAGCGTGCAGGAGATCCGTGGTCTCCTCAACCCCGGGGTGATGATTCAGGTACCGGCTGGGGACGCAAACACAGACGCAGACAGACCCGTCCTGACCAATGGGGTCAAATCTTTGGAAGAGGGAGAGGAGGCTCAGAGAGGAGTAGAGGAGGTGGAGGAGGAGGAGGAGGAGGAGGTGCAGAGAGAGATCAGTGGAATCTCGCCAGAGGAAGAGGAGGCAAGCTCAGGAGGAAGCCTACAGAATGCAAAGCAGAGCACACAGGAAGATGAAGCAGCAGCCTTATGTCAACAGGAGGTAGAAACACCGGTGGCCACCTCACAGGAGGTAGAAACATCCGTGGCCACCTCACAGGAAGTAGAAACACCTGTGGCCACCTCACAGGAAGTAGCAACACCTGTGGCCACCTCACAGGAAGTAGAAACACCTGTGGCCACCTCACAGGAGGTAGAAACATCCGTGGCCACCTCACAGGAAGTAGAAACACCTGTGGCCACCTCACATGAAGTAGAAACACCTGTGGCCACCTCACAGGAAGTAGAAACACCTGTGGCCACCTCACAGGAAGTAGAAACGCCTGTGGCCACCTCACAGGTAGGCGAGATGCCAGCAGCATCAGCGTCAACACAAGAGGACCATGGGGCCGAGCTGCCAGCAGAGATCGCTGTCGACTCCGATTTGAATTCCAGCCCTCGTCACCACGACGACAGCGGGTTCCAGTCACCGACCAATGAGGCGCTTGAGGAGGAAGACGAGGAGCACGAGAAGGCAGAGAGCCGGTCAGCGGGTGAGGTGGTCAAAGCGAGCGCACTGGATCCAGAGGAAGTCCTCCTGGAGATCGGCCAGCCACACACCACAGACGTCTCTCCCAGAGACACGGTGCAGAATGGGGAGTATGCAACAGACATTCTCCTGTGACCTTCACCCAAAAGCACAAAGGATGGATGTGGACATGGGGTCATTTTGAAATTTGTTTCAGTGCCTTTTTCTTTTAAACTGACAAGAATCTGAGCTGGGAATGGCCAAAATTTCTCAGCAGCAAATGATTTTATGTGTCCTTCTTTATTTTATTTTTATCTGTTTGCCCTTGGCTAGATTTCCTTTTTGGTTTTAACCAGCGGCAAAAGTTATCTGGGTTTCTCACATTTCCCTGCTTTGAATTTCATTTTATATATTTTCCCATTTAAGTGACATATATTCGTATATTGATAATTATTTTGATTTCTTGTTTAGTTTTATTCCTTTTTGTACCACCACAATATACAGGTGGTGCCCAACTGGTAATAATATCTAATGCAGATGTCACTGAAAACACTATTGCCCCTGAGTCTTGGCACTTCATGACGGTTTCACTACCAACTCCTATTTCTATCACTGTTACCTGCTCTTACTTTGTATGTCTAGACACTGAATGTATTCAAATGTAGAGTAGGGTCCATTCACTGAGGATGTTTCTGCTTTTAAGCATAACCAGTCAGTGGTGTGAGGGTCAGTCAGGTGTTTAGGGAGGTGGTAATCCTGATAATTGCAGAAATAGCATGAAGAGGTTTGTCGCCCTTAATTATTTGTTGGGGATTTGTGTTTTCCTGAGAGACATTGTCAAATGCCTATCAAAGGCCTAATGGCCTTTGTGTTTGTGTGTGTGTGTGTGTGTGTGTGTGTGTGTGTATAAAGACAGTTTAAAAAAAAGATACCTTATCAGTTTTTATAGCTTATAAGAGCTATAAAGTAATTACTCCTGGACATTTGTTGATGTACTGATAGGCTGTGAGAACCGTTCTTTGGCTAAATATGTTTATTATATTATTATTTTTATTTAAAAATATGTGTTTGCTTTCATTTCAGCTATAATTTACCGATGCTCTTTACAGCTAGATCTATAGTTTTCAGAGGACCAAAGTTTAATTAGCAGACTTTGGTAGATACTTTTTATACCTTCATTTTTTAATGTTTAAGCATTTGCTTCCTTATATACTGTTCCATACCTACTCACGCAGAACCTAATAACTGTTTATTTATGGAGCATTTGTCATACATTTATTTTCCCCTCAGCGGCCTTGTTGTAATTCTTCTGCTGTAATATGCAAGGGCAAGAGAAAGAGTGTGAGAAAATGGCATGCATGCAGAGACAGTTGTAACAGGTGCTGTTGGCTATGTCAATAGGCCAAGGCAAGCTGAGGTCACCCACCGCCGGTATCTTAACTTTATTCAAACACCTGCGCGGTGCTGTGTGCACAAGTAGCACAGCTTGTCTAATCTTCACCAGTCCACAGGTACACCTTTGCATGTCTGTGTAGGACTGTGGGGGGAAGGTGCTGACCAACTGCAGCCCTTTAGGGAGAGGGTTACACTGCTCTCAAATGTTCTGAGGCCCTTGGTTTTAACTATGAAACTCATGCAAGATGCTTTTAGTAGCTCTTATGTTTATGCAGTTCACAGATCATTTGGATGTTTTGGTATGGTACATCTACAAATGTCAAGTGCCATATTTGTGGCCAAATTTCACCTGACTGTTTTCACTAAAACTACCACTTGTGTGAAATGGTACAAGTACATATGCATAGTGTAATTGTATTTCTCTCAACAGCAGGAGTGTCAGTTTGATGATGTCTGTTCTTATTTATTACTACAAATCCCAGCAGCCCCAGCTGCATCACATCTGTTGCTTTCCTTTTGCTCTTGTATGAAACATGCCTGAAAGTGAATAATTAATTAAATATTAATGCTTTTAATGTTTGCCTAATTATTGTGTATTTCAGTGAGATTAAATGAAAGTTGCTTGCTGAATGACACTTAAATATACTCTATACCACTGTCATTTATTTGTAAGGACTTGGCAGTAGAAATATAAACAGATCATAAAATGACCTGGCATTTATGGCCATCCTTCAGACATGGGGAAAATGATGAGCATCAGATCTGAGAGGGAGGCAAACTACAACTGTAGTCATTTCAGTTTATTCACAGCAAACCACAAAAACAAGTAAGTAAAAAAAAAATCGCAAAAGCCAGTGACAACAGCAAGTCACCAAATGGTACTAGCTGTTATCGTGGTGACGCTGTGTCAGGGTAATCACTGGAGCTGTCACAAAATACAGGGCATGTTATTTAAACAGACTTCAGGTTTAGGGACTTGGAAAGGCTTAGTGATAAGTAAAATGAGATTGGGAGTGTACTGAAGACTTACTTATCCAAAAGGGTACAGTAGTATGCCTTTGGCTTGAGTGGGTCAATTCTATTTCTACTCAGTGATTTAGGGTGAAGGGTCAGATATACAAGACAGATAAAGAACTCTAGTAGGACAAGTGGCATTTGGGAAAAAGAAACAGAAAAAGTCTCGCCAATGGTCTGATCAAGCCAACTCTGCCAGTCATCCCAGAAGTATTATCAGTACTTCCAAAGTCACAAGCCTCTCCACTGATTGTTAACAGATTCAAACATTTTAGGTTAGTGCTGGTGATTAATTAACTAAGGCCACTCAGTGCGTTTGCTCTGTGTAAAGTAATTCTGAGGACAAGCACATTCAGCGCTTCCCCTCCCAGGCAGGGGAAGAGAGCTGACAAAGGGCCCAAGTTTACAGCATTGCAACATTCAAGTCACACGCCACCACACCACTGTAATAAAGGAACTCACAGTCTTACGAAAGGGCTGTGAAATTTCAGTACAGGCTAAAAATCGTTTCAAGCAACTGGCAGTATCATACTCTCTTCACTTCGACTGGAAGTCAGAATGTACATGAGATGTTTTTGGACAATTTCAGGTTCCAAAAAATGGGTTTCTTTTGTAAAAACCAAAACACTTGAGGAGGACACACAGAGCTGGTTAACCCTTTCATTTCCTCTCCGTCTCACGTCCATATTAACCTCAGCGCTCCTGGAGCTTGTGACACCAACACGCTCTCTCTTCACATTGCACAGTCCTCTAGACCCAACAGCAGTCAACATGGGTCTTTTACAGTGTCTAACACAAGGGTATGGGAGACTCTCTCCAGTAAGTTCTGTCCTCCATCGCTCTCCCGAGCCTAGACCTCCTGGTCTTTCTCAGACTTTACCCAGCAGAGGGAAGGCCAGGAAGTAGCCAAGGACTGAGCCCACTATGACCCCCAGGAAGATCCAGACGTTGTAGGTCATGACGCAGAGCATGAGCATGTAGCCCAGCGTGACCTGCGCGATGTGGAGGAGGGTCTGGAGCCCATGCACGAGCCAGCTGTGGGAGAGAGGAGACAGTGATGGGCAGGCGTGACAGTAATGGCAGACGAGGCACACTAGGTTAGAATAATGTCCACACAGGACACTCTTTTTGGTCTGTACCTTTTATCTTCATTCATTCGTTCTTGCAGACATACGTACGTGAGGTTCAACTAATTTCCGTACCATGCTTTGGTCAATTTTGTTTTAAATTTCTGAAACTTTCCCACTGCAATGCAAATATGCAGTGAAACCCTTTTCATGATGTTGGTGATGCTGTACCGTAAACCGCAGGCACTGAAAAAGACTTTCCGAGCCCCAGAGCCAAAAACGAACCCCTTAATTATAAACCATTCTTCCGCTATAGGGCTAATGGTTCCAAGGACATCCATTGTTCTCGTTCCATCAAGGCTCTCAATGGAAAATGTAAAACATTTACGGAATCTTGTTGAGATCGGGAACTAAACCAACCAGAGATAAACAGACTATTCTACTGTCCTACCTGTTCAGGCTAGTGTTGGTGGCAGTGCTGGCGCTGTCAGCAGGGTTGAGGGAGGACTCGGAGGGGCTGCTGGCCAATTCAGAGATGCTGTCATGACTCTCTAGCTGGGGAGAGAAGCAGGCTGGTGGCGGGGGGAAACAGGCCCCCGAAGGCGAGAGAGGGGAGGGGAAGGGAGGGGGACATGGGGTCTGGGAGCGCTCACTCAACCCCACCTTCCACACCTTGAGAAGCTCGTAGAAAATGGTGAACAGCAGTACCACAAAGACTGACAGCACCATTCCTGCAGAAAAGAGAACGAGACCGGAAGATGAACACAGAACCCAAAAAGAGGTGCAGAAGGTAAATATCCCAAAAAAGGTTCGACTGAGGAATTATATGAAATACAACGACACTCCTTGATGGAGATAATAACCAAACACTGTTAATGACTTTAGAATATATGAATCAAGTGCCTTGTTTTAATAATTACATTATATGCTTATGTTAACAGGCACATGGCTTTTCTGTGTTCCTGTGTATATGTGTAACTTTGATTAACTGGCGCCACTTATTGTTTTCTCGACCCTGAGAAAATACAAGAAGCTCGGTCGAGAACCTTGTTTTGACTAGACAGGAGTGTCTCTATAACTATATTTTATCTCTTAAGGAGACTGGAGATAGCTCTTATAATTCGTCTCCCTCAGGAATAAAATCTATTCGTAACGGACTATACCCCTTTTCGTATAGCCTTTTTACTAATGCACCCAGAGGCCTACCAGGGGACCCCTCAGGAAAACAGAAATTGAAGTTTGTTCCCTTCATACAAGGCGAACAGGAATATATACAGAAATATCCGGAGAAATAGGCCTAGAGAGTTTCAATTTCAGATGACACCTTCCTTCTAGCTCTCTTTACAGGCTTGAAGGTGAACAGCGCTTTTACATATAACCTTTACCGTTCCAAACGGTTTCAGATCCTGATGATTAGCCCAGCGTGGAGAGTCGATGAGGTTGTTGGAATCCCAGTCACGAGCCCCCAAATATGATAGGTGAAAATTCACCCTAGTTACTTCAGGACTCCAGAGCTGTCAATCAGTATATTTATTCAACAAGAATAATTGCAATCTGGCTTCACTTTCATCCTTGTGCTGTGAGTGAGCCCGATTGCAATTGTTCTTGTTGAATAAATATACTGATTGACAGCTTCGGAGTCCTGAAGTAACTAGGGTGAATTTTCACCTTTCACTCCTAACACCCCAAAACATCTCTCACAAGCCTGAACTGGTTCTTAATTCAGAAAGCTAATGTCTATGGTTCTGCTGGGTCAGATGTAGGTCATTGAATTGTGCATTGCTAACCCAAGACACAGGAGGTTTGCTAATTGCTGTAGGCGACAAAATGGAAAGTGGAAAGCTGTCTATGTGCCATTTTCCACTGCTACCTCTGCTCCCATGTTAACTCAACCAACATGCTGGCAAAGCATGCCAGCAGTGTTCACTGTGGTTTCACAGTGATGCCGTGCATGTTAGAACATATCCAAACAAGCATATTTGTAGGCCTACGCACAATATACTTTATTCATTTCTGCTGTCAGTGCCAGTTTTGGTGGAGATACAGTAATCATAAACATGGTACATTGTTGTGAAAGAGTAGCTTGCTCACAGCAGTCTGGGTGTGATAACCCCATAAAACAGGTTGGCCCTGTTCTCTTCCAACTGTGCAAAAGACACAACACCATTTTTTCTTTTTTTCCCTAAGGAAATCCTACATCAACAACCACAATAAGAACATTATGCAGGTCTAGACATCATCAGACAAACTATACAAACAAGTGAATTTAAGGGTCACAATAAGCTGTCTTACAGGCTCACCTTTCTACAGTAGTGACAAACAACAAGGCCTTATAAAGTTAGTTATATGCACCTTCTATGCCCTGAAAACAAGGAACAATGCCCTAGTGTATTTATTGTAAATAATACTTCGAAATAAATAAAAATAGCATGTTGTTGGTTGGCATAACAATTACTCTCTGAGATTAACACGGATTCAGAGCATTAATTAAAGCACTTGGCTTCAATATAGCCTAGCTTTCTTTGAACCAAATCACTGTATATGGAAAGGTAAGCCTTTGGAACCCTTTACCCTTGTAGGAAAAAAGGAACCGACATCTGCTGACAAATGAGTGCTAAATGTGGTGATTAGCTACTGTCTGTGTAAGCATATAGTCACTCAAACATTACGCTCTGTTGTTAAATGCCAGACAGGGGCAGTTGTATGGCGTATATGGCTGTGATGTGTGATGTTTGGATGAAGTCTGTAAGTGGGTGGTGTTTGGATGAAGTCTGTAAGTGGGTGGTGTTTGGATGAAGTCTCTAAGTGGGGTGGTGTTTTTGGTCAAGTCTGTGATTACAATGCTGTGCTTTACCTGCAGGTCCATGCACATCCCAGAAGTCAAATAGCAGCGTGACGCTGCTTGAGGCCTCAAAGTGCATCTATTAAAGGCAGAACAAAGGAGAGATACGGTATCAGTGACTGTCATTTCGGCAATTACAGACAGCAATATGACCTTTTTTTATTTCACAATACCATTCATTTTCCAGGGTCCCACACCCTCACACCACTTAGCACTCTTTGTATGACACTGCCCACCATGACAGCCAGATTCCCATTATTTATCCAGTTTCACTGTGAACTACTAGGCCTACGCCTAGAACACTGATGTCACCAGCTGCATACCTTCGTAGACGGAAATCTGTGTTATGCTTAAAGTATGTGTGGCCTTCCAATAGGAGCCAATTCTGGTATTCTTGTGTTTATACTCATCCCTGTTCCTGGCTGTCGGTTATAGAGGTCTTTTGTATAGAGACAATAAGTGCTCAGAGTTCTTGCACCCATTGCATATCCACTGCCTATCCACTGTGAATATGATGTGGGAAGTTTCCACCTGAACCACTCCTGCTAGAATACGTAAGTCTAGTCCAAAAATAAAACTGAAACTAGAACTAGAAACAAACCTTGTGCTGCCAGATTGTATAGTTAGACTACATAGGCCTAATTATTTGACGTTCTGAAAGATCCAGTCATTGATTATAATCCATTCAACTTTTAAAATTATTATTAAACTTTTAGTCAAATTCAGTAATAATTCTCCTCACATTTATCTATCTGTCTGTCTAGTGTGTGCGCCGAAAAATCTCAGGACTTCCTGCACAGTCAACAACATTGCTTCATGACCACAGAAAGGAGGGGTATTAGATTGGCTGCTGAGCTCAAATATCAACAACCTTTCGCTAGAATTGTGGACTGTACCTTTAAAAGGCAATTCTATGGTGGCCCTGAGAGTCAGAAGTCAAAGTCAAAAAACACGAGCAAATTAAGAAAACATCTTCATCAATTTGACAACACATGCACAGCATTTAGAAAACACACTTGGAAGTGTTTCCTGAGGACACTTAAAAGCAATGAACACCTCTGGACATGGTTTCAGCATGCTTCTTCTTCTTCTATTGATATGGTGGTTGGCAAACAATGACAAGCATGTCCAGACGTGCTCATCACTCTTCAGTGTCCCAGTTGTAAAACTGATGAAGATATATTTTTTTATTTGCTCGTGTTTTGTCTATTTGCCTGTGTTACTTTAGTTGGAAAGCACTGAGCTCTCGGGGCCAATTCACATCCAAAAGCAAATTAAAGGTGACAATAGAAATACTCCATAGCATTTAAGCTCAGTTGAGGATATGGGGTAAAAGTTGTGGCTCTGAGTAATCGCAGCTCTTCGTTTCCTGACAGAACAGCAATGTCAATGACACACCTATTCTCGTGACAGACAGGGTTCTTTCTCCCTCATGAGACAGACAGTACTATGTAAATCAACAGAACACACCCCTCTACTTTAGTGACAGAACACTGTTAATTGTAAAGGTAATTTAGTTATTTATGACTACACAATACACACACCTAAACCACATTATATTTTAAACCTGCACAAGCAGATTATTGTATAAATGTTTATGACACTGGTTACTGTGTCACGTCATGTGGTTCTTCGTCTGATCTTGAAACTTAATGATGTTAAAGTTGGAATGCCTTTGGGCTAACACAAGTAACTCATCGCCAATCCAAGGCTTTACACCAAAGTCATTAATTCACGCCATTTGAATTGTCAAGCTGAAATTAAATAACTCATGGCAAATGGAGGCATATGTTAAATCAACTTACCATCAGAATCAAATTAAGTCATGCAGACAACACCACAAATTCCTAAAACTCCAATCTCCAGTATGTTATGACAACTACATTCAAGTTGGCTAGGGTCAAGTAAACTCTGAGCAAAATATTATCTGTGCACAGTGAATGTTGTCAAACTGAGGGCGAGGCTGATTTTTGAGGGTTTTTAGGATCCTTCATCGGCGCTTAGAAATATAGGCGATGTGAAAGCCTGTTACAAAGTCTACAGCCCAGTTGTAGTCAACCTATATTACTACGGTCCCTTAGCTATGTTACCTCCACAAACCACAAGAACAATGCGTCCAGAGCCGAGGAGGAGGACACTAGTAAAACACCAACAGTGGGAACATGCAAAGACTGGCTTCTTTGTTGGCTTTTGTTTTTACTTTCTTTCCCATTACAACATTTAGGAAACAATTATGTCGATTATGTGGATATTTGGATTCAGTAGCAATTTTCTGGAAGCAAGCGCATTTCTTTCGATAGATGAATATAGCCAGATGCTCGACAAGTAGCTATAACAAAACTATAACTGACAAAAAAAAACATATTGCATTCTGATGGGACTTACAGACATGCTCAACTTTGACCGTAAGCTCAGTGAACGCAGCCCAATTGTGTCCTCTTCCTACAGGCAGCGCCGCAGCAGTTGTCCCGTTATTGTAGACCGAACTATGTGCGTCGCATGTTGCAGTGTGGAGGAACTTGAGACAAACGGCGTGCTGTAAGCACCTTACGTATTTAAACGCCGCTAGGTCTGATGGTAGTTGAAGTCATTTCCGTTTGCCTGCTGCCCTTTGGAATCAGTCCTTGAGGAAGATGTCGCCTATAAGTACTAGTTAACTGTGAAAACGGTTCACTGTGCATTGTCTATCGAGTTCGCAACTATGGAAAGGGGGCAATGCTGACACACAAACTTGTTTAGACAAAAAAAAAAACACTACAATAAGAAGGAGTGGAAATGTCCTTTTATGGTTGGTTCTCCATATCAAGCACACATGTTCCTATCATCTGGAATTCGGATTGGTCCAGTTACTGCTGAAATATCTGCCCCCGTTACCTTGCTTCAATTATTTTCCGGAGGACACTGAAATCTCATATTGCTAAATTTTATCTCTAAAAGGCAAATGAACAGTTAACACTATCGAACCCTTTTAAGAACACAAAATCAGTTTAGCAGTTTATGTTGAATTTCGAAGACTCCGCCCAGTGTGATTACGAAAAAGTCGCAGGGACCAATGAAACTCCAGTGTGTCGGTAGTATTTCCAGCTGGACTTACTGGCAGCAGGTTTTTTGTTGTAAGCATATGGAATGTAGGTAACGTTAGATTCTTGCCATTCGTGGGACTAAACATTCTTATCCAGTGGAAAAGCCTTACAGAAAAGTGCAGCGTTGTTGAATGAAAGCAATGTGCTCGACGCTCTCTCAGTTTGTGCAATAGTAATTTCGGCAATCGGGGGTCGAAGTTAAGAATGGAACTCCACAGGAGTTGGATGCGTTCAAGTGTCTTTTACAGGAACATCTCCCTCTCGAGAACAATATAAGCGAGGCGTGGGGTTCAGCACATACAGGCATGAAACCAAAGCTACAAGACAGTAGGTTAAGCCCACTTGCCAATTTGGAAGTGTTTACGAGATAGAGGCTAATTTGACAGCTAGCTGGACAATCAGACAACTCTCTATCGTTGACGGTGTCATTAGTAGACATTGGTCAAGTCATCGGTTTTTGTCGTTTACTGACAACACTGCGTTTTGAACGGTTGTCATCAGGACACTTACTGTTAGAGGGAAAAGGTCTGCTCTATGTTGCAATGCATGTGATTTTGTTTGCTATGCTTGCTAGTGACTTGTGCAATTCGCATAGCTAGCATAGCTAGGTAGCTCCCTGTCCTAGTATTGCTAGCAGTGGCTTAGTTAGATCACATTTTAAATCCGCCTGGTTTCACCAGGAACCAATGTCTTCCTAAATCGTTCCACGACCAAGGTTGATGGGGTTAGGCTTTAGGGAGATAACAGGTGCAGAACAAGATAGGGGTCAAAGTTAGTTGAAACTCTGAACACAAATTAGCTTAATATTAGCTAGCTAACTAGCTAACGTTAACAAATATTGTCGCTAGTTGAATAACGTTTACGCTGACTGTCCAGGAGTCGCTTTGACAGGTATGGATCCCCCAGGAAGTGACATTGAGAATTAAAAGTATACAAAGAGTGTTTCCCTACAACGTCTTGTTAGTTATCAACATTGTTCACATTCAGAATGGTCAGAGATTCACACGCGTGCCGTGGTTTTGGAATGATTCTGACAATACTGCTCATCGTCATAAACTTGTCGCACGGAGTGACTGGCCTAGACGATCAGGCCATGTCAGCCGAGGATAAGAACAAAATAAGGTAAGAGAACACCTCGAAAGAACTATTCCCTTGAGATTTTAAACAATTTGGTATGTGGTAGTGCACTTTACTTCCCACAGTGACCTAGGATGCGTAGGTGGTTGATGTTTGCTGTGGATCAACCTCACAAACATGACCAGTGGACACGCGGCTGTTATCTCTCAACGTTTCGTCTGGGCAAAGCCTCGGCTTAGTGGGAGTCTTAAACTAGTTCAGTGTAATGACATCTGTCAGCCCAACGCCAATTTTCCTGGCACAGAAACAGCAGATGCCTCACCATGTAATGTATGATGATGAAAGTTGCTCAACCATACATTGCCCCATCTTTTTTTAATGTGATGAGAATCCACACATTCACCGTTTACCAGCACCAGCACTCTCTGCGTTGACTTGCACGTCTAGACTTGTTTGTCGACTTGAGAGCTTCTGTTTAAGTGTAAATTACTGAGTCGTGATTGTAATAAGGCGGGTCTGAGACATTAGCGATTGTTCATTTTGCTGTAATTAAATCTCACGCTTCTAGGATAGGTGTTACGCTATATAACCGGTCCAGCCTGATTGCTGTTGGTAAACCGAGAAAGTGTGTGATCACTGTCCATTCCTGTCAGCGGTGAGGAGCAGAGAGTGGTATAAATCATAATCAGCTATCATATGCCTTTTGTCAAGTGTGAATGCAGAGAGTTGAATCAAAGACCTAACCTGAAGGAGAGGACCCAGCTATAAACTGACACTGACACAGATCCGGTAATGGATGATGCGCAGAATTTAAAAACCTAAGTCGACTGCTTATTCCAGGACCCTCTTGAGCTTTAAGATGCAATAGGCAGCACTGTGTGTAACAGCAGTAGCCTTTTCCCACATGAAATAACCAGCTTTAATAACCTAAATTAGCAGCTTGTGATTGTGTACCAATGATAGTGCCCTTGTTGCAAAAGGCTATGTTAGTTGTTATGGGATGTTCTCTACTTTTTCCATCGTAATCGTTACCTATTAAATCCTTCTACTCCCTCAATATTTTTTTTTCTTTTTCATGAAGATGGTGCTGCCCCCTGAGGTGTATTTCACCTATCAGTGATCACAGTGTGTGCTGCCATCTGCCCCTGTGGACACACCCTCATGTGTGAATGCTATTTCCAAATCTCTCCCAGTGCTCCTATGAAACAAAAAGGGAGTCCGTACAAGCCCACTACACAGGCCCGTGGTGTGGAGCAGGCGGTAGAGAATGATGTGTTTTAGCTCTTTCACATCCGTCCTCTTTTCTTATTGGAGAGGATGGGGCTCCCAGTACAGGCTGTGTGTATTATTACAGAGGAGGAGGCTGCCCCAATGGATGGTTGGCTGAAAGATTTCTTTCTTTCTTTCTTTCTTTCTTTCTTACATACATACACACTCACACACACTCACACACACACACCAAACAAACAAACAAACAAACGCCTGCAATTTATCTTAACTGGCACTTTGCTGAGAAGACCAAGATGGCGAATTGCCACCTGTTCAGACCACAAAAGGCTCTAAACCCTAACTGTCTCATCTCGTCAAGGGCGTCTGATGCATCTGATGCTGAATGAGAAGAAATGTTATTTACCAATCCACCTCCTCTTCACACTCTGGAGAGGAACAGACGTAGCAGGCTTTAGTGCGGTACCGGCAGTCTGTGACCAGCTCGCTCACCATCTGAGATTATTCCCAGGAGTCGCTCTCTGGGGTTTCTACAACAGCAGCAGCACATAGCATAGAGACCAGTACTGTGGCTCAGTGGCTGTTGACTGTCCTGTGTACTCAGATTAGGCATAGTTGTTGGAGCATGGTTCCTGCAATGCATGGGAGCAAGCCATCAGAAGCTCAAGTACTGGATGATGTTTACAGTGTGGTTGGGGATGAGGCCACAGAAGTTTTTTTTACTCTTTATTTTCATATATATGAAAATGCTATAACAACTAAACGTCCAGGTTTTTGCAGATTTTATTATGCTTCCATAATGTAGGCTATTCACTTAAAATGAAAAGCAATTGCATTTTTCACAAATCATTCATGGTCAAAGGTTTCGTGTTTCATCATTGTCTCTTTAGTGTGCAGGCTTAAGAATTAAAGATGCAACAACACAGTGTTTCATAAATAACATTTATTATGGATAATTGCTGACTGGGGAGAACTAATGCATTCGATGTTCTAATAGTGTTGAAAAAAAAAAAAACATTTAGATATTAGACAGGCATAAGACACTCTGTACTGGCCAAAGTGAATGTTGGTGGATCAGCGAAATGCATGCATGCACGTATGTCATGGTTGGGGTTCAGGAGGTAGAGGAGTCGTTCAGCAATCGGAAGGTTGCTAGTTCGATCCCGACCCCTCCTCACCAAGTGTCGAAGTGTCCTTGAGCAAGATACTGAAACGCTCCCGATGTGTATGTTGAGACCCTTGATAGTAGCCTCTGCCATTGGTGTGTGAAGGGGTCGATGTGTGAAGGGGTAGATGTCTGAGGCATTCATTTGTACAGTGTGTGTTCTATAAGTAGAAAAGCGCTGTATAAATGCAGTCCATTTACCATTACCGTTCATGAACTCTTTTGTGTTTCAGGGACCAGATTCTGGAGATGTTTGACCACGCATATGGCAGCTACATGGTAAGGGACCAAGTCATGGGCCCATGAAGGACCTGAGATGTTTAAGCAATCCTGTACATTACAGTGAAAGACAGACTGAACATTCCACAGTTCACATGAACTGTCTGTGCACGTGTGTGTGTTGCATGCTTCACCTCAGTAGTCAAATCATCCAGGATGCTTCGAACAAAGAGCTCTTTCTATGTTCAGCTCTCTTTGTCACCACCACCACCCCACCGCCACCATTGTCACCTGATGCTATGCTATCCCATATATATATCATATATCCCATATATATATATATATTAGGTAATCAGAGCAGCAGCCCTAGTTTCTGTCCTTTAGAAGGCATGGCAGTGCGTGATAAACTGCAATTAAATATTTAGTCCATTTAGCCATGATAGGCATTATGTGGATACCCTGTGGTGGGTCTTCAATCCTACTGGTAAAAATATCTATCCAATAAAAGTAATTGCCAAAAGATACCCTAATTCTTTCCTTTACCTTTCATACATGTCGTCCTTCAAGGGATGTACTGACCTGCTTTCATACAGTGAATCATATGTTAAATGCTTTGTGTGCGATTGGTGGGGAGTGTCAATGGTCACTGGGCTTTGTGGTCCCATGCAGAAGTACGCCTACCCTGCTGATGAGCTGATGCCACTGAGCTGCAGGGGTCGGGTCAGGGGACTGGAGCCTAGTCGCGGAGACATCGACGACGCCCTTGGGACGTGAGTGCCAAATTAACGTCCACTTTGCGCATGTGTGTTTCTTTGTGACACTCTTCGTTAGCAGTGGGGATCACCAGGAACCTCACAATCTGTCAAGCATGGGCTCACCATCTTGTCAAGCACTCGTGTGGTCTAGTGCTGGACATTCTTCTCTTTTATGGTTTCAGGGCATCATGCTAAAAAAAAGAGGACGTCGAAGATGTTAACTCGGGCGTGGCACATTTCCTCATGAAATACATCAGTAGATACCGTTCTATTCCTGCAGTAGTGATGAACCTCCACTGCACCTGCATAGAACAGGCAGAGGCCTGTGCTCTTCTGTAGTGTGTGATAGGGAGAGTGCCAAGTTCTCAAGCGCATTAATGCAGCCTCTCGGCTGGGCTGTGCGTGGCTGCCTGTCCCCTATAGGGAGGTGAGGTGACAGAACAGATCACCCTCTCATCAGATCATGTTTTTGTGCTCTCACTGAAGGATGAGAAAGGGCCCCCTGAGCCCTGCCCTACTTCTGTTTCTCTCTGTCTCTCTCTGTCTCTCTGTCTGTCTGTCTGTCTGTCTGTCTTTCTTTTTCTTCTTTCTGTCAGCCCCCCCCCCCATTTCTTCCTTTGAGGATAGATTTCCCCCTCCAGATATATCATGGTAATCATCGATTTCCAAAATGGGTTGTCTTTTTTTTCCCCTCGGAGTCCAGTTTGCTGAGTGTGTGTGTGTGTGAGAGTGTATATGTGTCAGTGAGGATTAATAGCTTATTAGGAAGTCAAAGCCTGTGGCATATATGACATTAATATAATTGAATGCAATATTGAATTCATCATGGAATGTGGATTCTTGGTATCACCCCATTTCTGTTCATTTCTCCTGGTGCTCTCTATGGAACGGTTCTCATAGGAGAGTGAGTCCAGGTCCACTCATTGCGGTTCTGGTTTGCTCATTGTGATTTGGTTCTTCCTCCCTAGGTTCTCCCTCACGTTGATCGACACCTTAGATACCCTTGTGGTGAGTATGTTGTTGATGCATTCTTCGTCACTGGATACTCAAACTCAAAAGACTTGAGTTTCACAAAAGCGAGGGTTTCCGTGCACTGAAACTGAGCTTATCAGGACTGGTTAAAGCTAATGAAATTGAGGAAGGATGTCAATGACTGTTCATGTTGCTACAGCTCAACCTCACCAGCTTCTCTTTTGGAGAAGGCTACATTAGAAGTTGATACTAATTCAATATTATGAGCAAGAAAGGTAATGAATTGTAGTTTTAAAGGATGGCTTTTAAAGTGGAAAGCAGACATTGCAGAAAATGGTTATGTGGATCAGGTAAACACAAACTCTGTGTTACCCAGCGGCTGCTAGTAAATCAATACTTAGAACTGCCTCTTGTTTTAGAGAATCTGTCCATATCACAAGAAACTGGGTCGCTGTCTCTGTCCATATTATGCCATTTTATTCTCCATCTCATCTCTCGAAATCGGAAGTTGTAATAACAATAGTGTTCCTTCTTGCTGTGCACAGGTCCTGAACAAGCTGGACGAGTTTGAGGACGCGGTAAAGAAGACAATGAGAGACGTCCGACTGGACAACGACATTGTCGTCTCTGTCTTTGAGACCAATATCCGTGTCTTAGGGTAACTTTCTTGCATATATTCAAAATGTCCAGTACCAACACTGCTCATC
This sequence comes from Clupea harengus, assembly GCF_900700415.2. Lineage (NCBI taxonomy): Eukaryota > Metazoa > Chordata > Actinopteri > Clupeiformes > Clupeidae > Clupea > Clupea harengus. The sequence continues at coordinate 17,880,117 of NC_045163.1, read as the reverse complement.
CTGAGAACTCCTTAGCCTAACATAATTATGAGTTCTCCAAAACTCAAATTTGGCCAAATCTTTAGAAACACAATTATGAAAACTACCATATGTCTCCTGAGCTAAACTTGAAATTAGCTGATTAAAAACTGTTATAGTGATTAGCCTCCACTGTGGGATAATGCCTCCTTGTCTTCACTTTCCTGCCCTGAACTTCTCAACTTAGCCGAGTCATTAATTGCTGTTAATTAAAGTTTCCCTTTTCAGAGCATAGTTCCCAACCTGTGCCGATGACTCATCCCCCCCCCCCCCCAGCTTATTCACACTCCATTCACACCCCCGACTCTGCATTATCCCCATGTCCTCTTATTGCCCAGGGGTTTTAATTGAAAAACACAGTTTCTGTGACTCAGTTGACACCTGGGGCTCGGATTTGTTATGTTAAGCACAGCGTCGAACAAATCCACAGAAAGAGTCTGTCCGTACAGCTTTACACAAAAGACGTCAGGAATAGCATAATGAAAGCGGTGTGTGCTTTTTATTGAAAATGACTTCACTGGTAAATCCTTAGTGCTCAAATGTCCTTTGAAATGTTGCTGTTCAGAGTGGGTATCTGAATGGAGATTTATATAAATTCTATAGATTTGATAAACTTTGATGTATATTTTCAGGATTTTCTTGAAAGATGTGAAAATGTGTAAAAAAAAAAAGCACCAAAGGTGTCAGTGTGATAAGAAGTGTGTTGTTCCTGCAGTGGCCTGCTGGGTGCGCACGTGATGGCCGACCTGCTGCGGCAGCGAGGGGACCGGATGCTGTGGTACAGGGACGAGCTGCTGCACATGGCCAAAGACCTCGGCCACCGGCTGCTGCCGGCCTTTAACACCACCAGCGGCCTGCCTTACCCGCGGGTAACTCTCGCATACACACACACACTCACAGGCGGTCATAGCTGAAGGTCATTTCTGAATTGTAACCTCCCCCAGCAGTTTGTGTACACAACACACACACATACACACACACATACTCATACTCTCATAAGCATGGGCAAGGGGATACACTATCGTTAGCTGCCTATGTAGGAACACCATCTCTGATGCGCACACATGTAGAGACTTTTATAATACCTTCATGGTAATGACACACAGACATGGTCAAAAAGTTGCTGCCACATCGCTATTTGTCTTTTTTGAGGTTTCCCCCTGTTTTGCTTACATTGTCTGTGTGGTCAGACAGTTTTTTGATTGCACAGCGTAACAGACACTGAGCTTAAGGTGAGCATGGGAGACCAAGCTAGAAATGTCTCATGATGTGTAAACTCCACATAATCACAGCCTGGAGATGCCTTCTCCTCCTACACATTGGAACACTAGAAAAAACAGCTGCCACTAATTACTACTCCGAGAGCATTCAAGGTATAGTTGGCTGTCAGCCAATAGTAAGACTCTCAGGTAATGGACTGGAAGAGGCAGAGTGGACTTGAGTCTTCAGTGTGTAAAATACTTGTCTTGACTGCATTAATGTGAGCTGATACAGCCATCCTATGAAATGACTTCATTTTATTTCAAGTTTTTGTTGTAGTTACACTAGTTCCCTCTGATGTTTAAAATCCACCGCCCCCTCCCCTCTCTCTACAGGTAAACCTAAAGTACGGGGTCCTGAACCCACTGTCCCGCACAGGCACGGAGACAGACACCTGCACTGCGTGCGCGGGGACCATGATCTTGGAGTTTGCGGCTCTCAGCAGACTGTCTGGAGACTCTGTGTTTGAGGTACGCCTCCTGTCTCTGGAGTTCTGTTGTGATGAATGTGTGTGTGGGGCACGGAAGACGCAAAAATATATACATTTTGTATTTAGTGTGTGTGTGTGAGAGCTGTAGTAGTTTTCCAAGTGTGTGTTGTGGGATTTAGTTTGGTGTTGCGTGTGTGTTTTGATGACATTGTGTCGTGTTCTTCACAGGAAACTGCCAGAAAGGCCTTAGATGTGCTCTGGGAGAAGAGACAGAGAGGAAGTGACCTCGTTGGAACGGTTATCAACATCCACAATGGAGACTGGGTCCGCAGGGGTGAGTCTGTGCAACACGCATACTGCTGTCCAGTATGGATCCTAGTACTTTCCTCACACATGCCAATTGTGTGCAAAAAATGTTTATGGCCTCTCTCTCTCTCTCTCTCTCGATCTCTCGATATCTCGATATCTCTGCCCTCAGATAGTGGAGTGGGTGCTGGCATCGACTCCTATTATGAGTATCTCATGAAGGCCTACATTTTGCTGGGAGACAATGTGTATCTAGAGCGCTTCAACACTGTAAGTGTGCCTCCACAGAACGCCTGTTCAAAAGTGTTACATAAATATTGAGTTTTATTCATATTACTTCACCACAGTACTGAACAACATGACTCTGTACTCAGTTCTGAGTTGTGTTTTTTGGTGTGTGTGTGTGTGTGTGTGTTATGCCCGCAGCACTATAGTGCCATAATGAAGTACATCAGCCAGCCGCCTCTGTTGCTGAATGTGCACATGCACAATCCCACTGTCAACGTCCGCAGCTGGATGGACTCTCTGCTCGCCTTCTTCCCTGGACTGCAGGTACGCACAGAGACACGTGCACAGATCACACTCTCAAACACACTCACAGATCACACTCTCACACACACTCACAGATCACACACTCACAGATCACACACTCACAGATCACACACTCACAGATCACACTCTCACACACACTCACCGATCACACACTCACACACTCTCACACACACTCACAGATCACACTCTCACACACACTCACAGATCACACTCTCACACACACTCACAGATCACACTCTCACACAGTCACAGATCACACACTCTCACACACTCACAGATCACACTCTCACACACTCACAGATCACACACTCACACACACTCACAGATCACACACTCAAACACACTCACAGATCACGCTCTGACAACATTGCATCTGCAGAGCACTGTGTCAGTGTGTACCTGCAAATGCAAACAGGCTGAAACACAGCAACACACTTAAACACTCTCACTCCAACACTCACACACACTTAAACACTTGCTCACACACACACACACAGTCCTCTCCTAGAGGCTCGGGAGGTGGATGGATGTTTGGATGTTTACTGCAGGCTGTAAGCCACCTCTTGCTGGATGTTGTCATCAGTAGCACCAGGTTGCTTGGTAATTGCCACCAGGGGAGTGGGCAGCGTTGTTTTGACTGCTCGGCTCTCTGCTTCATTAAGTTTCCCAGGTGGAGTCTCAGCAGCTTCTACCACCACAGGAAGACATTTAAAGATTGACTGCTAATCCAGAAGTTAGCTGAGAAGTTAGAAGTTAGCAAAGTTGTGTTAATATGATCACAATCAACTAAAAATAGTGGTTTGACACTGTGCACAGTTTTTCCCACGTGTGTGTGTGTGTGTGTGAGTGTGTGTGTGTGTGTGTGCGCGCGCGCATGCACTTCCTTTGAATTATTGTGTCCTTGTGTGTTTTCAGGTGCTAAGAGGTGATCTAAAACCAGCTATTGAGACTCACGAGATGCTGTATCAGGTCACCAAGCAGCACAAGTTTCTGCCAGAGGTAAAGACCACACTGCCACAGAGAATTGTGAACCTCCATTATAGGAACAATTTGGTGAAAAGTAACTGGAGTGACTGATATGCCTGAGTCACTGGATCTATTCAGTAAATCCTCTCTCTCTCTTTTTCATCTCTGCCAGGCTTTCACTACAGAGTTCAGGGTCCACTGGGGCCAGCATCCATTGCGACCAGAGTTTGCAGAAAGCACCTACTTCCTTTACAAGGTAATGAAAGAATGAACTGAATTCTAATTATAGACTGCCTAACCAGTCATAATCTGGATAATGTTTAACGAAAAAGGAATAATAATTGCAAATATTCTTGTGCGAGGCCTGGTTGTTTCAATTCAAATCTGTCTTCAGCACACTGACTCCCTGTGAAATGTCCTCCGCAGGCAACAGGGGACCCGTACTATCTGAAAGTGGGCCAGTCCATAGTGGAAAAGCTGAACACACACGCTCGCGTCCCCTGTGGTTTTGCCGCCGTGCAGGACGTGAGGACGGGCACACACGAGGACAGGTAGAGGACACGCCACAGAGGCGTGAAGAATTGGGTCTCACAGAAAACAGAAACCTAATACGTGGCAGTCAAAGATATTTTGTCCTTTTAGTTATGGATATGCACTGAACTATGTATTTCCATGTTAATGATTCATGGTCATTGGTGAGAGAGAGATATATCTTGAAATTATTTTTACTTTATTTCCTTATTCCCTATTTCTGTGTTCTTCTAGAAACAACCATTAGTATCTCTCTCTCACACACACACACACACACACACACACACATACATTAATCACTCTGTTTTTCTCCCAGGATGGATTCTTTCTTCCTGGCAGAGATGTTTAAGTACCTTTACCTGCTGTTCTCGGAGAAGAGCCAGCTGCCTCTGGACATTGATAACTACATCTTCACCACTGAGGCCCACCTGCTTCCTGTGTCTCTGTCCACCACCCAGCTTCCCTGCCAGGGGAACCATACGGTAAGACCCCCCCCCCCCCTTCAAAACACACACAGCTCAATGCATGCATTTAACCACTGCTCGTACAGAGACAGTCAAGCTCATTGTTGACAATAAGCTACATAAGGAACCTAATATATTATAAGAGCGCCATCTATAGTTTGTTTATTGTGGTTTGTCCTGTGCGGTTGGTTAACCCGAAACATACAGTTCAAAGTTATTCTGAATTGGAGGATTCTTTAAATGACTAGATATGAATGTGAACTCCAAGACCACCCTCTTTGACTGTGGCTGCCCCATGTGAAGGCGTCTCAATCGTTTCTCTGTTGTGTGCTTCCCAGGAGCAGCTGAGCAACCATGGGGAGGACCTGTTCACCTACTCGTGCCCCAGCACCCAGACACTCTTCCCCAACAACCCCTCCTTCGCCAAGAGCATTCGCGACGGCTACAAGTACCTGACGGGGGTGGGCAGGGCTTACCACGCCTCGCCAGTCAGGTGGGGCAGGTGTTTAGCTGAGTTTTGTGTCTGTGTCTCCCAGCTCTCTATCTAGAGCCTGGCTAGGAGTGTGCTCGTTCTTTTGCTGGAGGTTTTGTCGGCATGAGAAGGTGCCACAGCCATCTAGTGTTCAATGGTCTTATTGGTAAGAGTGAATGAGTTGAAGACTTGCACAGTTGGGTGATTTGATGACGCAGAGGTAGTTGGCACGGAACTGTGAGCACAGAACGGCCCTCCAGGAACAGATACTGTGTCCTCTGGCAAAGGTCTACTGCGGCAAGGAAACACATGTATGCACATGTGAACTAAAAAGAAGTGCAAAGAGGTGCCCACAATAGATTTCTGCCGTGCATGGAGGCTGTCGATCTGCTGGAGCTCATGTTAACAATAATTAGATTTTCTGAATGCTAACCAGAGGCCGTTTGTGCTTCCATGGTAACTATAGTCCTCAAACAAAGAGGGGGTGGATGCCATAAAGTCACCTTGGAGTTATAGATAGCAACATGCTCATAGAGTTACAGATGGTAGCATTTACATGACTGCGATCGTCTGCCATAAAAAGCTGCTCTTACAACAGAATGTTTGGCTTTGTGCCATACATGCAGTTTACATTACTCAATCAGACGCTGGCATGTAAATGCCATGTTTACTTATATATATATATATATATAGTATATGTACTGTATATAGTCTTATGTAGTAGCACTCAGTCAGTCATGTATAGCAGTACCTTTGTCCCTTTGTACACTCAGAGCAACATAGAGTGCTAAATGAATGTTCATTTGAATGTTGCCTCCCTCTGTGTTTTTCCATATGAACATTTGTCCCGTTTGACATTCTCACTGTTTGTGCGCATCACTGTTTCTCGTTTTTCTTTATCCGTCATACCTCAGCGATTCCTTTTCACGTTCTGTTCCGTTTCCACGGTCATGGAAATCACGTTTTCCAGGCCTGGAAAACAAATCATGAAATTCAGTCAATTCTTTTTTTGGTCATAGGTTTAATTAAATTAATTATGTTATTGCATTCTTCCAATGATAATGTTTCTGCAGCATGATACAGTTTTCTGCTAGCCCAACTAGCTTATTGGTAAAGGAATGGAAAGGGTCATAGGGTCATAGAAATGTCATTAAGGGTCAGTGACAAGTCATGAAGTTTTTAAATGTTGTCAATGAAAATGGGTGGGAACCCTGCTTTGGGGGTATTCATCTAGTGGGGTAGTGAGATTTGAATGCTTAACCATGTGCTTATAATTTGTTGATAATGATGTATCTTCTTCCAAAATGCATTATTCACTTGGAATGATGAATTGCCCTCTGTGCTCCACCAGTACCTGTGTTCTATTCCGAAAAGCCATCAAGGTCTTCATGCAGCTAATGAAGGCTACATTAGCGAACAAAAATTACTTTGACGTTGGACATTAAATATTCAGATAGGGAAAACAAATTATTTCAGTGTCTCTTTTTGTGGCCTGGTGTTTTACTTTGGCGCTGGGAATGGTGATTTATCTGTTTTGGTTCTCTTGGCTCTCACAGGGGCATTGAGCTGCCTCTGCATGACACCGGTCTGGAGCCAGTAGAGTTCCTGAAGAGCATGGGCATCACCCTCACCCCTCTCAACGAGGCCGCCACTGGCACCGCGGGCAAAGGGCCACACGTAAGACTCCCGACTGGCACCTGAGAGGATTTACATAGATATGTAGTGGTCATAACCCTCAATGGAACAGTAATGGCATTCAAATTATATAAATGATGGCATTTAGAATATATAATATATTTATTTCCAGTTTGAATCATATTATTGGATTCATTCTGGAAATGGAGAATCTTTTTGTTTGTTGCAGTTAATCGTTATTGAATGTAAAATATGTTCTTTTTCTTTGCCCTCTCTCTTTCTCTTCCTCTCTGTCTGTCTGTCTCCCTCTCGGTCTGTCTGTCTCCCCCTCTGTGTGTGTGTGTGTATGTGTGTGTGGGTGTGTGTGATCAGGAGAAAGGTGTGTACAGGGTAAGGCTGGTGGCTGAGCTCAGTCAGACCCCAGACGAGGAGGAGGAGGTGGTCCCCCTCATAGTCCAGGTCATCTCTCCCCCATTTCTGGGTAGAACTGTCCTGACGGCCGGCCCAGCCAAATTTGGCATGGACCTTACCAAACAGGAGCACGGGGTGAGTAAAACATTTTTTTTTTTTTTTTTAAACAAAGCACTGACACAAGACAAAATATGCCCATCTGGAGACATCAGCCATAGTGTCTGCCTATATACTTAAACCATTTATTCCTTGTCTTTGATGCTGATACACTTTTTGCCTCCTCTTTCTCTCCCTCTAAATCTCTCCCTCCCCTGTATTCTGCAGGTGAAGGGCAGCATTGTGAAGAGCGAACCCTACACAGCCTGTGGCCCCATAGAGAATGCAGACATCCTGAGGGGCCACATTGCCTTGGCCCTGAGAGGGGACTGCATGTTTGCCGCTAAAGCCAGGAGACTACAGGAAGCCGGGGTAACAGGCGTCATCTTCATAGGTAAGGTACCTACACCCAGCGGAAATGTAGTCTGTAATGTGTATCATACCATTCTTTTTCAACATTTGAATAAACTACATCACCCACAATACCTTAACCACTTCCCCCAGACCACAGAGAGGGCAGCAGCATTGAGGAGACGCCCCTGTTCCAGATGGTGGGGGACGGGGTGGCCACTGATGACATCACAATTCCTCTGGTGTTCCTGTTCAGCCGAGAGGGGGCCGAGCTGACCTCTGCCCTTCACCAGCATGGCAACGTGGATGTGCTGCTACTGCCCAAAGAACGCCAGCTGGGCAGAGGTACTCAGACAGACACAGACATTTACACTTACCCCAAACTAATAAGTCACTCTGCTGCCCAAGTAATGCCAACATGACAACAGTACTGATTGAGACATACATAAAAGGCATACATTACATACAAATGTACAGTCGAAAGGCAGACCGTATAGGAATATCCCTTTTCTCTTGCATTGCAGAAAAAACAGAGAAGCTAAATATCAAGTTTCGTCTGGCGAAAGAGGGAGAGATGATGGAGGGCGGTGGAGATGGCACCACTTTTCACCTCCTTCTCGAGCCTGGGAGCGAGAGAACAGACACTAAAGACAAAAAGAAATATGAGGAGCAAGAGGAGAAGAGCATCTCTCCCTCAGGCCACTGTAGTGCCTCACAAGATGGCAGCCAGCCAGCTTGTGGATTAGAGCCAAACCACAAACCTGAAGCCGACCCCTGACCTGCGATCAGCCCGGACACGGAATCCCCCACTCGCAACACGGCTGCTGAGGACCAGGCACTGGTCCAGGACCAGTGCTCAGGCAGCGCACCGGCACGCCCTTTGAAGGGCTCTGCTCTGCTCTAAACTGCTGGCTCTTACCCTGTGGTAGAGTCTCTGAATGACTTTGAAAGGAAACTCAGACCTCAAGCACTAGTGTAAGGGATGGATCGTGTATAGTTAGTAGGGTAGTGGAACTGTGTAATTTGTGTGTTCTAGCATAACAAATGGAATTGGACAATGGATATGGAGGTAATGAAATAGTCTTAGGCCACGGACTGATGGTCTTCTGCTCCCATGGTGCAGGGAAGGTGGAAGTGATTTTCCATGGCAGGAGACCTTCTTGGTTCCTTACAGGGGTTAGGGTGACATCTTTGGGCTTAACCATGTTCTCTAGTGTTCTCTATAGAATAAGAGTACCGCTCCTCTCTGGGAGCCTTGGCCCATTTAAACTAGTAGAGGAAGTTACTGGTAAAATCATGAAAACCACAGTTGCTGTGCAGCAACAGACCCAACAAATGCAGATGTATTTTTTTTTTTTTTCTATTAATTTATTGGCTCAAACTGTTCTGACTTTGATAACTGGGAACCAGTGATTACTCGGGAGGGCTGGGAAGCCAATGACCAAACTTGTGATATCATTTTTGTTTTGTTTATTTTTGTTATTTTTTTAGTTTTTTACCAATATATGCAGTCAGTAAAACACGTTTTAGAAAGTGAAGATAGAGGCCAGTAACCTTACAGTCAGGTAAAACACTTTTGTATTAAGTCTAAGTACTGAAGCATCAGGGACAACAAAGACTTGAGTGTGTGTGTGTGTGTGTGTGTGTGTGTGTGTGTGTGTGTGTGTGTGTGACAGAGAGAGAGTGTGAGTGAGTGCTCATGCATGCATGTTCTCCATGTACACGTGCAATTGTCGGATCACTACCACACAATGTTTTGTTTTTGTTTTGTTTTCTGTGTGCCAATACGTGATGCACATGTTGCATGTAAGGGATGGCACTGACTAATACCAGATGCCTAAGATCACACACTGCTCTGTGACAACCAAGCACCAGATGGCAGCCATTTTGGATGTAATGTGGCAGATGACGGCAGACTGTTGTCACAAGCTTTGCCTACTGTGACTGATTTTTTCCCCCCAGCACTTTGGTCTCCAGAACCCTTAAGCTCCTCACCTGTCTTAACACGTCAACGTGTGTGCGCGTGTGTGTGTGTGTGTGTGCGTGTGTGCGTGCGTGCGTGTGAGAAGGAGAATGTTTATGTTGTTGCTTAGGGGGGACTTCAAGGAAAGGCAAGAGGCAGGTGACTGTTGTAAAATTGCCCTTTTCTTTACCATCATGCATTTGTTTCTCGATTTACTTTAGAAATCAAACCCAGCTTAAGCATGTTTGTAGAGGTGTGAGCGTGTGACTATGGTGGCATTCATGTTGGTACTGTAAGACCATGTCATGGAGAAATACACAGCAGCCATTACATTCTTCAAGCACACAGAGGCTAGAATCAGTCATGAGGCTCAATACATTTCATTCCTTTATTTGAGGTTTTATGCCCCATGGCCACAAGGACACTACCTGTCTTTCTGATCCTTTTTACTGTTTCTGAACTGTTTGTCATACTTCATGTTAGTTATGATGTACAGTAGCTTTGGGTTTGTGGTTGCTTGTTTTGAAGAGTGGTTTGGTACCTCACAGCACAGTCTGTTAAGACAAGCATAGTGTCCTTCTAGTCGGACTCTGACTTGGGTATCTTGGCTGTACCCTCCCTGTGTCGGCTATCGAGAAAGCTCCCAGTGTACATCGACTTCAAGAAAGGGCTCAATTGTACTGTAACCCACCCCAGGGAGGAGGAATCAACATCTTACATATGTTAAGTGCTTTAAGATGTTTAAATGGCTTGATTGAAACCACTCAATGGGATATTATTAAATGGAGGAAGGAAATATTTTAATGTGCATTTCAAATGAGATGTTTATATATCTTCATATATACTTGAGATTATACTATTTTGCCATGTGAGAGTTGTGCAGGGTGTGATGAGTAAAAGCGAAGTGCCAAAGTCATTTCAGTCCCTCTACTGTACAAGCATGAGCTTCTGATGTGGTCTCCTATCCTCTGTTGGCTCTCAATGCAACTGATCTAGTCTGTCTGATAATAAATGGATTTGTGACTGAAATCATTCTGAATACCTCCATTTATATATTTGCACATTTGTGTTTGTATGTGTGTAGATGTGTAAGAGAGAAAAAGATTTTGTGACATACCAGTGAACAAAAAAAAAGAAAGAAGAAGAAACTAACCTTACTTGTTATGGCATTTTAGTTATTTCATTTTGAATCAATCAGATTGTGATGTCACAATGTACAGTCCATTTGTGAGTTCTGTCCATCCTGATGCTCTCAGATCACAGTGATTGCTTTCCCCTTCATATGGATGTAGTCTAACCCAAACATGGATTTTTGGAAGAAGGCAACCAAATTTAGTGCCCAACTTCACATAAGAGGGGATCGAAACAGGCGACCTAACAGGTGAAACAAACAGACACTAATGGGGGGAAATGAGCTGATCTTGCGAGTCTAGTGAATTGATTGTAGTTGTGACTTTTTTTGTGCAGAGTACAATCTCATGACAATTTTCTGAGAGGCTTTCAACAACATTCATGGGTCAAAGATGCAGGTAGGGCCAAGTAGTTGTGTAAATGTGTTTATTTTCTTACTTAACAACTGGATTTCTCCTTCTTAACTGTGTTGTCAGGTGACTTAAGTACTATTGTCAGTCTTTCTCGGTCATAGGTATGAATTTGGAGATGGAGAATTTACATGCTATATCAGAGATCAAAATGGCTGCCGAAATGTTTTTTATTTTTATATATATATATATATATATATATATTGTTTTTGCCCACAAGTTAAGGCAGCAAGGTAAAAACATACTATAAGTGATGAATACCTATTGATCGCATACATACATTATGGGAGATTTACTGTATTGGTTCTTTACAGGTATATAAATTGAATTAAATCCTGATAGCGACAAATATTGGAGCCTCTCAGGTGTTAAAATCAAGCAAAAGTGTGTGAGTGGATATGAGATCAGAGAGCTGTTGACTGCTTTGTTTTGAAAGCATGTTTTTTCCTCTGTCAAAAATGTGTCTCTTTCAGGACAGTGTGGGGACAGAGCACATGCCACCACACATTTTATTGACCTGGTGACTCGAAAGGATCCTGACCAGAAGGTCAGATGCATTCCCGTCTAAGGCATATGTGCAACCATTCATTCAAATTTCTTTTAATAGGTGTAGCTAACTGGTTTTAGTCAAATCATTACTACATTTAAAGATTGTCATTTTTAGCCAATAAAACAAATGATATTGTTTAGCCTAAAACAGAAAAAGTCAAACAATTGAGAAAGGAAATGTCCATAGTTATGAGAGTCCAGTATTTAACATGGCCAGACAGTCCTTGTTGGGGGGATAAAAGGGGTTAGAAAGTAAGTGTGTGTGTGTGTGTGTGTGTGTGTGTGTGTGTGTGTGTGTGGGTGGGTGGAGGTAGGCATTGTGGCTGCTGTGAACACAGTGAGTTCAAAAGTCTGAGTGCCGGGAGGAAAAAGGTGTTTAGTAACTTGGTGGTTCTTGCGTGGATGCTCCTGTCCAGACTCCATGGGGGAAAACGGGTTGTGGGAAGAATGGGAGAGAATTCTGGTGATGCTAGATGCATTAGCAAACTTTAAGATGTGGCTGTAGTTAAATCTGGCAGAGCAGTCACGAGTAAGCCGATAAAACAACAAGGGACTCTGTACGCAGCCCTGGGGCGATCCCGTGCTCGCCAAGGTGGATTTTTATGTGATGCTGCCCTTAGAGCAGCAAAAGAAGAGTTTGTTTATCTTGAGCCAAGTGACACTTGTTGCAGTTTGCGCTTCCAGTGTTGCCCACTAGAGAGCGCCGTAGGCCTCTTACAGGAGCTGGTTTACTTGAGGCCCATCAACCCAATCGACGCTGCGCCACAGTTGGCATCCCCGACAAAGGCGAACGACAAAAACACATTACAGGTAGGTACTTTGGGTCAGAAATGAGTGATCTTTTCCATCCTGTCTTTTCCACTTGCAAACCACGACCCCTCCATCTGAATTTTCCTTTAATTTTAGTCCATGAGATCAGGGAACATGAGCATGAAGCACAAACCAAGCAAAAGATGTGGCAAACAGATCAGACAGATGATATGAAAATAAACTGGTGAACGTGCGAAATGAACAGCATTTAGTAATGTATTATACAGACAAAAGACAACTGTTGTCATCGAACGATTTGTATTGAAAAACTGTTGCTTTTAAAGGAAAAGTAGTTTTCCTCCTCCTATCTGTCTCATCTATTGGTATTGAAACCAATTTCAGTTATTGCACCAGGTACTTCCATGTTTCCTCCCCTTCACCAGAGGTTCATCCACAGATCCCCAATCAAAATAAGACACTCTACCCCAGAGGTATATATCTTTTCTTCTCTCTCTTCCATCCAACTCCTCCATTACAACATTCTGACATGCATTTTATGCATCTAGCAACTCACCGAAGCCACAATCTACTGCTAAGAAAAGAGAAGACAGGTTTTATTTATTTACAGGATTATACCACAACAGAGTTCTTCACACAAACATCACCAGTAGAGTGATCGAATACAACATCACATTTAGGAGTTTAAGGCTGGTTGCCATAAATCATTGCATTGTCTAAGATCTGCAGTTCCCCAAAAGATTCTAAATTCTTCACATGTTTTCCTATTAGTGTATCCTCTTTTTGTGATTATTTTGTGATTATTTTGTCTTCATAAGTAATCAGGCATATTTTCAAAAAAGAAAGAATATTATTACTATTATTGTTATTGATCATGGTTAGTTACTTAAACACATTTAAGCTATGATACTATGCTGATATATTGAAACCCACTTCTCCTAATGTGTTTCCAACTTTTGGAGGATAGATACTTCAGCCATTTTTTTTTTGTGTTGGATAAGAGTTGCTGACTGGAGCAAAATTGTGTGCCTGTTTTTGTGTGTCTGACAGTTTAGGTATGCAGTAACAATCCCTACAGAGAGGCATCAGCTCATTTTGGGGAGAGCAAACGTGTTGTCACCTTCCTCACTGGCGCCAAGACCACCCAATTTAGCATCATTCTAAGAACGAGCATGTGCTCACAAAGAGCACCCAGTGAGATATCAGTTTGACCAAAGTAATTTAGTTGATGGCATTATTTCTGTAAAATAAACAAAGTTACTTTAGTATGTGTTGTCCGATGTTTTTCTTCTTTTTTTTTTATATGTTACTGTTTTGATGAAATTAAGAACCTCTACTTACCTGATAGCACACACCATTTTATAAGCACACCTCTGCTACGCCATTACGCATGCGGCCTAACGTCGTGGTTTTCCCCTTTGCTTCATGTCACTACGGGGTAGTCGCTGTCTATCAGCTGAGTTCCCCGCCTCTATCGGTTATCTCACAGTCGTACACCGCTATCTTTAGTAAGGCTTACCGCGAAGTTGCGCAGGCTCAGACTGCCCACGAACTCTACCTGGAAAGACTCGAAATCCCTTGTTTTTATTTTTGGTTTTCGCTCGTTTCATGAAAGCGTGGTCTACATTTTTAAAATATGGAAAAATGACACGTACATTCTCGCCCTGTTCCGTCTGATGTGACAAGCGTGTTCCAGGATGTTCCTTCGGAAACGCATCGACCGACTTCCCAGGTCCAGGCTTTGTCCCGGGCTTCTGTTGTGTATTGTATTAGCTACCGTAGCGGCCAGTGTTCCAGGTAAGGGTCGTTTTATTGCCTAAATTATTTCCCTGTCAGAATTTGAAGTGACGGCACTGTTTTAGTTAATTTGACAGTGAAATCGCCGTGGATAGTGAAGTTATGTTTGTTTTGTTGGGGCTGTTAAGACGGAACTTCTAACTTCAGTCACATCAGTGTTTTTGAGTAGCCTAAACATTTGACAGTTTCAGCAATATCAGCTGAGCATTTTGTAAGTTTTTGACAGAAGTAGTGCCTCAAACTGTTGTATTTAAGTGTTAAAGAGTCTACCAACCAAGCGATTTGAAATGCAGTCTTGGTACTATGTTGAGAGGTATCTCAGGCAATTGTAAGAATCAACGGGATGCCGTCTGTAGCAGGTACAAAATCTAAACAAATCCGCCCGGGCTGGGCAATGTAACAAAGTATAGCCTATATTTACAGATCGGATCACCTAAACCAATGCACACATTCACCTGTTAAAGGTTTTGTTCCTTTAAATCCCTCAGGTGTAGAGGTAACCACTCAATAATATGCTAGTATAGCAAAAACATTACACTGCTGCCTTTGAAACCTGTCATTTACTGAGAATAGACCATAGGCGCACCATGCTATCCCGGTCTCTCCATTTCTGTTTTCACCTTTATATGTGATATTTGAAACGTAAGTACCTGACCCCAATCCTCTTTCATTTGCCAGTCGGCGACGGCATACTTAAAAGAAAGCACTAATGTTCATGAGCGTGTGTGTGTGTGTGTGTGTGTGTGTGTGTTAGTGGTGCGCCTGCCTGTGTGTGTGTGTAGCAGAGATAATCTCCTCCAGCTCTTTATCTCTGAAGCCTGTGGGAGTCCCAACATCTGGACACTCAAGCCACAATCATTATCTCAGATGGGATGCAAATACGCATAAATGTTGCAGTTGCACATATAAAATCACTGCTCTCAAAAACAACACTGTACATGAATTGAGTTTTCTTATAAACACGCCTTTATTCTAGCACCACCAGGTGTTTATTCAAGATGTCTGTTGCTGTCTTGAAAAACACGGAAGTTGCGTGTGTGTGTGTTTGTTTTAAACATTTGGAAATTGCCAGGAGTATTTCTTGTGTGGATTGGAAGTCAATTCTGATTGTACTTATATGTTATGTAAGATAGAATCAGAGATGACATGTCATGAAGGATTAAACTGAATCCGTATTAGGCCAGCTCTTTCAGTGACCCGTCATAAAATCTGCAGCATCACCCATGTGTATTGCTGAGTTTATATTCAACAGCATTACCTTTATTTGGAATTATTATTATCATTCATTGATTGTTTAAAAGTTAAATTTGTATTTTTAAATTGATACTTTTGTTGTGTGTAATGTTTTCAAATGTTTTGTTTGTCGCGTTGGACAAAAGGTTGATACCTTAATCATAACCACTATTTTCACCTTTGCTGTGTAATGATTTGCATACCAATCAGTTTCTGGTGTATTATTATTTCAACATGTCTAGCCACAACACTGTCCATTGAATGCACTTGCCACAGTTTTCCTACACACATCCTTTGGTTCAAAGACGTGGAATGAAAGTGAAATGGAACCTAGGTTGTTTGATTATTGGAAAATTCCTAAATTAAATTAGTCAATTCAGCGAAGAGGAGAATAGTGTACACACCAAATGTGTATGTATAGGGCTTTTAGAAGAAGATCACGGATGCGTTGTGGAAGGCCACCGTTAAAAATATCTGATGGAAAGAGATGTCTTTGTCAAGTGCTGGGATGACTGTGATAAATTATGTAGATTGCACTCAGGGGAAATTGACAAGAACTGATGATTCAGGTTTACCCACAGATCTGAGGTCAGATATAGCTCAAACTGTATCCCCAGTGGAAAAAAAGACCTAGAAGGCACCATTTTGTTTGTTGGTTTGTTTTTTTAAAATAGGATTGAAAACAAAAATATTGTTGTTTTAGTGAAAAATAAAAAAAAAAGTCAAATTTCAGTATATTTGGAATAAAAAGTGTGTGAGAAATTTGAGATTCACACAGTAAATGACAGAGGAGGCAGAATATATGAATATGTCCCGTCAGTGAGTGAGTGAACAGTCATATGTATTTGCTGTGACCCCCTCTGAGCATGCTTGAGCTCTGAGTCACTGACGCTCTGCTTACAGAGAGCTCTCATGTCAATCCTCTTCAGTAAATCTCACTCAGATACGTGCTTACATAACCACTGGTGAATAAAGGCATCAGGCCCATCGGCATCACATTTTGGGCCTTTGCTTTTTAATGACGTCGGCGGTTTTAATTGAACACGTGTGTAACTCTCCTCCTTTAAATCACTTCCCCTGATGCGTAACCCTTCCAATTAGGGCTGAACGATTTGGGAAAATAATCGAATTGGAATTTTTTTTCCCCCCAATATTGCGATTGCGATTTAATATGCGATTTTTTTTATTTTATCCTAATTTTTTCCCCCAACAAATCGTGATGAATGATTTAGATATGACCAACACAATATTAAATCGCAATCGCAATATTGGGGGAAAAAAATCAAGAGCCCTACTTCCAATCTCATCCTCTCATAGTTGTGTATTGTCTCGTCACCTGAGGGCTGGTAGTGCATGGCCGTTATATGTGGTGTATCCATCAGACACACTGTGACTGAGTCCAGGGTTCCGTATAGCATATGGTGCTGACCGGCTCTAATTCAACTCACTGATGGTGGTGGTGTCCAGGTCTTTTAGTCTAGTCAGTGTTTACTCTCATTTAGAGAACTAGCTACTTCAAAGAGTAATAGATCATGGCCATTGTGTTATTAATCAGAATCATGTTTATTGGCCAAGTAAGTTTGCACATACAAGGAATTTGACTCTCAGTGTAATTACACAAAATATACACAAACACAAATAACACAACACAACAGCACAACAGTCTAACAAATATATACAGGGAGGGATGGCTATATACAGGTGAAACCGTTTCTGTGAAATGTAAACACAACAAATAGTGCAAAGAAGTAGAACTCAATGTAGCAGGCGCTCAAAGTGACCTTCACAACTGTGAAGGCATAGCTTTGACCCATTTAGTTTACAGTCACAACAAATGATCTGACCAAATTGTGCCGTGCTAGTGTTCCTACACCACTGGTTGTTGTAGAGTGTCTGGACACATCCTTGCATTTCAGGGAAATGTAGCGTTCAGTTTGAACTAGAGGTATATCTAGTCCAGGTTAGTTACTGATGTCATTTCTCCGGTTTGGAATATTTATTTGATAGTAGATTTAGCTTCTATTATATGATATCTGAATTTACCATTTGTAGTTCAGGTTGAGGTTTCTGCTCTTATGCAGCACTAGAAACATTTCTGGTGCTATAGTGACCAACACGAAATAGGGCTTTGCAAAGGATGGGGGGGGGGGGGGGGGGGGGCCTGAGTGGTCTCGTCTCCCTGAATCTCTTTGTGTAGGTGTTTGTCTACTGTGGTCCTTGTAATGAGAGCAGGTTGTGACACTGATTACTTAGGGCAGTGGGCATGGCGGAGGGAGGAGCTTCCTGTGTGTTCGATTTTGTGTCTTTTGTGCAGTTGCAATGCTCCCATTGTCATGTATTTATATTATATTTATATTAAAGTCACATGGCCTCAGCCTGGTTTCCTCTTCATCTTTTGACTGGTCTTTATGTACTGTGGTGCCGCGGTGCGTGCGTGCGTGCGTGCGTGCGTGCGTGCGTGCGTGTGTGTGTGTGGGAACACCCATTAGCCATCAGTATCCTTGTTGTTACTTTATTAATTATTAAATGACTTTCCTGAATCACTAACCAAAGATTGGCCACCAACTGTAGGGCATGTAGTACCCATAATAGTTGTTATTTGTTTGATTTGAATAGCCCGTACTGGATACCATGACTCTGGAAACAAAGTGGAGCCATCGTTTTTAGTAGTTAAGCTTTTGCCTCCGTGTCTTCTGTGTTCTTGTCTCACTGTGTTCAGTGCCTAAAGTAAGTCGTTGGAAGGAACCTCATCTAGAGAGTTCAGATGAGAAGGCGGCAGTGACTCCACCAGTGTCAGGAGCCTATCGTGCCATTATCGTCCTTTTTATTACTACACTGAAGAGGACGCGTCCCTGCTCTGTGGTCAGAGTTGCTTGAATGGCCGGACAGTCAAATGTTGTATTACTCACATAACCTACCGTAGCTGAAGCAGTCAAATGATACTAGAACTCATACCAGTATCAGTGTCTGTGGCACTGCACTATCACTGGAAACAATACCACTATTCTCACACTCATTTCAGGCCAGAGCTGATATATACAATCTTTGGATTCCAGCCAAATGTGTCATTTAAAGCGGCTGTTCGGACACAGAGTGCATTAAGGATCTTATTCGCGTAATGTCTATTCACGAGGGAGAAGTCACCAGAGCCAAGCCTACATCACAGACCACTCTCATCTCCAACAGAGACCTTTTTTGTCAGTCTGTTTATAGCGTGTAAGTCGAAGTCCTCCGCCAATCTCAAACAGAAGCCATTGGCACACTTGAGTGCACTGCATAGTTGATCCCACTAAGCACACAGCCCAGTAAAAGATGGATAGATAGATAGGAGAGGCAGGAATGAAGATGTGATGCATGGACTATTGAGAGAGAGAGAGAGAGAGAGATAAAGGGATGGAAAGAGACATAGATGGAAAGAATGTGGTTCGACCTGTTTGCGATGCAGACCAGGAGCCGAGACGAGCCCTAGTGCATCTACTTCATCACCAGACCATTTGAGGTTACATACTTTTAAAATCCCGTAACTGCTTCCTTGTCTGTTTTCCTCATTCTTACCATTGTCTTAGGTGACCAGTACGTCATTGTGTCTGCACAAGGAAATACAGTTGTTATATTTCAGTTGTTCCCCTGAGAAAATATCTATCTTCACTTTTCCCTTTCGGACTGGAAACCCCCACACACATTCCATTTGCAGTGAAAGCAATATGATGCCTTTCCTACTTAAGGAATTAAATATTGCCTTTTAGTCAGCATGACTTAATTACAATGCAAGGCGAACAGGGAAACACAGATTCGGTTTCTTTCGGAGAAGGACTGTGGCAAGCACTTTCTGGAAATGGCAGCTCGTTTAGCGGTGGCAAACCATCTCCGAATCAAAACACATTAAGGCTTTCTGGAAAAAAATATGTGCTTCATCCCAGCTATCCCATTCCACCTTAAAGCAGTACAGAGCTGCACAAAGACACGTCCGTATGCTCGTCTTCCACTGACCCTGGGTCTGTAGTCGTATGTGTTTAGGTTAATGAGTGGTGGATGCGTGAGAGCTTTTCTTGTGTGCTGGCTCTGGAGGCTCCTCTGTTTAAACAGGTGGATTGGAGCCTCAGAGCCTTTCTCTCCATTTCCATGGAGTTTCTCATGGACTCCCGGCTCTAAAGAAGAGCTTGGATTGAAATGTCACTGCGGCTACAGTCATATATTAGTGCATAGCATGGCTGTACCAGTGTTTGTATTCTCCTTACTTATTTAGTTTTTCACCTACACTAAAATGTGTGTTTTACTTTCTTAGTCCTACTTTTATTTAATTTAGACATTTAGACATTAAGATATTAATGTAATGTGCCTACATGTTCCTCCTGCAATAATCCAAATGGTTATTATTACTACTGTCCTCAGTTTTGTCGCCAGCCTTCCTTTGTCATTGTCTTTTGAAGTGTAGTTTGAAGTCTATTGTTAGTGATTACACAAGTATGAACGAGGAAGTAAAGTCTCCATTTATGCACGAGCATTCCTCAGGCTGCCTAGCTGCGCGTTCTCGTTTTGTTGTTTGTTTGTTGTTCCAGGTTTTTTGCTATGCAATGTGTATTTATGCTAATAATGTGTCATGTTTAGCACTTGTGTTACCTGGAAGTAACAGCTCGTTTAGTTCATTTGTTTTCAAGATTAGTAGAGTTTTGTAACTCACCATATGATATAATAAAATTAAGTCATAATACAACACATACACCACCTTGACGCCCTGCAAAATAATGAGCCGATATGGAGCCGGAACAGTGGACTGATACGCTAATCAGTGATAAGGCTTTGTGCTGTGGGAAGAGCCTGTGGTGACCTTCTCAGTATACAGCGGCTTTATAGCAGGCCTTTCACACTCTTAAGTATTGTCCTGAGCCTCAAGTTCCTCCAAGGCCAGTTTATAAATTCTTGAGGATTGACCTCCACCTGTTGAGAGAGCATGTTCTGAACTGTGTGTGTTTGTTCTGCAATATGTGAATTTTAAGTTGATATAGTGGTACCGGCAGGGGAGAAGGGCTCATTGGATTTGAAACATCCACGTGGCATAAGGATACTGGCAGAGCCCTTCGGCTCCTAAAGATAAAAACACACTTCCTTCCCGAGTGGAGAAACAGGAAGCCCTCTAAATGGAACACGCTTGTCAACACTTACTGGACTGCCTGCTCTAGGTTCCTGTTACATTCTCTCTTCACCCCTATCCACCCAATGCCAATTAGGATGGTTCAGTTTTCTCTCAGAGGATCCCACGGCCGTTTTCCTCCCAGGTTATTGAGCGCACAGTGCACATATATGAAGGAGGGGATGTGTGTGTGTGTGTGTGTGTGTGTGTGTGTGCGAGACCGTGTGCACTACTTGACTTGCGACTTAAGGTTTGCTGGTATGTGCCTCACTGCGCAAAGCAAACAGTGCCACGTAAGTGCGGCTTCCTTGCTGGGTTGGCGCACGGCTTTCTCTCCACAGCCGCTGGCGTTGCCTCCTACTGTTCTCCCTCCCACAGCCTGCTGCAGATGGTTCCAACGCCTATTTTTCATATTCAGTGTCCGATATGCCACTGTATGTCAGAGTTACATAAGTCTGTCAGTTGGGCATGGATGGTTGACCTGTTCTGTTTGGCCGCGCAGACCTGTCTTGACCTATTTCAGGCTGTCTGTGTAAATGCTTAATTAAAGGGCACAGCCTGTTTTAAGGCCATCTCTCAGGTGGAAGGCAAATGTCGGGATAAACGTGGTTTGTGGATAGAAAAATGGTTTTGATGGCCAATAAGCTGAATTTGTAATGCTTTCTTTGTTGAAGATGATTGGGGGGAAACCTTTTCACTCTTTGTTTTTTCTTTTTTTCTTTTTTTATCTTTATTTATTTCTATCTTTCTGTCTTTCCTTATTATTTCCTTTTCTTTTTTCTTTATTCTCCCCTTCTCCTTTTTCCCTCTTCATCTGTATTTCCTCTGTATTTATATGCAGTTGTGACTCCAGCTGCCGCCCTTATGGTCAGGCTCTCATGCCATTGTGTGTCGTGCTCATGATTCACCCAGTCTGAAGCTCACTCTGATCATTAGATCCGACAGTAAATGTTTGGCTCTCACGTCAGAACCTGCAGGCACTTCCTGGTAAGTGGCAATCCGGGATGAGATGGCCGTGCGACATTAGCATCATACAGTCATCGACTACTCTACTACTAATGTCACTGTAGAACAGAGAGACCCATGAGAAGCACAGTGATGGAGAGAGAGGAGGTTATATTGTTTGTTGTTTATTCTTTTATTGAGGCGTGGTGGTGTTTTATTGTTTTTTTTTGTTTTGTTGTGGTGGAATAAGGCCCCAAGTAAATTGTTAACAAAAAGATTTAATTGTAACAAAATGATGTTTTGGAGCTTTACACCACATGGCAAAAAAAAAGTAACAATGCCGATGATTCTGGGGGAAACGCTACTTGTTAGGTCACAGTTCCAGAGTGCCAGCTTGTTGCCTAAAGAGTGTTGAACATGAGCTGGATATAGAGGTGCAATGTCTTTGTTGGTGTCTTTGTCACTGGGTCTGTCTGTGTTGTGTTTGTCTGTGCACAGTGGTTTTGAAGAGCTCAGTTACTGTCAGTCTCAATGGAGCAACATGTTTGACTTTGATTTGGCTTTTGGCTTGTTGGTCTGCCTCCTCGCCCCTCTCTTTGATCAGGGCAGACTGTCAGATCAAAGATAGATTGAATAAGGACTGAGGCATCACAGGCAGATGGAAAGATGATGAGAGGATGAGGTCAGTGTAGAGGGGAGGGGTGGAGAGGAGGGACAGAACAAATGAACGGCAAAGAGCAGAGATGAAGTAGAACTAGAGTTGAGAGAGTGTGTGTGAGGTGTGAGTGTGAGTGTGAGTGCGTGTGTGTTTGTGTGTGTGTGAGTGCGCGTGCGTGCGTGCGTTTGACTGCAGAGGGCACACTGCACAGGAAGTGTGACTTAGCGAGTGTTCCAGGGCCAGTAAGAAGGGGAGGCCTCGCCAACGGTCCCAACAGCTGTGAGCACAGCTTGGGGAGTGTTCTGGAAGAAAATACCACCCTTGCAGGGACACGCGGTCTTACAGGAGAAAGTGGGCGTCCACAGCGGGGCATTTCAGTGTCACACACACACACACACATATGCACACATAAACACACATATACACGTACACACACATGCATACAAACAAAGACAGGAAAATGTGTCTGCTTGCATAGTGTGTGACACACAAAACCTGACGTGTGTGTGTGTGTGTGTGTGTGTGTGTGTGTGTGTGTGTGTGTGTGTGTGTGTGTGTGTGTGTGTGTGTGTGTGTGTGTGTGTGTGTGTGTGTGTGTGTGTGTGTTTGAGTGTGTGTCTGACTTTTTGGAAGGGAACTTTAGGACGGAAATAACCCTGCACGTGTGTTTGGTCATTCATCATGAGGCATGTGTATGAGATGGATCGAGAGAGAGAGAGAGAGAGAGAGAGAGAGAAAGAGAGAGAGAGAGAGAGAGAGAATGAATGAATGAATAGGAGTGCCTTCACTTTAGTGTCTCATTTTTAGACCCCGAGGAGTGCCGTTGCCTGGCAACTTGTCATTATGAACAACATGAGGTATCTGGGGAAGATTGAAGGGAAGGGAAAAAAAAGAATCGCTGAATTACTTTGCAGTTGAACAAGAGATAGAGGAGCACTCCAAAGCCATCAACTGGAATGCCATTAGTTTGGGTCCTCTCATGAGTCTACCTGATCTACCTACATGCTGTGTAACCTTGGCTGCCTCATACGCGGTCTTGAGCACCTCACATGCACTGACTTCTGCCTGAACCCAAACGCTAGTCTGTCTCCAGCTTAGTTCTCCATCTCTAGGATTAATCCCTCTGCCCGGTGCATCGGCCCCGAAAAAAAACAATGTGCATGTTTTGTTTTTGTGAAGGTCTTTTGGTGACAAATGGATGTCTGTATTACATGGGTATTTACAATGAGTGAACCTAACTGTGGCACTTAAGTTTAGGATGGAATGAGAGAAATTACTTTGAGGACAGCATGAAGAAAAATAGACCTTATGAACAACCTTTTGGACACGCTACGTGTTTTTGGATATTCTCAATAAACGTATCTTGCTTGTGAAATGCTTTTGCGGAAAACCTGAGACGTTGCAAAAGTGCTTTGTCGTAATATTAGTTGAATTCTCATATGGCATTCAATCAGGTGACTTGGTATCTAAATACCACTGAAACTGGATCTCACTCAGCGTTTTGTGTGTGCCTGGTTTAGCAACTAAATTGTTTTCTTTTGTAGATGAGATATCTGGTCTTCTGTCTGCCCGCCTCCTATCCCCCAGCGATTATCACTGAATCTGAACCGCCCTGTCCATCTGCTCAACTAAGGCAGGTGTCCGGGGCAGGTTCCAGTCCTCCCTCCCATATTTACAGAGAAAGTATAACGATGATGAAAAGTTTGACAAATGATTGTGTATTTTCTGCTATTGCAGGTGTATATGCAGTTATTTAGTTGGGACTTTGCTATTGTAGAGACTAAACAATGTATATGCAATTATGTTGTTGCAGTTTTTAGTCTTTTTGCAGTATTCTGCTTTTCATTTGCAATTTTTATAAAAGCAAAAGTGGTTCTGCTGTGTATAATTTCCGTGAACGATTTTTTTCTCAGCAGAAGCCTCGAAACGGCAACAAAAAAAGCAATTTTTATAAAAGCAAAAGTGGTTCTGCTTTGTATAATTTCCATGAAGAATTTTTTCTCAGCAGAAGCCTCGAAACGGCAACAAAATCACATATTTCGGAGGAATGTCTTTTATCGTTTTGGATGGGTTGGTGTAGTGGGATAACGTATACTCCGCTGGTCAGTATCACAAAATAAATCCCTTCAGGACGAAACAAGACCCCGACGTGCAACATCCTGTCAGGATTGATTTTCATATACTGACCGGCGCACTATACATTTCCCCTTACATCAGTCCTGGGTTGAGATCTAGGTTCTATCTGAATTGCCATGAGTCCATGGCTTGAGTATAACCCATATTGACTGGCTTGGTCTGAATTGACCAAACATGAGTCAAACCTTCGTCAAATAACCCTGGTTGTTAGTTTGAAAGGAGTACTATCGGGTGTTATTGTGCAAAAGAATACACAAATCATTACTAATCATTACTAATCATTTCTGTCTCCATCCTTAGTTTACCTTGGTTTCCTTCTGTCTCCTTTATTGGCTATTTCACCCTTTCGGTCAGCATCATTTTCCAAATGCCTGTGATGGATGTTGCCGGTCCACTGGCCCCTTGAGTCATCCTTCCACACTAATGTACATTAGTGACCTGCTCACCAGAGGCACAGATGGTTAAGGATTTATGAAAATTGGATTTCTGCTCTTCAAAAGTGGTGTGTGTGTGTTTGTGTGGACTTATGTTCAGTTGATGGACCTTTAGGAGTGTGTGTTTTAAGAGGACATGTTCTCACACATCTTATTTCTCACAGGGCTTGAGTTTTTCTGCCATTATGTAGGCCTATTCACCAAAACGGATGTCATAAGCACTTACCATAATCTGTGTCTGTCTGCGTTTCAGTACTCTCGTGAAGTACCCTCTCTGGGCCTTGGTGGGGGCTTATGGAGACCTTACCTTTAAGCTTGCAAGAGCGCTAGCAGGCCTAGATTCCCAGCGTAGCAAAGACACCAGTACTTGTGATGTAGATTGTAGATTTTTAAGTATTTTCGGGGCTCAACAGCGCAAGCATTTCACTCACATTTACGACAAAAAATAGGTGTGTGCAAACTATACACTGTACTTAAGAGCATGTGTGCGAATAAAAAGTGTTAGAAAATTCAGGCAAAAAGCTGCTGGGCCAGTGATATCCTTTGTGTCTAAACAAACGGAGCAGATTTGCAGATTAGTTTTTTGGCGTTTAGAACTCAAGAAGTAATTTATCATAGAGGTGTTCTTGTTGTTTATAGGGAGGGGAGATAATCGAGTCGCCCTCTGGTGGTCGTGTTCCGAACACTGGGTGAAATCAATGGGATTCTCCATAGAGAATAGAAAGGTTTTTAGAAAAAAATCAATTTTGGTCAAAAGATTAGTTTAATGGCTTCCATGACATTTGCAATGCTTTGATAAACTTTATTGATCATAGTTTATTTCAAACACAATTTAAATTTTTAATATGCTACAGTAAGCAGGGCACGTGCCTTGAGTGGTAGTCTATTAATGAAAGCAAAGGAGAAATTTCAAGATTTTGAAAGAAGGCAAAATATAGCTTGAAATTTCCAGTTAGGTATGCAGTTAGGCAGTTACTGTATAAATACTGGAAAAAAAAAAAGTATTAAAAAAACTAAACAAACATAAACTGCTTTTTTACTTACCTGCAACTGCCACAGACGAATGATTTGTAAATTATTATTATAATTATTGTCAGAGCATTTAATTTATTCATTGTTGTCTGGATGTTTCAATAAATATAACAAAAACGTTAAGGGATAATGGACAACACCGTGTTCGGGTAGCAGAAAATAATGCATGTTCGAAGTGGTTATGTGGCCACGACGCAAACAAACGCTTTGAAGTCCATTATCCCACATTTGCCCTATTTGCGTTATTTTAATTTGCAGATATCATTTCCTCGTTTGGACTTGTTGGTGGAACTACTTCTTTCTGCCACACATTGAGTGTTTTCCTAATTTACAGAAGAATCTGCCCTTACTAGTTCTACATAGTAGATAGCTGCTATGGCCAAAGCCCCATTGTTAGTTCCTTATCTCTTGCATTCCAGCATTCTGGTCAGCTTTAACTTTGTAAAACTGTAGTCTGACTGCACTGTAGTCCTTTGCCCAAATGCAGTTTAATTGTACTAAAACTATTTCTAGTACTCTGTGCTTTCGTCTGTCCATTAATTTGTAACTCTCACAAAAAGACACATTTAAAAATCACAATGAACTCGGCAAAATTATATTTATGGGTAATATGGTAAAACAACTGAGACTACTTCATAGATGTGCAAATATACAAAGTTAATTGACGCTGTAAAGAACGAATCACAATAGAAAATTCAACCATGCCGTGGTATGAAGCAGGGATAATGTATAAGGGATAATGTATAGTCTGCCAGTCATTATTGAAAAATAAATCCCAACAGGATGAACAGGACCCAGACGCACAGCATTATCCCTCTTATTATGTGTTTACTTCTAACTTCAAGTTACAATGAATTTCCATTATGAAAAGTGATCGGACTACTGAACGATATGAAAGATGTGAATTAGAAGCACAAAACCCATTGCCAATAGCAGCGATCATTAATTTTATTTAGCGGTCGTTATAAAGAAATATCGGACCTCATCTCACTATACAAATCTCAGCTCAGTCCCAGGAAGTGGGACAGGTGACAGAGGGAATGATTAAAGGAAGCCGACGTCAGAGAAACGCAGGATGTTCCTCAGGAGGGGTTGTGTTACAACAGTGACTCACTGGTTCACTAACCCCATAAAACCTTTTAAGACCGAGCCCGCTACTGGGAGGAAACCACACACATACACACACACACACAGAAACACTCTTACTCACTCATTCACACACACACACACACACACACACACACACACACACACACACACACACACACAATATCTCTTACTCACTCACACATACACATACACACACACACACACAAACACACACACACACACACACACACACACACACACAATCTCTCTTACTCTCTCACTTACACACACACACATACATGTAACCCATTTTCTCAGTTTCAGTTCCATGGGGCTCTAGACACACACATGGGAGATACACAGCGGGACTGAAAGAGTCAATCGAAAACACAGATTAGGAAAGGAGTGACTGCATAGAGAGAGATTACAGAAGCAATTGAATAGAGGCCTGTTGATGAAGGAGTGTTCATTTGATAAGTGAGGAATAATATAATCCAGAAGTTCAGGTGGCTTGTTCTCTTAATGTGTACGTGACTTGTACACAGGCCAGTGTTAGCTTGGTGATTGTGTGTGTGTGTGTGTGTGTGTGTGTGTGTGTGTGTGTGTGTGTGTGTGTGTGTGTGTGCATGTGCGTGTGCGCTTTCCTTTGCTGACTGTAATGTGATAAGTTCAGGTTATGATCCTCTGTTTTGTGTGTGTGTGTGTCTGGGTGTGTGTCTGTGTGTGTGTGTGTCTGTCTGTGTGTGTGTGTGTGTCTGCCCGTGCTCCTGCTCTCCTCTTCCCCTTTGTATGTTCTCTGCTATCTCTTCATCCCATCTCTTTGGTGGTTCCCTGGCATTATGGGTAATCCCATCTCTTTGGTGGTCCCCAGGCATTATGGGTAGTTGCTGGACAAAGAGGTTGACTGGACCTATCTCTCTGCACCTCAGACTGACATTTAAAGAGGCTGACTGGACCTCTCTCTCTGCACCTCAGACTGACATTATGTCAACTCCATGCATTTGGCTAAACGTTGAGGATCACCACGAGATGATCTTATACAAGGAAAATAACACAAGAAGGTTTTTATGAGCAGCACTAATAGCATATAGCAGTTGTGGCTTAATGGTAACAGAATTTCCCTTTCCTCTCTTTTCCCTTTCCCCTTTCCTGTCTCTCTTGCACTTTCTCTTTCTATTTCTCTCTGTCTATCTCTGTGCTCCATCAGCGAAGCAATGCCCTCGACACATAGACTGTGCCCAGGAGAGGCGGGAATTCTGCCAGCGGGGCTCCTCCCACTGTGGGCCGTGCCTCACGCCATTCGAGGAGGATGAAGAAGGGCAGTGCGTGGTCCGGAAACACCACCGACCCGGTAGGGTCTCTCACGGATAGACACACTCACGGATAGACACACAAACACGCATTACCCATGAACACTTTATATACGGTTGCTTTAAAGCAGTTATTTCTGTCATTATAATTAGCTTTCTGACATTATATAATACCTACTATGTATAAAGGAGAATGTCTTGTATGTTCTATGGGTTTACGTAGATGCATACATGATGTGTACCTGTGTGATTACCAAATACATACCGTACATATCAAATACCAAGTATAATTATTGTTTAGTTTTGGGCACATGTTGAAATTGTAGTATCTTTGAGCAACTTTTGTCAACAGTCAGGGCATAGCACAAAAACATTTCTACTAGAGCGATGTCGTTTTAATTATGTTTTCATGAGTCATGTAAATTTGGAGAAAGAAATTCGAGTGACAGTAGAACGTGAAGAGATGGTTTGGGCAGTGAACACACACCACTCACAGACAAAAGCCTTATTGGGACCACCCAATTCAGAACAATGTAGTATTGTGATGGTGTTTAATGTAGTAGTCCTGATAATAGTGTTGCTTGGGAGATAAGTTGTTTCGTGGCTTGGGCGTGTGCAGCTGTCATCAGTGATCAGACAGACAGTAGAGCCTGTTCTCCTACAGCAGTAAGTCAACGCCCTCACCAGAGAGCTTTGTGTTCGTCTCAGTACATGATGGAGACAGACGGATGGATAGAGAAAGAGAGGGTAAACGAGAGAGATGGATAGAGGGTCTTTGGCCAGGGGTGCTGCACTGTGGTGCACTGTGGTGGGCTAGGGTAGCATTGGTGTATGGAGGCTGATAAACACAGCGGGAAATCTTCCCCTTCAGCCCCCTGTCAAAAGTGTTGGACAGAGTAACTAATCCCTTAGAGATGAACAGAGGAAAGGAGAGAGAAAAACAGAAGCAGTGGAGAGGAAAAAAGAGAAAGAACAGAGGAAAGAAGAGAAATAACAGAGGAAAGAAGAGAAAGAACAGAGGAAAGAAGAGAAAGGTTGAAGGCTTAGTTTTCCTCCTTCCCTCCTTTTCTTCTCTTCCCAGCTCTGACGCTCTGTCTCTCGACCAGGGAGAGATCTATAAAAGATGGGGCATCTGCAGCAATCTGATCTAGAGCTGATATTTTAATCCTGCACAGACACTCAAACACACACACACAAACTCAGACACACACACACACACACACACACACACACATACACACATACACACATACACACACACACACACACACATATACACACACACACACACTCTCTCTCTCT
Organism: Clupea harengus; assembly: GCF_900700415.2. Lineage (NCBI taxonomy): Eukaryota > Metazoa > Chordata > Actinopteri > Clupeiformes > Clupeidae > Clupea > Clupea harengus. The sequence continues at coordinate 17,850,737 of NC_045163.1, read as the reverse complement.
CTCTCTCTCTCTCTCTCTCTCTCTCTCACACACACACACACACATACACACACACACACACACACACACATACACACACATACACACACACACACACACACATACACACACACACACACACACACACATACACACACATACACGCACACACACACACACACACATACACACAAACACACACACACACACATACACTCTCTCTCTCACACACACACACACACACACACATGGCACTTGACAAATATTAATCAGACTGAGAGTGCTAGTCCATGTTTCTGTGTGTATGTGGCCACACATGTGCAATGATTAATCCATCAATCTCTCTCTGTCTCTCTCTCTCTCTCTCTCTCTCTCTCTCTCTCTCTCTCTCTCTCTCTCTCTCTCGTGTCTTCTCGCTCACTCCTCTCAGCCTATTTATTATTGTCTGAGCGTGGTTGTATAGACATAAAATATGTGTCTCCAGCAATACCTCAGCCCTTCACTGGCACACCATGTAGTTCCCCTGGTGAATGTTATTCCATATTACTTACTGGATTTGGAGTCTCCCTAAATCAGTTGGTGTTGGTGTTAGTGGTGTTGGTGTTAGTTAAGTGTTGGTCTTGGTGGTGCGCTGTTTGTCAGAAGTTGTGCCTTAAGGAAGACGCGCCTTGCGGTTGCCTGCACTTGCTTGAAAATCACCCTTCTACTTGCTGTCTGGGTTGAATATCTTTCGCTTAATTTTTTTTTTTGGTTCAATTACTCTTACTATCCATCTGGGCAGCCATTAGCAACTAGGCACTGTGTGGCTTTTTCAAGACCCTTCCTCCATCTTCACTGTCAGCCAGCATGTTGATGAGGCAGCAGCTCCCTCTTGTGGTGTCAGTGGAATTGCACACTTAAGGCCAAAATGAAGGGCCATGAAATTGGAGTATACTCATTGTATGTGTGTGTGTGTGTGTGTGTGTGTCTGTCTGTCTGTCTGTCTGTCTGTCTGTCTGTCTGTCTGTCTGTCTTGAGGACAATGCTAAATAGAATGTCAAGTCTATGTGTTTTTCAATTACATCAAGAAAGTCTGTTAGCTATGAGGGAGTGTGCTGTACTGGGCAAACAGACTTTTGCAGACCTTTGCTTGCCAGTGTGTGCATGCGAGCGTGTGTGTGTGTGAGCATTGTCTGATGTAACTGATGTAAAGACCTCTCTATGTCTCCAGGTCTGTTTACTTGTATGAATCACAAACACTGTTCATGGTGACTCCCTGCTTCTATTATAGGACATGGCCATATTAAAGCACAAGGCAGGATAATCTCCTTTAGCAACTAACATTTACATGAGAACTACTATTTACACTGTAGCTGTGTGTGTGTCCGTGTGTGTGATCAATGCCATCAATGTCCGTGTGTGTGATCAATGCCATCAATGTCCGTGTGTGTGTGTGCCTTTGTGTGATCAATGCCATCAATGTCCGTGTGTGTGTGTGTGTGTGCGTGCGTGTGTGTGATCAATGCCGTCCCTGTCCGTGTGTGTGTGTGTGTGTGTGTGTGTGATCAATGCCATCAATGTCCGTGTGTGTTTGTGTGTGTGTGCGTGCGTGTGTGTGATCAATGCCGTCCCTGTCCGTGTGTGTGTGTGTGTGTGTGTGTGTGTGTGTGTGTGTGTGATCAATGCCATCAGTGTCCATGTGTGTGATCACTGGAAAGTTATTGTACATAATCTGTACATTTTCTTTTGGTGAATTTAGATAATAATGTGACCATTGACTTTCCCATGAATTTGATCTGGTAAATATTATGTGGTGCATTGTCTGCAAGGAAATACTGTTCTTACACACGTTTGCAATTGTAACCGGTAATGTGAATGCCTTTCCCACTGTCACCAGAGGAGGGCAGTGTGAGTCAGAGGGAGCACACATGTTGCACACTATTTTAGTCCAGATTCAGAAGAATTCAGTCTTCATCTCCTGTGGCACATAAGTGCTTTATGACTTGAACTTCTAACTTCTGTGGCATAGTTTGTATGTATGGTCACTGCTATTATGATGTAGTAATGTAATGTAATTGCTCCTGATGTGCAGTGTGCCATCAGTGTAAATGTAAAATGTGTATACATTGTAAGTCGCACATATGTAAGTCGCTTTGGATAAAAGCGTCTGCTAAATGACTAAATGTAAATGTAAATGTAAATGTAAATGTAGGAATGAGCATAGTTCTATTTCTAATTGTTTTTTTTTTACCTTTATTTTTGATCACTATGACAACCTTTATGGTCCATTGAATCGCTGGGTTTCAGAACTCTGCTCACTGCTAACCATAAATATTATTCTACTCGGCTGACCTTCACTCTTGTCACCTTGTCTTTGGTATGTTTTCAACCACCCCCGCAAACAACACATTCTCCTGCTGTTGGTCCATCACCATTGTGATGTTGCAGTTTCCCACTTCACACCTTTGATTAAGAAACTCAAAAGCACAATTGCTAAACTGGTTTCAACTCGCCCAGACACTGGCAGGACTTCCTGGAAGACCCATCCCCTTCCCTCTCCCTCTCCCTCTCCCCATCCCTCTGCAGATGGTGTGGCCCACCTCCCCAGACTCCTGCTGTGGAGTCACTATACAGTGGAGGATTACTTTTAGGTGGGGGGTTCTGAGTTGAGACAAAGCCCCCTCAGTGAAAGTGCCGTCACATCATGTCTCGGCTGCTCTAGCAGGCAGATGGCCGTCCTTCTGGAGCACGAACCAACACAGTCACGCCCACTGCACTGGTCAGCGGTCCTCGTGTGGGTTAATGGCAAACTAATCGAGCTCACACCCTCCAAAAATCGGGCACTTTGGAGGTGATGGTTTGATAGATGGTGTGGAGCGCTCGTGCTGTAGCTAAACGGAATTGGAGGAAGTTGCCACATTTCAGAAGGCCAAAACATATCTTCATATATCCTTTCTCAGGATTTTGATTGCGTGGTTGGGTAGTGAGTGACCGTGATACAGTACTCTTCTAATGAGTTGGGTTCATGTAGATGTGCTTGCCAAAGAAATTGGGTATCTCACACACACTGAATCTGTACAGATCGATGTGACTGTCCTTTTTGGTTTAGGTTACATAGTGGTGCTCAGCTTTCTCTCTCTCTCTCTCTCTATGTGTGTGTGTGTGTGTGTGTGTGTGTGTGTGTGTGTGTGTGTGTGCGCGCTGATCACTCAAGCTCCCTGTGGAGCTCCCGGCCTTGGCCACACACACACTCCTAGTCATGGTTGCCACGGGGAGGTCTTTCGTAGTCCTGGAATGTGTGTTTCTGTCTGGCTGTCAGTGTTGTTAAACCATACACCTCCACTGTTGTCCCTTTCAAAACGCCCACAAACAAATACACTCTCTGGCACACTCTCAATCACACATCAAGATGACTGCAGCAGACACACACACTGTCTCTCACACACACACTCTCTCTCTCACTCACACACACACAGGCACATATACACTCTCTCTCTCTCTCTTTCTCTCTCACTCACACAAAGTTTTGCTCTATCAAATTGTATCAGATTTAAAACACTATTGCGTGTATTTTTGTGGCAAAATGCTACTCTCAATAAAACAAAACCAAATCCCTCTAGATGCCCTTTACTTCTTTGATAGCAATAGACAGCCGTTGTTTCGTCAAGAATTCCTTAACAAAACTCAGATCTCAATGCCTTATTAACATATTCTTCACCTTTAACATATTTAACATACTCTTCCCCCTTCTCGTTTTTTTGCAGACACCTCTTTTTCGGACTTGGATGAAGAAATTGACTTCCTGTCCTCTGTCATTGCCAAACAGCAGCAGTCAAAAGACAAACAATCAGGTTGGTGAGCACTGGCACTGCCACAGACAGTTATGCTTAATGAGCTAAGGAGAAAATATTAGGCTGTTACTATGGTGATATGATTTGCTAGTGATAGGTTGCTTATCAGTAACTAAGAGGTTTATGGTTAAACATGCAACTACTAAAAGATTTTATTTTCACTGTCATTGTTTTTTTTATTTCTGTTTGTCCTTCCACACATCTCTTTCTTTACCCACCGCCTCCCTTCTCTCTCTCTCTCAAACACATGTACACACACACACACACACACACACACACACACACACACACACACACACACAAACAGTTCAGTCACCTCAGGTGACGCCCAGGTCTCGGGCAGACGGAGGCTCCCAGCAGCGTGCCCTAAACCAGCAGACCACCACGCCTAACTCCTCCACCCCGACACACACCCCCCCCAAACCCCCACAGCCCCTCACCCAGGTGGGCCGCCGCGGGCCCGACGCCGTGCCCTACCCCTCCAAGGACACCCTCCTCGTCAGTAAGTGTGATGCAACAAGATGTGATGGGTTATGCAAATGAGTTCTTCCTCATTTTATATTTCCTTTGTATTTCATTACCCAAACCCAAATGTTGCATTTCTACCTAATATGAGGAATATATAGGTCAAATATAGTATATTATTAAGTAGTAATATATATAGTAAAATACATACAATCAAATCACTGGCATTAGAAATGCTCTTACAGGAGGACCAACACACAGTCTCATTGCTCAGATGCTTAGGCAGGAGAACAGCTGGGGAACTAACCATAAGACTTAGCTCTCTCTGGAGTAGACGAGAAGGCCTTTCTGTGTGCTGATCTGAAATACGGAGGGTGCATCGGACTCACTGGTCTTGATTTCAGAGGGGAAAAGAGCTTCTTCTTTGCACTACTGTTGTGCAACATTTCACAGCTACTGTATATAGCCATTCCGCCTTGTACATACTTTCTTAAACTCCTTAGTCCATTGCACTGTTGCACTGTTTGTTTGTTTGTATTGTATTGTATTTTGTTGTATATTTTGTGTAAGCACACTGAGAGTCACTTTACCAAGTCAAATTCCTTGTTTGTGCAAACTTACTTGGCCAATAAAACCTGATTCTGATTCCTCTCCTCTGGGGAGTTGGGGCTGCAGTGCCATTGTCGTCCTCTTTGTCTCTCTTCTTACTAAGTCTCTCAGAGAGCCTTTGTGTGCCATCCTCTCTGATGTGGTCTTTTTCTCTCCCTCCCTCTCTCTCTCTCTTTCTCTCCCTCCCTCTCTCTTTCTCTCCCTCCCTCTCTCTCTTTCTCTCTCTCTCTTTCTTTCTTTCTCTCTCTCTTTCTCTCCTTCCCTCTCTCTCTCTCTCTCTCTCTCTCTTTCTTTCTCTCTCTCTCTCTCTCTCTCTCTCTCTCTCTCTCTCTCTCTCTCGATATAGTTGTAATCTCCATCTGCATAATTGTTGGAACAATATCTCTGATCTGTGCGACAGTCTTCTGGATAAAGTGAGTGGACCGGGTTTCCGTGAACACACACACACACACACACACACACACACACACATGGATTTGATACATTTAAGCTTGAGGCAATGTCTAAAACATCAGAAATGCCTGTGAGGTGTACACAAATATTTTATCAATGCATTTTCCCTACGAAAATATGAACCCATTATTATTATTATTCATCTATATTCACTTTTCTGTTTTGATGTTTATGTCATTAGTACAAGATGTCTTTAGTACAAGATGCACATTAATGTTGAGCAAGGTTAAGGCATGCACCTTACACAGACACAAACCAGATGATAAAGGAATGTTGTCGCCCTCCCCTCAGACTGCAAAGAGAGTCGCGGCTGACGAAGAAGGTGGACTACCCCGCATTTGGGGCAGCAGGCCCAGTGAAGATGCCCTCTGCCAATGGAACTTCGGTATGTCCACACCATGCAGCACAAATGGATACTACTACTAATAATAATAATGAATTGAATTTATAGCGCACTCTACATTCACCTGAATCTCAGAGATACTCACTACACCTTCATTAGCACTCAGAACTGACTTGCCCGTTACGCATCACAGGGTGGCATATTTGTTAGCACAGTGCACTACTCAGTGTGAACTATTTTATATGGAACACAATGACTTAAACAAGTTGATGATATTGACTGTTAGGCCAAATAGACTTTATAAGCCCACAATTCTTAAAAAACAATAAAAAATAAAAAGGTATATTGGTGTAACCTAAATCGGAGGGCTGTGTGGATGACACTGTCGCACAAGCTGTATGTGTTTGAGATGCCAATAGGATGGATGAATTGTAATAAGTATGATTTTAATGAAGATTTTTTTTAACTGATTGCATGTTTTTTTTTACTCCATGACAACTGTAATGGCCAATTGATCGGCTGTGATTCAAAACACTGGCAAACATGAACAACTGTGCTTGCTTGGCTGAGCTCAACTTGTGCCTCCTTTGGTTGGGGATGTTCTTCACCCCAAAACCAAACATGTCCTCCAACTGTTGGTCAATCACCATTGTACTGTTGCAGATTCCCAATTCACATTTCTGGTGGAGAAACGTAGCACAATTGCCAATACCTCTACACGCAGGACTTCCTAGAAGACTCCTCACACAGTGCAGAGCCTCACTCACTATACAGTGTCACTGTGTGTTTAATGTGTAATCATCAGGACGTTTTCTAAACGATGGCAGTAATGTGTTCTTAACCCTGCAGTTGTAAAAGTATTCTCTGCTCTATAAAAGTAGTCATATCTTATCTTGAGGTGATATGCTTTAGAGCAGACGGTATTGCACGTGGCCATAGCACTGATACCCAGGCTTTGTGTAACTGAGAATGAAGTGGGCTGTTTGATGAGAAACCTTCAGGATAATGTGGCTTTATGTTCCACCCCCTCACCTTGGTCTGAGGAGAAGACTGCATACCTGTATGACTGCATGTCCATGAGAATCAAATAGTACGTGATTAAATCTGTCCATTTCTTTCTCTCTCTCTCTCTCTCTCTGTCTGCCTCTCTCTCTCTCTGTCTGCCTCTCTCTCTCTCTCTCTCTCTCTCTCTCTCTCTCTCTCTCTCTGTCTCTCTCTCTTTGTCTCTCTCTCTCTCTGCTTTTCTCTCTCTCTCTCTCCCTTTTTCTCTCTCTCTGTCTCACCCCCCCCCCCCCCCCCTCTCTCTCATTGCAGCAGTCTGGGGATAAGGCTTTAGCTCAGAGTGCCCAGATGTACCACTACCAGCATCAGAAGCAGCAGATGCTTTCATTGGGAAAGTGAGTGTTAATCACACACATGCACATACATATACACACACACACACACACACACACACACACACACACACACACACACACACACACACACAGTGCTGTATGTGAGGGGATATGTGTGATGAGTTTGATCTTAGTCATTTTCAGTTTCCATCTAAGTCAGCAACAGCCACCATCACCCTCCTCCATCTTCTCAGAAGTCACGTTGTCACACAACCACATGAGGTTTAGTTTGGTTGATTGGATGTTTTGCAGTCTTTGGTCTCAAGGATGGGGGCGGTGGGGATGACTTAATAGCAAGCTCAGCAATGTGAAGGGGAAATGAGATAAAAGTGATTTCTGTGTTCTGGTGTGCTGATGTTGCAGTCCTAATATGTGTGTGTGTGTGTGTGTGTGTGTGTGTGTGTGTTCGGTGTGCGTCGCGTGCGTGTGTGTGTGTGTGATTAGACATAAGGGCAATCCCAAAGTCTCCGAGGATGGGGCTCAATCCGATGAGGAGAATGAGGAAGGGGACTTCACTGTCTACGAGTGTCCAGGACTAGCACCGGTAAGAATGTACACCCATGCTGGGCCACTGAAGCACCAGAAGTGTTAAAAGGGTATTTAAAACCCAATGGAGACATGGTCTCAGATGTACCCACATCTTATTTGTAATAGATTTGCAGATCTTCTGTTAAACATGCCTTTCCAAAAACATGCATACTCGTGACGTGACGTGACGTGGGTATTGTTTTGGGGTCTTTAATTTTTTTTTCCAGACTGGAGAGATGGAGGTGAAGAACCCGCTGTTTGATGACTCCACTCTAAACCAGCCGAGGAATCACAAGTGACCTGGACACACACACACACACACACACACACACTGATTCCAGTTCACAAACCCAAACCTCACCTGATGCCCTTTGCGACAGATGGCCCTTAGAACAAACCTAATAAAGAGCCTGACAGAAAAGAAGAAGAAAAGATTCATGTGGACTTCCATACTTCTGTGGACCTTTTTAATGTGTTCACAACCCCTTCTGAACCTCTCCCTCTCTCTTTCTCTCTCTCTCTCCCTCCCTCTCTCTCTCTCTCTCTCTCCCTCTCTCTCTCTCTCTCTGTCTGTCTATCTGTAAAGCTTTTCTTTTTTCTGTTGTACTGGACATGGTCTATTGTTGCGTTACTTGCATTACTATATTTCTGTTCACTGTAGAGTAGGGCTTGGTGATAGAATTATGTGTTTTAATGTGACACTGTCTCTCAAATTTCCTATGCACTAACAACCTGGTCAAAAACAACATTCTTTCACCCAAGGGTAACTATGCTGTACTGATACTCTTGTCTTGTGGAAGGGAAGTTTTTCAGTTTCTCTCTCACCCCCACCCCCCACCCCCTTCTCTCTCTCGCTCTCTCTCTACCCCCCATCTCTCTCACTCTCTCTCCCCACCCCAACCCCCTTCTTGCGCTCTCTCTCTCTCTCTCTCATTTCCTTACACTATTATATACACTAAGACTAAGGCATCAACTGATCTAGGATCTGATGTATAATTAGGCTCCCTCTGTCTGTCCCTGTCACCCCTCTGCCGTCCTCTCCCTTTTCTCTGACCTAATAACTGTGTTGAGGGAAGAGCAAAGGCTGAAATCAAATCAAATATTTGTCATGTCATGTCTGTAAATAACAGAAACCATTGTCAGCCGAAACCATTTGGATGAAGGGTCGAGACAAAGCTTCCAGTCAAGCTGTGAAAACATATTTTTTTTTACTTTGTAGTAGAGCAACAAATGTGCGTCTACATTTTTTTTTTTTTTAGTTCAAAGGAGATGTAACATATTTTCCTGACATACATTTTTACCTTTGTTCTATGAAATGTAAATTCATCTCAGAAAGATATCAGAAGTTTCAGACTGTTTAAAATCTTTGTCTGTCATTCATTGCAAGTCAATGTCAATAACCACTAGTGTCTCTCCTTGAAACATATCAGAAGTCAGAAACTGACCAGAAGCACTTCAAGTCTGCAGGAGTACCGCTAAATTAGAAGGATTGTTCATTAACTAAGTTGTCTACATGTACTAATACAAATGATGATTATACAACAGTTTCTTTCTGTTTTTCAACACAGAAGTGATAAATGATGTCACCTTTTGTATATCTGTACGTACGAGACCCAAATAAACATTGACGTCATTCTAAAAGTGTCATTGTAAACTGTGTGAATTAAATTACATTTCAAACCTCAAATGGCCATTTCCGCCTAAATGCTAGCATCTAAATTCTAATTCTCCTTTATTTCTGCTGTCTATCTCTACACAAGAACTCTGTGTGCTGGCTGGTGGTGGAGTGAGCATAAGAATCACTGATGGAAAGCTGAGTGCTGAGTACTTTGTGTTTTGAGTGTAATCCTTAATATTTCAAATTAATCCAACAGTTCTTCACAGTTAATGGAACTAACATGTAAGTTGTACGTCGCTTTGGACCAAAGCGTCTGCTAAATGACTAAATGTAAATGTAAATGTAAGGTATAAGCAACGTAAGCAATAAGAAACACTTCCCCCCACCTAAACTTTTATGGAGGTTATCTTTCTGCCGCTCCCACCTTGACCTATACAGACTTCCCTGGAGGGGCGGGGGAGGGTGGGGGGGAGATAACACAGAAATCTGCCCAGCTCCTCAGATCTCCCATTAACTGCATCTCCATGACGAGTGCTGCAGAGACTTGGTGGTCACATGACCCAGACCCATTGAGCTGGCTGTAGGGGAGCCATCTAAGGCCATTGTCGTTCTGAATGGCGCTAGGAAGGCAGCCATTGGTCACCCGATGGACATTTTGTTGTGGGTAAAGGACGGCAGTCGTCTCAGGGGTGTCAACAGCAATTAAAAAGCCATCGGGCTGGTCCTCTGAGGAGGGTATGGACACAGGAGGGTTGGGACTCTAGGGCAGCTTTTGTAGGTCTGTGTTGGGGGGGTGGGGGTGGAGAGCCGCTATTGAGTAAAGGGGACTTGGACTTCTAGGACTTGTGGATGTCCAGAATCAAGAGAAGACTAACAAATCAAATAAGTCACGTGTTAAATAGGAAATACTCATTTATGTAGGCTTCGACATTTCACAAATGCTACATTTTGAATTCACAAAGGCACAGAGGGACAAAAACCTACAACTGAAAATGATCATTTTTGGTTTGCAAATGATCGTAAATTATCCTTACAGAGTGTTATATATAATATATATAGAGTATATAATGTTATTAAAGTGTACTGTGTATCTTGAATATGTGTATGGACATTGATGATGTATACACCACTATGGGAATATGTATGCAGTTTCATGATTTCTAGTTCTATAGTTGAGTTTCTATTTCTATTCTTTCTCTAAATTAGTCTATTTCTACTTCTGCTTAGCCATTATAGATAATGCCCTTGTGCCACGTGTTCTTGTCTTGACCTTTGTGTTATTTTATTTGTCTGTTTACAGTTGATACCATAAAAAGCCAAAGCTTCCTGCAGAATGAGCTCAGTGCTCCACACCCATTATAGGGGAGTAGGTCTGTTGTAGCTGCTGATTGTGTCTGCAAGTCATTGTTTACTGACAGTCCCAAGCAGCTGGACACCTCCCATGGAAGTCACTCACTCCATCTCATTCCAAGCTCCACATTAAAACACTCCAAAGATCACACTCAAGATTACTGTCTTATTTCCGTTTAGTTTTTTTTCTCTCCCCCCACTTGTGAAATGAGTTGCGAGCAGACGATGGGCGATTTGACATGAGTTTGACTTGTTACGTTATTTATTTTTGTATTCTTATGTGTTTTATCAGACATATCAAATAACATTGAGAATGGACAATAATGCACTATTTCAACCCCCTCTCCTCCAGGGACACAGCATGCCACAGAACATGGCAAATTATAATTTTCAGAATCTGAGGCTTGTGCTCTCTCATGTTTTCCAGTTCAGTTTGATGTACTAACCGTGCGTGGTTACATCCCCAAACTACAAACAATAGCGTGCCTATGGATGGAGTCTCCTTATGTTCAAAGTAGTGTCATCCTAAAAGAACATCTAGAAGAGCCAGAAGCCTCTCCCACATGCCACCACCAACACCACAAAAAAGATGATTCCCTTCTCAAAAACTTTGATTCTCTCTAATCCTCGAGAAAAAGCCCCCGTCACCCACTCTATTCCCATTGCTCCCCTCAAACCCCTGCTTGTTCTCTGTCTCTCTGATGCCGGCCACTTTTTCCTCAAATGTCTACACTTTGCATCACAATCCCCACCCAAGTCCATGGGCCCATACAATACCTGTAGCCGGGGTTTGATGTCTTTTAAGGCTTTCACAGAGCCTAGGCCATCCTCTGTGCTCCTTCTCTGGCTTTGTAAGTGTGGAAGAGTGGGCAGCTTGCTTGTGTCCTTAGGTTGGATCTGTTTGAGCCAAGTGTGTTTGATGGTAGGGGGTACATTGTTTCATTTAGGAGTGCAGTGAAGTATGGCTGTGCCTGGATGGTGCTTTCAGTTGGAGGGTGGAGGCAAATTATGTGTCAAATGCTGAGTCAGAGTAGGTCTGACAGACATTTATAAACCGATAAGCAAAAGAAATTAACAATAAGCAGTCCTTTCTGGTTTTCCGTTGTATAATGTGTGCGTGTGCTCTGGTTTCTCTGCATAGTGCTCTTCAGTAAAGATTCTTATAGTGGCAACAATGTCCTTGTGTTGAGTGTGAAACCTTTGGATGGTGTTTGTTTCAGGAGTAGGGGGTGGGTGCGGAATCAAAGGGTTGCGACGTATTGTTCCGCTTGAAAGGCAGCTAATGGCCGGCCATCGCAACTTTGGGTCTGGGAGCTGCGGGGTGCCCCCGGGCCTTGTTGCACAATACCCCCCACTACCTTCCTGCAGCGCGTCTTCCTGCCGCAATCTGGAGCGATAGAATCTGTTTGGGTGGGGGACAGATCAGTTGTATGCATTTGCAGGAATATTTCCAATTACACCGGAGACGTGTCTTTGTAAACCGTGCCGTGTCTTTCGAAGCTCCAATGGAATGTGCCCCGCTAAAAAGCGAGGGTGATGTAGCGTGTAAGCACAAGAAGTAATATTGTAGGCCACACATATAGACTCTGCCATAAAAAAAAATGGGACCACTGAGAAAACTTGTGCTTGTTTACATTTCAGAGGCGCCTGTCCCCATCTCATCGAGCAAGATTAAACACCTGTAATCCAATTTTGTATCTGATTGCGATACCAAAGACAAACATTACACCTTGACCTAGACTAGGACGTTGTAGACCAAGTGTATTTTGAAACATCACGATGATTTTTTTCGCTTTTTGTGAAATGTCTTTCTTCACACAAACCTGACAATAACCGATGTCAATACGTAGCCAAGGCCACACTGTACGGTAATGTAATGTAACAAGACGTATAATAGGTTAAGGCTTTAAAACCTAACCCAAATTACTCCAATCCTCTGAGAACTTTCCGGGTAAACGTTTCGTTTTCATGTTTCCATGTTTGAAATGTAGTTTTCCAGTGAAATGGTAAATTTGAATACCAAAGATAAGTGATTACGGCGAATTATTTCAACCACGTTAGTTCAATGAATTGGCCTATGCATGTGAAATGTGTCTCCTACGAATTTGTAACTTCTAGAAAATTCATTGTTTTGATGTAAATGCGCGAAATGGATTAACAGTCTCCTCAGCCTTATATTTGGCCGTGCATAATTTCCCATCAATTTAGCAAAGAGAATAGCAAAACATCCTCTTAAGCGGTACGTTTTTATGTGAACACTTATAACGGTTAATTATAATTACGGGAACATGGATGAAAATAAAATGGACCAGTTTAATTAGTAGCCTAAGGTTAACCAACCCCTTCCTTGTCTTGACAAAACGGTAGCCAGCCAGCATTCTTCTCCACGCCCAAAGAAATCAAGTTCATTCACAACTTCACCATCAGCTGGGGCCTATTGTTTGGGGTGGCCAATGGGAGAGGCGGCAATTACGACTCCAGCCTCTAACATCAACTGATTAAGAAAACCTGTTGAAGTCAGAAGTAGACATCTGCACGCGTGAAAGTGAAGTGGGTGGAGGTGAACTTTCGGCCTAAATGAACAGACTAAACTGATTTGTCATCTGACGCCCAATGCTTGCATTTCCACACAGGTCCGTTTCTGACCAAGCTCGAGAAAGAACGTGCAAGGAGGATCCTTATCTCGCCGAGTGAATTTACTTGTTACTTTTCTTCCATGATGGAGGGATTTGTAACTTTTACTTAGAACAGGCAATACCCAAGCTATCTGAAATAGTGTGAGTGCAACGACGTAAAGTATTCTACAACTGCTCCTGAAGATGTCTGAGAGAACCCAAAGTCCAGCAGCAGACTGTAACGGAAGGTCCTTCGATGTCAACAGAGCGATGTATGCCCAGGCTTTAGGTCAGGATGGACTGGGCAACGCATCGCTCCAGTTCCAGCACATGCTACAAGACCCGGGCCTGCTTTTCAACAAATCATCTTTTAACGGAATGGCCCCTCCGCCTCCACAGGCTTTCTTTACGTTCCCTGCAGTTGGTGGTGACTACAGGGCATCAGAGGTACAGGCTGGGGACTTTACGCAGCCCAAACATTGGTACCCTTTCGCTGCTCCGGAGTACACCGGTCAGGTAGCCGGCACGACAATGGCCACACAGCCCGCAAACCACAGTCCGCCAATTGCCGAGACCAGAGAGCAAATCAAAATGCCAGAGATAAAGACGGAGAAGGAGGTTAATGATGAGTATAATACTGAGACAAAGATTCAGGTTCCACCACCGGCAAACTCCGTTGCCCACGGCGTTTATTACTCTGCTCCGTGGAACCCATCTTTTTGGCCTGGCCTGTCGCACATCGCCGCTCCCAGCAACACAGCTGCAGCTCAAACAATTTCGTCTTCGCCATCATCTTCCTCTCTTTCCCCATCTCCACCTGGGAATACCTTTTCTGGAGCTGGTTTTTACAGCGGTGGCTCCGCACAGACTGTTCCAGCGACCCAAGTACAGACCACAGCCCGAAGTAGCGGCTCCTCCAGTGGCGGTTGCAGTGACTCGGAGGAGGAGGTGAGTAAGACTCTGACCTTTTCAATCAGTGATTATTTTGCTAAGCAGGACAATGTGTGTTCAGTCTAGATTATCTGAATGTTTTTATTTTTAGCATGACCTTTTATGTTTTCTTTTCAAATTGTCTTTAGGAGAATCTGACCACAGAAGAATTGGAACAGTTTGCAAAAGAATTGAAGCACAAGCGCATCACCTTGGGCTTCACGCAAGCAGACGTTGGATTGGCATTGGGAAATCTCTATGGTAAGTCGTCTTTCAGCTAAAACTCAATTTACAGGCTGAACTGCCTCATGGCAAAAAAACCCCGCACATTTACAAAGGTCATATCAGACATTTTTGTTTACTCTTCATCGTGTTTCCCCCCACTTGTTCAGGTAAAATGTTCAGCCAGACGACAATTTGCCGTTTCGAGGCGCTTCAGCTGAGCTTCAAGAACATGTGCAAGCTCAAACCACTACTGCAAAGATGGCTCAATGACGCAGAGACATCCGAGAATCCACAAGACGTGAGTAATTGCTTGAATGAGAACTTGAATCTGTGGCTGTAATCCTGCTCCGCAATTTTATACACATTTTGATCACATTTCCCCTGTGGCTTTGATATCGTTTTAAGCCTTCTGTCATACATCACCTAACACCAGCACGTGGGCAATATGAAGTCTGACTTGAGCAAAGATGACCCTTTGATTGAGTGGCGTTTATATGCAGTACAGGCCTGTTGGGACAGCTGTGTAAAGTTGAATCAGCCATTTCATAGCATGGGTACTTTCTATCTATTCAACTATGGAACATACCACTAATGTTGCTAATTGCATTGTTCCTACAGATGTATAAAATCGAGCGGGTGTTTGTGGACACCAGAAAAAGAAAGAGGAGGACCAGTCTGGAGGGAACTGTGCGCACTGCCCTTGAGTCATACTTTGTGAAATGTCCCAAGCCCAACACCCAGGAAATCACCCACATCTCAGATGACCTTGGCCTAGAGCGTGATGTGAGTCCACTTCCTATTCAGCTAAGCCTGAGCTCATTAGAGTGTTTTATGTCTTTGATGGACAGATAAGGAATGCCATGCGTTCATGGTTTGTCTTTTCTAAGCTTGCAAAAAGGCTTCCTTATATTCTGTAAACGGGATACATGGCATCTTATTTAGCTACTGTGTCTTCAGGGTTGTGGTCCTTTTAAGTGTCAAGTTGCAATTGTTTATTTTAAGTAGTAGTAAAAGGTCTTTCATAACCGTACATTGCTGAATATGTGGGGCTATGTGTGTTAAACGGTGTGTGTGTGTGTGGTGTCTTTGGACAGGTTGTGCGTGTGTGGTTCTGCAACCGCAGGCAGAAAGGGAAACGCCTGGCCCTGCCTTTCGATGACGAATGCGCCGAGGGGGGGTATTATGAGCAGAGCCCTCCCCCATCTCACATGATCCCCAACACCCTCCATGGACAGGGGTATCCCCCCGTCAATCACCCCTCCGGCCCCACCCTGTACATGCCCCCCCTCCATCGACCAGATGTCTTCAAACAGAACTTGCATCCGGGACTGGTGGGTCACCTCCCCAGCTAACTGGAGCAAACCTTAGCCTTCCCAACCATTACCCCCCACCCACCTTCATGGGATGGATGATGAAAGATCAGTTACTTGACTCTTAAGACTGATAACATGAGGATATTTACACCAAACATACAAGCAAATGAAATGTGTGAACACCTTTGTTTCATACTTGGTTGGGTGTCCCAAATGGTTAACAGTCACATAGATCACAAGCCTGGCAGTTTGTGGTGTTTTGCCCTGGTTGCTGGCAAGAGAAGTGTGTCTAGTTTTCCTTGAGTGGCCCTTTTGTAGCTGAGAAACTTGGGTAAAGAGATTTTTGCTAATGCTGTTGTACATTATCAAGAGTTTAAGGCCATGTTTTTTAAATGCTTATTTTGTTTTTGTGCACCTTTTTATGTACCTAGATTTGACATTTCAAATCGCTGGGATCTCAGTTGCTTAATAATTAATGATGAAATGCATTCCTCTGTGTGAGACCAGATTTTTTTTTTTTTTTTTTTTTTTTTTTAAAAAAGCCAAATGAGTTATGCAGCGCGTTAGAAAATGGCTGTTTTTACACGATTTTAAGAGTTGTCTTTTTAACTAAAGGTTGATCATTCAGTAGACAGGGACGGTTGTGAGGACATCAAGTAGTGCTCTTCATTTTGCGTCCCTCTTATCTCCATTCATTTGTTAATGTTGCATGTTAACGGCTCTCGTTGCGCTGGGCTTCTGATAGTTGTGTTTATAACCATGGGCAGCTCTCTTAAAGTTTTATATCTATGTATATTATGTGTGTCTCTTCTTAATGGCCACAGTGTGGAGAAGTCATGTGCCTTATGTTTACACCTGCGTTTTCTACAAGTCACTTTTCAAGATGCTGCATCACTTTTGCTGGATACTGTAAATGAAAGTCTTGAATAATTTATTGAGACACTAAGCCTGAAGTGTTTCTTTGGTTGAAATGATATTGTCTTCCTGCTGAATGTAGCTATTAAATGCGTCATCTGGCATTCCAATCCACTTAATGTTTGTGTTGTCTCTAGCTCCATCAATTTAGCTTGAACAATAACAGGCAAAAGGTAAGGTCTCAACACTTGTTTATGCTGTGCTCTGCTACTTCATATGGGGCCTGAGACTCTTACAAGATGGGGATGAGGCACACACATACACTCTTCATTTACTTGAATTCTTAGACTTTTGGGTCACCATCAGCTAACTTCAGCCTTCCTGATGTGTTTTTCTTAACATAAATTACATGAATGTTTCAGTTTTCAGTCATAATAAGGTGAGTTTCAATGAATTGGGGTCTGTCCTGCTTAGAACTACATAATATAGACTGTTTTACCGAAAACGTCATTGACCATAGTGTTGCATGGTGTTGTTTTAACAGTAATACATTCCTCCGTGACTCGGCTACAACGCTGATATCCTATTACCACAGCTTAGATGGCTATACCCAGATAAGAAAAACTGCGTTTCTTTGAAAATGTGTTGCAATTGTTTCAACATGTCTTCCCATGGTTGTTTGACATTGAAATTTTGCTCTTGAATGACAGGATCGTATTCACTGTAAGTTCCACTTGAATAACAGGATCATATTCACTGTACATTGCTCTTGTATGACAGGGTCATATTCACTGTAAGTTGCTCTTGTATGACAGGATCATATTTACTGTAAGTTGTGTGTGAGTCCACAGTGGTTGGACCTCTGGTCACCTCTGGTCTTGTGGCTCTACCTCAATCTGACGTAGCACAATGAAAAAGGAGTAGACTTGCTCTGTCCATACCCCACTTGATTGTATCTAACATAGCATACAGAAAACATACTGTGTCTGGTGAGTATTGAACCAAAGAAACTTTTATTTATTCCAATTCATATGCAATATGACTGCTGCATATAGTGTTTTTATTCACCGATTTTCGGTCGACAATATCACATACTTAGACTTCACCGATCCACATGAAACTTGACATGATTGTAGCTCTACATGGCTGATGCGGAATATAAGGTTTGCATCCCTGGGTGAGTGTCCTTTTGCACTCGTTAGCGCCCCCTGGAATAGGGTAGGCTCAAAGCATTTTTTGGGCATCAGTTCATCAACTGTTTTGCCATAAATTACTAAATTGTTATGGAAAGTTTATTATTACTTAATTGTGGAGTCGCTCCATCTACTGAATAATGTGCAAAGCAAAAACCTAACTCTAGGTTTCACAAACTTCACACCCGGCATCACTAGCTTATTCTTTGGAAGCACTCCAAATTTCGAGGAATTTTGTCCCTAGGAGGCTCTGCAACTGATGCATTTACATATCTCAAGACCCACTTAAGCAAATACTTGGCTTAATTTGCTCTCTTAATTTGTGCTTGACAAAATGGTTGCCAACGGCCAATCAAAATTCAGCAGTTAATACTACTACAGTTAATGCCTATGATGTAAAGGTTCAAACTTTTTGTAGGCTCATTTATGATTACATATTGAAGCTATTTACCAAATTTCAAATAAATTAGTCACAAGATGTCACTATGACAAGCTACAACATGCTTTCTTCCGTTCCTCTGATATAGGTTGGTCGTCACAATTCATTTTGTCTTAAAATCCTTACACAAAATTTAAATGGTCCTTTGTCACCTGTTGAAGCAGTCATCCTCATCATTCAACCGTTCCCTACTTGGGACAGTTCACCCACTGTTTGGACGCCGATGATCTCTGCTTGCGGCCATATTTAAAATTCGGATTATGGTAGTGTGCAATAAATGTTGATATTTTCATTTTTTTTCTCAAAACTTTGTAAATAAATGCCAAGTACATTTATACAAAGAAGATCATATTGTTCCCTATGTATACAAAATGCTCAAATTTAACACAAGAATAGACCTGTTAAAAGTCACATTCATGAGCTATATCACTAGATAGGTTCCAAAACCAGAAGTACTGCCTCATACCCTTTCAGTGTACACCACCACATTCATAAACTATAGTTCCTTACATTTTCACTCAGAATAAGAAATACAACAAAGTTTTTAGTCTATTTACCAGAAACATTAACATTCAAGATAACAAAGCTTTCTTGGAACAAAAAATATCTTTTTATTTCACAAAATTCCTGCACATTTATTCTATGACTTTCTCTGTTACATTACGCACTGCTATGAGGTATTTCTAGTTTACTCTTGAAATGCTATTAAATTTAATAAATGTGCAGACACCAATCAGAGGCCATGTACTTCTTGTTTATTTTTG
Source organism: Clupea harengus (assembly GCF_900700415.2). Classification (NCBI taxonomy): domain Eukaryota; kingdom Metazoa; phylum Chordata; class Actinopteri; order Clupeiformes; family Clupeidae; genus Clupea; species Clupea harengus. The sequence continues at coordinate 17,831,831 of NC_045163.1, read as the reverse complement.
TGGAATAAACAAGAATTCATATATTGTTCCAGATGTAGCTATTCACACAAATAGAGATGTTTCATAATCTATAAATCAATCAAATTTAATTTACTCATTCATGGTGTTTTAACCTGGAATGTGTTAAATTAAAGTAGTACTCTTATTGCACACACAAAATAAAAATTACAATGAGTTAATCAAGTAGTATTTTCAATTACAATCTCATTGTCAAAATGTAAGGGTTTTACCTTTTCAATTCACCAAGGTCATGGTATACTTTTTCTGATTTTAAGGTGTTAGGTGTTAGGTTTTCGGAGCTTAGCGCAGATAGCACAGAGTCTCTCCCGCCAGTCCCTGTACAGTTTGACAGTATGCTGTTGTTTCCAGGCAAAGTATTTGGCATAGCGTTCCTTATCCTCAGCCAGTTTCTTGAGAAAGTTTCCAAGCTCCTCTATTGATCTGAAGTCGTCCACATGGATGAAGGAATCTTTTGGTGCCACTGCCTCATACTGTTCCCGGGGTGGACCTAAAACTACAGGTACAGCTCCACCCACGAGGGCATTGTACCAAAACTTCTCTGTGATGTAGTCCGTGGATATAGAGTTCTCAAAAGCCAGGTAAAAGTAGCAACGAGAGATGGTGGGTAACAGATTATGTGCATCCAAATACTTATTAACAGCTCTGCCATACACCTCCACAGGAATGACCTTTTTTAGCTTCTCATACACAGCTGTTCTCTTATGATGTTTTGAATAGTTACTCACAACCCAGCATGCCAGGGAGGTTTTTCCCTTTGGTATAAAGGCACCGACTGTACCGTCATTCTCTGCTTCTTTAGACACCAGTTGTCCGTAAGGGATGGTTATGTCGGCATCTCGTCTGTAGGTCATGATGTAGTCAAAGTGTTTTCTTTGCACCCAGCTTTTCCCATTGTTCTCTGGGCTCTCCAAGGATAGCCAGACCCACCTCTGGCCCGATGGACGGATACGTTTCAACGGCAACTTCTGCCGACCTGACATCAGCTCATGATTATGGAAGACCACCAAATTTGCCCTGGAAAATAAGGAACGGTTGTCCACCAAAAGGCATCCATGGATGCCCCAGTGCTCCAAGCACACGTCTCCACTCAGGTTGCATGGCTTTCCAAAAGGCCAGTGCCACAGTAGAATGGTAGTGTTGCCTGTAAAACTAGGGGGGGCTCTTCTCAGGGAAGAGAAGGCCTGTAGTATGAAGTAAGAGTAGGTTGGGAGAGAAACGACAGAGAGGAAGAGAAGACAGCACCACTTCCTCCTAGAATTAGTCCACATGGTAGACATCCAGATAGTGTATTAACCACTGTAAGAAAAAGAACAGCGCCCAACGGTTAATAAGGAGAGGGAAATGGATAAAAGAAATATTATTCTAATATTACTTATGTGCTATTTGCTTATTTCCTCTTTTCTTGCATTTGTCTGATACATTAACACACATGTGGATAACTGTAGACAATACTTGTTTTCGGTTGGTTGGTTTCATGTTTGTGGTAAGAGCTGAATCACAGACTTTGGTAGGGGTTAGTTTCTACGGATATGAAAAAATAAAAACACTTTTTTTCCCTCATGCTGTTGAAATTGCAAAAATGTCACCCAGCTCTGTGGTTAAGAGGCCAGCTTCCTGACAAGGAAGTTCACAGTGAGTAAATGGGTGTGAGTAAATGGGGGTGGGGAGCATATCCATCACTATGGAGATGTACATATTCATATATTGTAACAGTTTCACTATCTTGTGTCAATTGTGTTTTTTTTTATCCTTTAAAGAAATACTTACATATGTACATAACATGCATATACACTGTACATTTATAATGGTGGCAATGCGTCCACCAATGCTTCATCAGACAGCATAAAAGGAGACCCTGAGAAGCCATGTTTCCAAAAAGCCAAATATAGATTCTCAACAGACCAATATAACTTGTGTAACTGTCCCTCTGTTGACAATGTTCACATGTAGCATACCTACGGTTATGTAAGTGTCTTCTGTTTTTCTTATGCACAATGTGACCAAGTTAAATGAACTCATGTAACCTATTGGGATTTTTTTATGCTTTAAATTGCAGTCAGGTTGTGTTAAACAGAGATCAGGTTAAGTGTGTTGAAAACTGTCATCGATCCCCGGTTCCCAAAGTCCCAAAGTCACAACATGACAAATATCATCCAGCCTTTAATCTAGGAAGCATTTAAAAACTTAATTCATTTACATGTATTTTGTATACATCTGCCTACATAGAAACATTTCTATTTAGCATTTGTGAACATGAGACTTGGCACGAAAACATGCCCCTTTTGCCTGCAATATACATGATGGACCACCCAGGGTGAAATGGATCAGTGTGATCTAATTCAGCTCTCTGAACTACCTCCTTGTCTGAAAATGGATGCTATGTTGTCTATCTTTTGTTTTTGGGTGGATTTGTTTTCCAATGGACACTGGATGAGGCAGGTTTATTGTGACAGAAATATCGCAGCCAGTAACATGTTCACACACACACGCAAGTCTGAGTTTCCCGTCACAGCATCAGATTTCAACACGGAGTACATCACCACGAAACACTTGTTGTATGTTTGTTTACGAAAAAGGAAATTGACCTCATAATTCTAATGCAATGAATGACATGAAAGAGGATTTCTATGCTTTGACAAGAAAGTGTAAAGGCATATCGTTAACCAACAAAATGAATGGCTGTGATGGCTTACCATAAAGGTTGTGCAGGAAGCTCTTGTGGTTGAGCGGTTGCATGCAACTCTGGCCGTCACCTCCAGCTGTGTTCTACTGTGGCCCTGGGCTGACACGAGGTGGTGATTTCTTAAAGTAGACGGTTGAAACCAAGACTTTGTAGACTCATCTGCTTCCCCATTTTCTCCTCTCTATATTTCTCTCAATATACATCTCTCTCTCCCTCCCTCCCTCCCCCTCTCTCTCTCTCTCTCTCCCTCTCTCTCTCGCTCTCTCTCTGTCTGTTTCACACCTCTGTAAGTAAAAGGAAAAGCTAGAGAGAGAGAGAGAGAGAGAGACTCGTGTCTTATCTCACTCACACCCAGTCTGTGATGTCAGCAATGTCATTTGTGAATACACTACAAACATATTCATTCATTCATTCTTATACAGCTGACACTGATTACTTAACAGCTGCAAAAGAGTGCTTGCAAGAGATCCCGGGAGAGGATGACAGGAAATTTCAATTTTAACTGCTCACAATAGTTGGCAAACTCTTGCTAAAAAACGGAGCTAGTAACTGGAAATCAATTTCGTGGAGGGGTAAGACACCAGACAGAGGCAAATTTGTCACACACATGATCTTCCGTTTAGAACACCATTTAGTCACATCCTGCCTTCCACAGTTGCCTGGAAGTTCAAAGTAAAGCAAAGCTCTTAGCAGTAGGTACTTGCCTCCATCCTTTTAGGTGATTATTCAGGGGTCGGTGTGAATAAAACCTTGTTCCTAAACACAAGCAGAACCGGGTCACTGGTTCCGTTTTATTACTGGACCTTCTAACAACCTTTTTTCTGAGCCGAAAGAGGCTGGCTAAACTTCTGTGCAGTGGGTAAAGGGAAGTAGGGGCACCCATGAACAGGATGCACAGAATGCCACACATTCACACATATACATACATACACAGCAACAACCCACGCACACGCACACACACACACACACACACACACACACACACACACACACACACACACACACACACACACACACACACACACATATAGACATATATAGACAGATTATGGCTTGCCGTTTAGGAAATTATATTTTATTTATATATATAAAAATCAGAACCGCATGATGTGTGTTTACCACTGTATAAAATATTAACATTGATTTGAATCAAATTAATTTGATCTGTCACTGCAGTTGCACTGCAGTTTGACTTGTTGTCATAGACACTACACTTGGTGTGTGTAAGTGGATGAGTTTCCATAGGAAGACAGATGGAACATGTTTTAAATAACTGAAAACACCATTGAAAAAAAAAAACGAGATTTACCAGCTAATCTTAAATGTCAGTGCCATACAGTATAACTGGTTTCTATAGATCTTCCCACGACTCATCATTCTAGAGTAGTCGCTTGAAGAAGAAAAATACTAGGAGATTTTGAGTAGAAATGCATAATTACATAACAACTGCGGCTCTTGTGAAAAAATGCCTCTGCTATTAAATGCACAAGGACTAACCTATTAACATTTGACATTCTAATGTAACTAGCATGCCGTTATTGGTGGTGATTAGCCTATAGTATGCATCCCTTATGATTGAAATAGTAATGCCTACTTTTTGTGTTTAGTTTACAGCCAAAATAACTTTACAAACAACACATTTTCATTCCTACTGCTGGATTCCAATGGATTTTCTCCTTATCGGCTTGACTCTTTTTGGTAGTCTGTTTATCAAGAGACTTTTATAAGTGGATACTTTTCCAAAACCACAACTTAAAACCACAATTCTAGTATGGCACTAGCCGTTTGGGATGTAATCTGGAGGGCAATGTGTGCCGTGAGAAGTAGTCAGCATACCAACCTACATCTTAGTGGACAATCTGTCCCGGGTCTCTGGTGCATATATATATATATATATATATATATATATATTAATATATAATATTCTCACCTTTCATTCAATATTCTCAACTTTAATTCAATATATTCAGGGTTTCATTCAATATTCTTATATTTAATTTATACTTTTATATATATACCGTATATACTATAATATATAAATAAATTAGTTCATTTCACATGCACTTTCATGTGTTTGTTTACTTATCAAGAGAGTATTCCTATTTCTGAACCTTGTGAAGTTTGGGAAGGTGAAAGACCACAAAGAAAATACACCACTATTAATGTCACTGCAAACAACGTGTATGAGGCAGACAGTGTATGTGCTACACTGAGGCAGCCACTGACAGAGGCTCACTGCTAGAGAAGAGGTTACATACTTGAGTGCAGCTGACTTAGGGGTTCTGATGGAGGGTAGACCATAAGATGGTGGTCCTGAGCCATTTCAACGCTACACTGTCACACCCATGTATAGAAGAGGAAGAGTAAGGGATGGTCATCACACTTGTTGCTCAATTTCCTAGGTAAGGGGGGCCGAACACAGATGCCTGTTTTGCGGAAATTCCAGAATGTGGGAGAACTAGTAAGCTTTGAGTGTGTTAGAAGAGTGCTCAAGGGAGCTGTTCCTGAGCTATTGATGAGATAAGGCTATGATCATAGGGCTAAAAAGAGATTGTGACTTTACCTGCAAGTGGAGAACAACTGACATAGCTGTGTTTGAGAGCATAAAACATATGCCGCAAGAGAACCATGATCTCGTGTTTTTTTTTTGGTGACTGAACGGATTTGTATGGTAGCAGTGCTAGGAATTTGCTAGCTTGTCATTGGCTAATTTCCTGGGGTATGTCATGTTGATTTATTCCATCTGTACCAGAAACGTTTGATATGTGATTCGCCAAGGAGTTCCAAGTTCTATCACTGTTAACATTGGTCTCACCAACTGAAATGAAATGTTTCCTCACAGCATATATTAGTATTTCAATTATAAAAAGGTGTTGATGTGATTCATTCTTTTTCCTAACCACACACACCAATGTACATACATGCCAAAATGCACGTCTTGCTAGTGAGCCCTTGCTTTGCTGTGCTGTCTTAAATGAACTAAATGGAAGACCTGCAGACCGCGTGTGATTTACTACCTGTGTGTTCTGAGCAGCGCCTCAAAAGGAAGAGCACTACTTTAAATCCCAACAGATACAGTCTGACTATTTATCATTCAACAATATACCACTCACTACCTTTGCTGTAAAGAGCAAGTAAAATGAAGAAGTGAACAATGAGTAAGGATTATAATGGCTTTCTTTTGCACAGGATATGGTCTTGGTTTTTAAGATTTGTTTATTTACTGTGTTATGGCCCTCTGCGACCCCTTCAGGCCTTTTGCTGTCAGTGCATGCATGGGCAGCGTAGGGCTGGCTGGCTGGCCAGAATGACCTCAGTGGCTTGTGTGAATGTCTGGTGTGTTTGTTCCTACTTCACATGATCAAATGCCAACAAGGGAATCTGCAGCAAGACCAAAGAGATCCACGCTAGGCTAGTCAGGAGACTGTTAATGCCACACATGCTAGTGGAAGCTCTCCGTCCCCCTTTTAGCAATACCTAATGACCGAAATAACCAACAAAATATTTTAAATAAAATGTAACATGCACTCAGCCTTCTTTCCTTTGTACGTCGCTTTGGATAAAAGCGTCTGCTAAATGACTAAATGTCATGGATTTAACACTTTATTTTGTATCCATTTTTTTGACACTGTGTCTTCAGTGATGAATACAAGTAGACTTTGAGTTAGAAGAATGCAGGGGTGAGGATCAAGTCTAGGGTTTTTCTGAGGAATTTGCAGGAAACTTGCACCCATGCATTCCGCTGCTCACGATTATAAGCCTACTGCATTTTGAAATGCAATCTTTTACCAAACAATATAGATTGTAATTGATGTAATTTGGTCCATTGATTTTACATATAATTCCATAAACGCAAGACAAACAATTACTTGTTGTAACTCTCTTCGATTTTTATTTCAAATATCAATCACGCTCAGAAAAGCACGGAATTGAATAAATTACTTCTGTCCTGCTTTATTCCCTTTGCCAAGCATTTGGGGCAGAATTCACATAGATGTTTAATCCACTTGTTTCATTTTAAAGTGTACTTCAGTCGCCAGTTGAAATATGAGGGATTCTCTCATACAGCAAACAGAAAAACTGTTGCTTATCCTCAGCCAGTTTCCTAAGGGATTCTCCAAGCTCCTCTAATGATCTGAAGTCGTCCACATGGATGAAGGAATCTTTTGGTGCCACTGCCTCATACTGTTCCCAGGGTGGACCTAAAACTACAGGCACAGCTCCACCCATGAAGTAATGCTGTTGTCTGTCTGTCTGTGTTTAAAAACAGCTGTTGGCAACAGGATTTGCCAATGGATTTCTGTGGGTGACTGTTATTATTTATGGTGGTGTGTCTGGTGATTCTGTGGAGATTTGTATGTATTGTTATCAGTTTATACATCTACTGCATTTTGAAATGCAATCTTTTACCAAAAATAGAGGACTGTAATTCTGTCAATTTAGTTTACATATCAGTTCATAAACGCAAGACAAAGAATTGTATTCAATGTTTTTTTTTTTTTATTTCAAATATTAATCAGGCTCAGAAAAGCACGGAATGGAATTAATTACTTCCCTCCTGCTTTATTCCCTTTGCCAAGCATCTAAATCTTTGTATACTTTATGTGTTTGCAGGCTGCTAACTTTGGAGCAGAATTCACATGTACGTTTAATCCACATGTTTGGTTCCACAGTGTACTTCAGTCGCCAGTTGAAATAGGAGGCATAGCGTTGCTTATCCTCAGCCAGTTTCCTAAGGAATTCTCCAAGATCCTCCACGGAACTGAAGTCGTCCACATGGATGAAGGAATCTTTTGGTGCCACTGCCTCATACTGTTCCCGGGGTGGACCTAAAACTACAGGCACAGCTCCACCCACGAGGGCATTGTACCAAAACTTCTCTGTGATGTAGTCTCTGGATATGGAGTTCTCAAAGGCCAGGTAGAAGTAGCAGCGCGAGATTGTGGGTAACAGAGTCTTATCATCTAGACGTTTATTTACTGCTCCACCATACACGTCTACTGGTATAATTGTTTTCAGTTTATTGTATACAGCTGTTCTTTTGTGGTGTGGTGAAAAGTTACTCACCACCCAACATGCCAAAGAAGACTTGTCCTTTGGTATGAATTCTTCCACTGTCAATCCAGTTCCAAAGTTCTGTGGTACCAACCTGCCAGATGGTGCAGTGATGTCTGCATCGAGGCGGTAAGACATGGTGAAATTGAAGTGTCCGGCCAAGGGCTTCATATTCAAATTATTCTCTGGGCATTCCTGAGAAAACCAAACCCACCTCTGCTTCTGTGGTCGGGTGAGGTGCACGGGCAACTTCTGTTGTCCATTGGACAACTCTCTGTGGTGGAAAATCACAAAATCTGCCTCAGAGAACCGGGACCGATCCTCCACCAAGATGCAGTTTGGTATTTCGAAGAGGTCATGACAAATATTGGCTCCCAGATTATATGACATCCCAAAGGGCCAGTACCATATTAGAGCTATGGTATTGGTGGTATTAAGGATGACCTGTTCAGGTTTTTGAACAGCATTCACCGATGAAGGACATTGGATAAGCAGACTACCAAAAAATGTCAGACAGGCAAGGACAAAAGCCATTGGAATCCACCGATAGGAACGGAACAGCTTCATGTTTTTGGCTGTAAAGTAAACACACATCAAATGTATTGCATTACACACAGTCCTACTAACTAAGCAAAACTGGTCAAATAATTCATAGAAAGTACCCCCACCCACCCACCAAGTTCACTCTTTTGGATGTACTGATATTTACTGTTTGTTTTCCACTAGGTTGATGTAATAAGCTCACTTACCAGCACAGCTGCTATCCACCACTCTAGCTCTGTAGAAATGTGTAGCTCTGCTCCCTGTCACTGACCTAGGTCTGCATGTTGCAAACCAGTCAGACAAGTCAAACGAGTCCGTCTCGGAAATTCCCTGTTCCCTGTTCCTCCTAAAACAATTGCTGAACAGAAGCTGAACTAGGTCCTGATGGCTTTTTAGAAAAATATATATATTTGAATGAAGGCTATGTTGGGGTTATACAGAATAAAAATAAAAAGGTAAGAGCGTTTTCCTTCATGTTTTCTGAAATTTTACAACAACATAAACAACAAAAGCCAACAATCCCCAAACCTCCCATCAGCCCCTCTCCAACCCACAACCCCCAGGAAAAAAATATATATATATATCTTAAATAATAAAAAATAAAGAAGGAAATAAAGGCCAGCATATGGGTAAAAATAAAATCTTGACAGACAACATTATGCACAAGACTAGTTCAGGAAAAGAAGAGAAAAGTCGTGGACTCAAGTGCTAGGAGTGTCTCATTGGGTTTTTTATCGCTGGCGGCTGCCCATCTGATGTTTTTTTCTAATAGTCATTGCTTAAGGATATGAAGGCGTGGATGACCATCTCAAGATCTTTGGGTGACAGGAAAGACTTGATTTTGGCAATTGTGTGAAGTTGGAAGAAGCTGGTTTAACTACTGCATTAACCTGTTTGTGAAATTTAAAGACTGAATCGAATATAACACCAAGGTTTTTGACTTGGGCCTTGACCAGAGTAGACAGATTGCCTAGGCGGCTGGTGGTCAGTTTGATGGAGTCAGGGGGGCCGAATAATAGAACTTCAGTCTTATATTCATTTAATTGTAGGACATTTTGTGCCATCCAACACTTGATGTCCTCAAGGCAGACCAAGAGACTTTAGATTTCACCGGTCGTTAGGTTTCAGGGGGAGATAAAGCTGTGTGTCATCTGCATATCAATGGAAGGAGATGTTGTACTTTTGAATAATTTTGACCAAGGGGGAGCATATAAATAGAAAAAAGGATGGGACCGCTGATATAATATGCATTATATCTAAATGCATGAACATTTTATCATGGAGATCATACAGTCTAGATACATACTATAAAATCAATGTCATATCAAAAGTATTCAAAGATCATACAGTGTGGAAATATGTAAAATCAATGTCATATCAAAAGTATTGAAATACTATGTCAATTGGACACATAGCATACAATTTAGAACAATACTTCATCCATTGTCAATGTTTATCGCGCAGAACAGCGCTCATAACAAAGGTAAACACTACACTCGTGTGGTGGGAAAAAGATACTGCATGTAGCATTACAACCACTGTAATGTGGTTACACCTGAATATGCATCTAAGGAAATTGCTTTTTAACAAAAAAACGAAATATCAGATTGGATACGTTGTTGAAGCTATAATTATGCAGATTATAATCTCTTATCATGCCTGGCAATCAAACTGAAAAAGAAAAACGAATTTTGAACATAGGCATATTTTGTTTTCCATTTTACAAATACTAAATCAAATGAATGTGATTTAAATAACCCTAGGATGCGTTAAGCAAGCCTGCCTTGTTTGATTGGTTGTAAAAGGTCAGGCTGGGGCAGTGGCAAGGCATGGTGGTCCTAGAACAAGACAAACAGGCACAGCTAAATCCTATATGAAGGGCCATACAGGTGTCTTTTTATTTTGTCTATTAATTTGTTGGCAATTCAGATACATACAATACAATGACACATACAATCTAGCTTACTGCATCGTGTGTTGACGTGGTGTGACTCCTGTAGGCAATCTATAGTTAAATAAATATGTCACATAAGCACAGAGTGGTTGGACTGTGACTTGCTTCTTGTGGGCGCACTGTGCAATTGCAAGATATTTGTTCAACTAATATGTGTAGATGTCATTGTCCCACAAAAGTAATCATTGCATACTGACACATCTGTGGCATATTACAGGTACTATTACTATTATATTATCAAGTATTCACTTGTTAACCTACCATGTACTGTATGAAAGTAGTCTTCTACCATTATTTGTTAGCGGGTATGTAATCTAATAAATCTACATTCACAAGTTATATCTGTGGTTGAGTAGCAAGAGTGTAACATAAGGTTTAGGAATAGAAGTCAACCAGGTATGATACTGTATGAGTGCAGTTATATGACCTCTTGCAAGTGTGACAGGGAGGAGTCCCTTCTCCTCTCTCCTGAAGCTCCCCCTCTCCTGCTCCATCTGCTGTTCCATTTCACTCTCTTTCATTGACTGTTCTCTTCTTTTCCACTCGTTTTCCTCCATACTTTTCTCATTTTGGTAAAGCCTAAAGAACAAAAGCACAGTTTATTTTTTGTTTCACATTTCCCACAACGTTGGTGGTCATTTTCACGAGACAACATGCCGTGTTATCAGTACTGCTTGTGATAATAGACACCTTTATTTCAGGTCCCCAGTGCAGTTTCATGGCAACATCCAACTCAAGGAACAAGTCAGTTTCAGAGAGAGATATTATTCACAGGTGACTAAATATGCCATCCAAGCATTCAACATAACTAACTGCAAGTAGTCAGAAATATCTGATTCGTAAGTGATAATGTATAGTCCTCCGGTCAGTGTCGGAAAATACACTTCGACGGGACGAACCGGACCCTGACGGGCAGCCGAGTGGTCTTGTTTCGTCCGGAAGGGACTTATAAAGAAAGATCAAAGAAAGATTGTTTGAGAAAGTGTGTGGTTTTTGAGAAAGGAAGCTATCCTTGTTGTCATTGTGTTTCACAGCAATTCAATACCAAAATGTTGTCTCGAGTTGTCTCTTGTCACAAACTGCTCACAGGACTACCTAGTGCTTACAGCTGTGCATAACTCCACAACCTACTTGTTATAAAGGGGGGGCGGGAAATGTGTTATCACTGAGGGGCATCCGGTTAGAATGGGAAAGAATGGAGACTTGGATATCCAGTTTGATTATTTGCACTTTGTATTGCTTTCACACAATTAAATGGAATGAATTGTAGGTGGGTGTATGTTTGTATGTGTATGTCAGGGGTTTTCAACTGGTTTTGTCCCAGGGACCACCATTCTGACCAGAAAGTAATCCGCGGCCCACTGATGTGCCAGTGATTCCCAAAACATTTTACAGTCCCGTACCCTTCTTTTTCATGTTTGTAACCGCCGCCGCCACCATGCCCCCTCCCCCCGCACACATATTCTGCCTATAATACTTGTCAGTGTAATTTCTTCGCTGAATATGGGTCTACATCAGTATTTTGGGCAATGCGACTTGGCTATTCAGACATAAATATGTCGACGGGCCCAGGTATATTCATAAAAATAAAAAAAGTCAATGGTGAACTGATCAAAATAGGCTCATGTCGCGGACCCCCTGCAATGCCGTAGCGGACCACCAGGGGGCCACGGACCCCTGGTTGAAAACCCCTGGTGTATGTGATTGTGCAAGTGTGGTTCTGAAAGTAAAATACAAACAGAAATATACATTAATCCACAACCCTGTAGTAACATTTAAATAATAATTATACAGGTCATAAACAGAAACATGCTCTACTGGGCAACTTAACAAATGGTTCCTATGGCCTTTTTAACACTACTCTTAGCATATCTAGGCGTCCTGCTGAGAAATGAAACAATAACAAGGCTGCTGTGACATGGGCAATGGTATGTGTACCCTCTGCAACATTACACAGACATTGCAACTTGACAACCCCATGTTCAGTTCAACGTCCTGACAAGACAGGGAGGGGACTCCAAGGTGTAGAGCTACCCAAGCAGCCTGGATACAGTAAAATGGAACTTGTAGTTTGAGATCCAGAAGCTACAACCATAGGTTCACCTTCAAAGACATGATTACCAAAGTTGTTTTCTTTAAAGTCATATTCTTTGTAGTCAATGCTTAATGTTCTCAATACTCAAAGACATTCATGCAGACATATTTTTTAGTTTAAAGGTACTTTTTGTGATCTTGTGCATGGTGAGCTGGGATTTCCATGGTCAATCATTGACAGATAAACTTCATCATGCTTCCTTGTTATAACAACGGGCCCACAGTCAAAATGAGACAGGAAAGGCAAGGTGCTTCAAGACTCAAATTGACTGTTGACAGTTGGACTTTGCGGACAGAAGTTGGACACTTCAAAAGGTACCAATTATATATAAAAAGTATTTTTCATTATAGAAATTAGCCTAAGAATTACGTTAATTTAATTTCATTCATATTCAATATCTAAAGACATAAAGGCTATTTACAATACATTTGTAGTCATTTAGCAGACGCTTTAATCCGAAACGACGTACAAAGGAGAGAATAATCAAGCTAGGAGCAATAGAGACCTAGTGTAACGACAAATATTATTTTACATAAGAAATAAAAAAAGTGCAGGAATGTAACTACTGTAAGTGCGAGTTAGGTACTAGTTAGAGGAGATACACTTAGAGGAAGGATAAGGAGAGGTCGAACAAGGAAGAGGAAGGACTTACAATAGGTACAGATCAAGTAAAAGTATCGCTTATTGATATGTTATTGGTCCTAAGGTTGTTATTTAAATATGCAAACAACAGATTTGAGTCAAAAGCATGGCTTTGCTTTTCTGCTTATATTAAATAACCTAACTGACGTAATTTCAAAGCCAAATTTGTCAGCACAACATTTTCATGTATTGTGCGCACAGGCCTATATGCATTCTATTAATAAAAATATGTGTATAAATTAAGTGAAAGGTTTTATTTTGGCCGCCTCTGGTTTTGTATAGCCACCTCGAGAAATGTAAGGATTTGCGTTATGTTAATTGTTTAAAACAACAAATTACGGACAATGTCGATGGCATTATTTTGAAACGAAATCGATTTGACAAGATGTAAAAAAAATGAAAAGCTGACGATAACGTTGTTCAAGCTACTTTCTTTGTTCACAAAACATCTGTAAATCAAAACTAGAGGAATACACTTGCAAGGTCACTTCACTTTCCTTTAGCAGTAGCCTATTAAAGTACAACCGAAATTAGAGCTGTATCGTGCTACGAATTAAAAAAAAAATGGAAGGCATTTGAACCTATGTAGCCTCAGTGCCGCCGCTCCCATAACGCGAACTACGCGCTGTGCGTAGGGCACCAAGTCCTGAGGGGGCACCAAAAAATAGGCAACTGAAAAATCATCATAGTTATAATAATTATAATGCCGATATTATTTCAGTATAGAAATATTAGACACCTTTTAGGCATGTATATCACAAAACAGGCAGAACAAGAGATATATTTAATTGCTCAAAAAAAGTTACGATGGTGCCCCCCCCACCCCCCCCACCCCCCCAAAAAAATAAATAAATAAAATACTCACTCAACTTCCCAAGCTCGCCGTGGGTGCCCTTTCCTATCTCAGTGGCCTGACGAACTTTGACAGTAGGCTAACTTTTCGAAAATGGCCTCAAAAAGACAACAGGAGTCAGGGGCACAAAAAAGAAAGAGAAAGAAACTGCGAGATGATGCCCGTGCATCATTTTCAGGCATGGACGGATTAAGAAACCACGGGCCCCTGGGCCTGGATATTTTGAAGGCCCCCCCCCCCCCCCCCCCGCGAAAAAAAAAATTGTGCGCCCGCAAAACACGCACGCACACACACGCACAAACACAAACACAACCCAATGTGTTGGATTTTACGGTTGAATTAGATACTTTGGCTATTGTATTGGGAAAGTAAACAGGTCAAAGTTTACTCTGTAACATCCACCTTCGGTGAGGTGTGCACTGCCCTGCTATTGTTTCTGACATTACATGTGACAGGGCAACAGCCGAGTGATTCTTTTCCAACTTGAAACGGATTAAGACCTACCTGAGGGGCAGCATGGGGCAGGAGAGGCTGAATGGGCTGGCTATCCTGTCCACTGAAAAATCAAATCATGCATCACCACTTTTATGTTTGAAAGGCGTCGTCCGGCAGGTGTAGCCTACTGTGCTTGCTTGTAGGTCTTGACTTTCAGATTCTGCGAATAAACTAGCTATATCGTATCGTCTCATCACATGATCAAATAGAGACTTGACATTGGACAAGAGACATATTACCCAGCAATCATCATTGCATATCTGTATATGACAAAAATAACAAAGAAAATAAGAAATTATTAATTTAATTGAATCGTTTTTTAATAGTTTCTATAGTGTATGTAAGATAAGCATACAGTATAATTTTGTTATAGATTGCTACTGACGATTCCCCCTAAAAATGATGAAAACCATGACAGAGACAAGTTTGCCATTTTGAGGGGATATACAGCATAAGGTATCCTGAGTTGTCCCAAAAAGTTAGGCTTGATCACTGTCGCATTAATCTAGCTTTTTCTAACACAGCACAGGTACACTCAATTAAAGCCATTAGCAAATGAATAAAATACACCTTTTTCAACCACAAATAAGAGATACATAACAGCGACTTCACGCAGAGGCTCTGGCCTAGGGGCCCCCTGAGCTCATGGGCCCCTGGGCCTGGGCCCGGTAGGCCCGTTCATTAATCCATCCCTGTTTTCAGGTAAGTCCATGTTTAATCATTGTTAAATACGGGAAATGTGCTGCTAATGTAATGGTTAGCCTATGCATACACCTCAAACTAGCTGACGTTATTGCTAATGTTAGCACACTCAAATATGTTATAACTTAGGTGCAAGTAGGGTCGCCAACCGTCCCGAATTGTCCGGGACATCCCGAATTATGGGTGATTTGTATTTGTCCCGTCAGGGACAGCTCCAGTCCCGTATTCCAATCACAGCCTTTTTTATTTGTATCCGTGAAAAGAGAAAAAAGTTAAGTTTTTATCTGTGCCCTGGAGACAAGCGCCTCTCAACTGCACTTGACTCCACAAGCATTTGTTACTCCAACACGAACAGGTGAAACTTGTAGCGAGAGATCATTATGCCTCGACTGAAGGACAGACTGCCCCAACTCAAATAGAGTATCTTAAATCACAATTAAATTGGAAGCTTGCACATTGACTACTGGTTGTTTTCATATTTCATATCAGCATTCTTTACACATGATGAACTGCTGTTAATATGTGTGAATATGAACTCATGAATATGAACTCATTCATAAGAAGTGTCACAGGCACCCATTATAATTGTAGAAGTTAAATCGAGGAGACTATAACATTAGCTAGATAACTAGCTATCATTTCCTGCAAATGGAAATCTTCCATTTAAATCGTTTAAGGTTATTAAAAGTTTCCTTCGCTAGTTAGCTAGCGAGCATAGCACCTTGACAACCATAGCAACCAGGAATCACAAATTTAGCTGCAAAGTTATGGATATGTAGTGACAAGAGGTGTTTTAGCTGTTCTACATAGTGTGTTTACAAAGTAAAGTAAAATTGTGTGAATTTTCTGCTTCTAAATCTTTGCTTTATTGAAGAAGATTGCTTACTTGTATACTTCTGCTTTTAAGTTTGTATTTATGGATGACTATTTAATTTCTACGAAGATTTTGCACATCCCAATACTTGTGTGTATGTATGTTTTGGCTGTTCTGTGAACTGTGTTTACAAAGTAGATTTTCCTTTTTCGTTTCGGTTTTTTTTCTCGGGGGGGGGGGGGGCATCATAAAGGAGTTATGCTTAGGGCACCAAAATGGCTAGCAGCGGCACTGAGTTTACCAATTTGGTTACAGTAGGTGTCAGACATTCAACCCATTAACTGAACACAGGCGTAGCAAAACAGGAATCTGCCCCATTCTTGTAGTAGTGTAGCATGGCTACTATTGCCATAACAGTGCCATCTCCTGCTTTGTTTGGAAGATTTTCACTTTCCCTGCTTCCCTCACAGACTCACGGCCACGCCCCTTTCCCAGTCTGTTAATTTCCCCATTCTGTTTCACTCAGCTCCAATTAGCCCTGATCACTTGCCACCCTGCCAACAACCTTATAAGCTACACCTGTGCACAGGTCCTTTCACTCAGAGACACAAAGAACCTGAATGCTGTTGCATGTGCTCATCCTGTGTGCGTTATCTGGACAATGTAAGTGTATTGGTGATTACGTCAATGGACTGAGCTTGATTTAGTTTAGACGGAAGATGTGCCTATAGAATTGTTTGCTACCTTAACTTGTTAGTTCAGATACGCCCCCTAGCGGTCGCGCGGCCGCGACCGGGCTGATAACATCTTAATTACGTGCATGTAGCCACAAAAATAAAAAAACATTTTACCATAAAAAGACTTGTATCTGAAAAGCACTAATACTGCCAGAAGCACACGTAATATCAAATGCCTGTGTTCAGCAGGTCATTAGAAAACGACCAAAAGAAAAACGTGGTGTGCCCCCTGCTGTGCCCCACCCCCTGACGCCTCCTCAAACTAATCGTCCATTTAAACATGCTATCTTTGCCAAAATGTCTTGTTTTCTGCCATGAAAAAATCGTTATCTATCCAAACAACTAAATGATGACACTGAATAGTTTAACTGAGGATATTATTGTGGTTTATTTATGTACTCACATCACAGCACAAAACATGCCTCCTTTTCCCATATCATATGATCTCAATCTTCTCGAGCTCCTCATGGCCATGACAAATATATATATTTTTAAAACATACCTGAATAATCAAAGCCATATATCTCTTCTACGAAACTGTGTAGTTTTTATTGGCCACAGTACATTTTATTCCTTGTTCTACGTTCATTTTCATGTCTAGTGCCCACAAACCAACCACTTCCTGTAACAGACGACCGCATTCAAAATGCCTGTTTCTCCAATCCAGTTACTATAAACTGATTGACACCTATTCTATCCAATAGTACTCATTCTCATGTTTACAATGGTATGCCCATTGCCGGTCTTTGAATAATATTACGGTGTGATTGGTCCACGCGTAACCGAAGGTTCTCTGGTGCGCTTTCCATGCGCTAGAGCAGTCATTCCCAGCACAGGCTTTGCGCATTCAACACTACACGTGGAGTTCGCCTATGGACACAATTGGAACAGCTGGATTGTGTCCTAGACATGACATGTAAGTATCTATATCTGCATTTATGTTTTCAGACACGCATAATACTATTAGTATGCACTTTGGTATGTTCTCACAATATTGGCTTGCCTATGTATTTGTCTGGCATATTAGCAAGCCTGCTAGCAAGTTCGCTAACGTTAGCTACATGCTATTTTTGCTGTGTTGTGTGCTCGTAATGTAAACTATGTAAATACATATCTGTATGTATGGTTTCACACACGCTTAATACTATTGGTATGCATTTTTGTACGTTTCCAAATTATTGGCTTGCCTATGTATTTGTCTGGCATATTAGCAAGCCTGCTAGCAAGTTCGCTAACGTTAGCTACATGCTATTTTTGCTGTGTTGTGTCCTACTGATAATACGCATAATACTATTAGCATACATTTTGGTATGTATGGCATGTTATATTTCTCCTGTTGTGTACTCTCTATGTCTGCATCTTTCTTGTTTTTAGTTGCATATTGTGTTTGGTTATTTTACAATGTCTTAATTTTTTTTGCTGGATTGCTGAGTTGTTTGTGTAACATTTGCCAATTGATTTATTTTTTTCCAGAGAGATGTCCCTGCAGGAGATGCATCTGTCCGCTCCCCACTCATTTCATCTCATCTGAACAGATCTCATCTCATCAGAACAGAACTCATCTCATCTTATCCCTCCACACCCACACCCCACTACACCACCTCCACACACCACCACACCCCACTACACCACCTCCACACTACACCACCTCCACACTACACCACCTCCACACTACACCACCACCACACACCACTACACCACCTCCACACGCCTCCACACACCACTACACCACCTGCACACGCCTCCACACACCACTACACCACCTCCACACCCCACTACACACCTCCACACACCACTACACCACCTCCACACACCACTACACCACCTCCACACACCACTACACCACCTCCACACCCCACCACACGCCTCCACACCCCACTACACCACCTCCACACCCCACTACACCACCTCCACACCCCACTACACCACCTCCACACACCACTACACCACCTCCACACGCCTCCACACACCTCCACACACCACTACACCCCCTCCACACCCCACTACACACCTCCACACACCACTACACCACCTCCACACCCACTACACCACCTCCACACACCACTACACCACCTCCACACACCACTACACCACCTCCACACGCCTCCACACACCACTACACCACCTCCACACACCACTACACACCTCCACACACCACTACACCACCTCCACACCCCACCACACACCTCCACACACCACTACACCACCTCCACACACCACTACACCACCTCCACACACCACTACACACTCCACACACCACTACACCACCTCCACACACCACTCCACACCTCCACACACCACTACACCACCTCCACACACCACTACACCACCTCCACACCCCACTACAACACCTCCACACGCCTCCACACCCCACTACACCACCTCCACACCCCACTACACCACCTCCACACACCACTACACCCCCTCCACACCCCACTACACACCTCCACACACCACTACACCACCTCCACACCCCACTACAACACCTCCACACGCCTCCACACACCACTACACCACCTCCACACACCACTACCACCACCTCCACACACCACTACACACCTCCACACACCACTACACCACCTCCACACCCCACCACACACCTCCACACACCACTACACCACCTCCACACCCCACTACACCACCTCCACACCCCACTACACCACCTCCACACACCACTACACCACCTCCACACACCACTACACCACCTCCACACACCACTACACACCTCCACACCCCCCTACACCACCTCCACACACCTCCACACACCACTACACCACCTCCACACCCCACCACAAAACATACATGATGTACTTTTGAGTACAAAACCACAAAACATACATGATGTACTTTTATATGGATCTGGATAGGTTTTTGGGTATATTTTGGAGAGGCTATAGACCATCATATGTGTTGTCACAATAAATTACAATATATTACACTGAAATTAATTCAGAATGGTTTGCTGTAGTACAGAAGGCAAGAAAAAAGTATGAATTCTTGATGTACAGTGACAGGTACTGGATTTTGTATTTGGTGAGGTTGGAGAGGTTATGAGACACTTGGAGACGTCTAAAGGTATCATATGGAAACTGATGTGTAACACTTGTAAACTTTTGTCTATCTGCTTCAAATTTTTTACACACACTGTCAAGATGTTGTTGCATCAGGAAATGTAAATGTTAGTTTCCTATGACATTTAAAACCCAGTTCTACACTGAAACATAAAAAAAACACTAGGCGTTTTATGTTTTTTTCTGACAAAAATGTTGGTTTTGCTGCACTGAAATGTAAACTAAAATGACATAATAAAACACTTTAACTGATTGCATTTGATGGGCCAAGTGTCTTCTTTAATTTAAGCTATGAATGGTTATTATGCAATGTTTAGAACCATAGATATTCAAGTTTTAAATGGGACAGTGCAATATAGGCGGAAATTGTCAAAAATACCCTTCTGAATTAACAGGTTAATGGAAATGCTCCTAAGTTTGTTTGCTTATGTATTGCCTGTGTAGGCTGAGACTGTTGTACAGTTATTATTATTATGTGGCACATTGTATGATTTATTTTCTTGTATTGTATGACTTGAGCGCACTTTGTATGCTGTGGCGTCCTTTGTACAAATGTAATATTTTGGAGCTGATTTGTATATCATTTCTCATTCCCTCCTAGAAACCACACACACACACACACACACCCAAGCCTTCCTCGCACACACCTTCCTCACACACACACACACACACACACACACACATCCATACAGTCTTACTCATATCCTCAACGGAAAATCTAATAAACAAATTGAACTGTGAATACTGACTGGACAAGTGTGTTCTCACCGAAACCCCGATTGGTCTCAAGCCAGCCACCCTGAACTCCTCAAACTCCTTTTCATGCTTAATTATAGTAATGTAAACAAATATTTGCTGTTTAATGTTTAGTTTTGGGTATAAAGCAGCACATCATTATTATTATTTTTGTACAGTGGCCTAAGTGAGAAATTGAAGTTAGGCGACAGATCATGGATTCTACCCGCCATCAGATGCATGAAGTTATTGGCTTGCAAGTAAATATCGGTCATGTTGTAATACCACTTTTCTCCGCTGGGTGGGGGAGTCGTATTATAACTAAAATTAAACATTAAATCTGAAAGCATAGCCCTTACCAGAGCCCACGATGCAATGTTTGTGATCGATACACTAAAATTCAAAGACATAAGTACCTTCCATGAGATCGGATCCATATAAACTTTTCTTTATATACTCGTACCTGATTGGTTGAGGGGACACCTCGTGTAACGTCGCATCCAAAGAATGCTCTTTAAAGGATTAAACGTAGTGATCTAGTGACTTTCAACCGCTATAAGTAATGGAATGTGAAGACAACGATTCGTCAGACTTGCTCGCTAAAATAAAAAAAATAAAAAATAAAGTTTTTCTTGATTATCCTAATCGTGAAGATTACGACGGAGAATGCAGTCCCTCACTTAACACTGCGACCGGCATCGCTTCTCGGCCTTTTGGCTAAGATCAAGTGTAGTATCTGTTCTTATCAGTTTAATATCTGATACGTCCCCTACCCGGGGACCATATATTAAATTGATTTTTGGAACTGGGAGATGGAATAGGGGCTTGCTCCGTCCACTCCACGCATCGACCTGGTATTGCAGTACCTCCAGGAACGGTGCACTTCCCACCCGGGAAGAACAAGTCTGTCTAAAATAAGAGATGAAATGCAAGTGTTCAATCCACATTTATAATGAAAGGGGGCGACACATATTATGTAAGTAATGCCTTCGATACTATGTCTACTAAACCAGTAGAGCAGACATCCTCGCTTCGTTCAAGTGTAGTCTAATGTGAGTGAGAGTGATAAGCGGAAGTAGAAGGTAGTAGGTAGAAAGGTAGAACCAAAGCATACGCATGTCCGATCGTTATCAAATTTCTGACAGCAGCCAGTCGTTGTCTTTACTGTCTATGGTCGGCTAACTTGGCTATCCAGCTAGCGAAGCCAACTGCATAGATAACGTAGTTTTACATTTACCCCACACAACCTCTAATGAACTATGAGGCAACAAACACATGCATTTAAGTCGCTGCAATTCAGGAGGCGAATTCTGAATTCAGGGCCAAATTGGGATGCATTTCTTTTCAAACATGCTGAAATATGAAATCCTAAATCACCGGTCTCCAAACTGAAGAAAACGTAAAACGTGACCTCCCCGTCGGGGAATTGAACCCCGGTCTCCCGCGTGACAGGCGGGGATACTATCCACTATACTAACGAGGATGCGCACGACACTCTTTTGAAAACACCGATATTTGATCTTCGCTGGTACACGAGAATAGTTTAGCTAAACGGCCCTAAACCGTTTCCCATTCATTCTCAATGGTAGTGCTAAACCACTACGGATGTAATATTCTTTTGGCCACTACTACCTTTTGGCGCTCTGGCGAGTTTCAGGCAAACTTCTGTGGAGATGAAACAAATCACCAGCGACTGCTACATTTATTCACGCTAGTGTTCATTAATCCAAGGTCAGATACGTTGTTTTGGGTAAATGTAAAACTACAGGATGCATTTACAGATATATCGCCAGATATTTCCATAAAACTTAAGCTGCTTTGCGCTGCTAATTCCCTTGGTTGATGTGAGAGAGTTGGCCGGCTTTTCTCTCTCAGACAAAGTTTGGGTACGTGTTAAAAAAAGAATGACCATGATAATAATTTTTGGTAATGTGTGTGGTTTTCATGATTTTTATCCCAGCAAAAGATACAGGCTTGCAGAGAGGAATGCCTTCAGAGAGGACAATATCCCTGTGATAATGCTGTATTTGATTTGTTGCCTTGTCATGAATGTGAGCACCCACCCACAGCCAGAATCACAACAAACTGTAATTGCACTATACTTATAAATATTGCGTTGAACCAAATCTATTTTCAAACATTGCAAAATAACCTGTTGATTAAACTCCAAGGTTGTCTATGTAGGTTTCTAAAATGAACCCAAAAAGCATATTTATTGAAATAATGATTTGTTATGACTTTTAGTGTACCCATTATATTTGGTTCAATATACCCTGAAGTTACTCCTATGTAGAACAAGTTATATGAGCTGCTCTCTCTCACTCAGTGTGCTATAAACTAGTCAGCCCTTTCCCTCATAATCATAATGACCTGCTAGTTTGTAATAATAATAATTACCTGTCCATTTCAAGAGATGTAATTTAGCATGCTAGCTTACTAGCAACACATTGTATTCATGTGTTCTCTGATTTTCCCCCTCCATTGATTTTCCCCTCCACACACTTCCACACATTGTTTGATTAACGTATCTTTAAGAGAAAATGAAAGGCAACAAATCAAATACAGCATTATCACAGGGATATTGTCCTCTCTGAAGGCATTCCTCTCTGCAAGCCTGTATCTTTTGCTGGGATAAAAATCATGAAAACCACACACATTACCAAAAATTATTATCATGGTCATTCTTTTTTTAACACGTACCCAAACTTTGTCTGAGAGAGAAAAGCCGGCCAACTCTCTCACATCAACCAAGGGAATTAGCAGCGCAAAGCAGCTTAAGTTTTATGGAAATATCTGGCGATATATCTGTAAATGCATCCTGTAGTTTTACATTTACCCAAAACAACGTATCTGACCTTGGATTAATGAACACTAGCGTGAATAAATGTAGCAGTCGCTGGTGATTTGTTTCATCTCCACAGAAGTTTGCCTGAAACTCGCCAGAGCGCCAAAAGGTAGTAGTGGCCAAAAGAATATTACATCCGTAGTGGTTTAGCACTACCATTGAGAATGAATGGGAAACGGTTTAGGGCCGTTTAGCTAAACTATTCTCGTGTACCAGCGAAGATCAAATATCGGTGTTTTCAAAAGAGTGTCGTGCGCATCCTCGTTAGTATAGTGGATAGTATCCCCGCCTGTCACGCGGGAGACCGGGGTTCAATTCCCCGACGGGGAGGTCACGTTTTACGTTTTCTTCAGTTTGGAGACCGGTGATTTAGGATTTCATATTTCAGCATGTTTGAAAAGAAATGCATCCCAATTTGGCCCTGAATTCAGAATTCGCCTCCTGAATTGCAGCGACTTAAATGCATGTGTTTGTTGCCTCATAGTTCATTAGAGGTTGTGTGGGGTAAATGTAAAACTACGTTATCTATGCAGTTGGCTTCGCTAGCTGGATAGCCAAGTTAGCCGACCATAGACAGTAAAGACAACGACTGGCTGCTGTCAGAAATTTGATAACGATCGGACATGCGTATGCTTTGGTTCTACCTTTCTACCTACTACCTTCTACTTCCGCTTATCACTCTCACTCACATTAGACTACACTTGAACGAAGCGAGGATGTCTGCTCTACTGGTTTAGTAGACATAGTATCGAAGGCATTACTTACATAATATGTGTCGCCCCCTTTCATTATAAATGTGGATTGAACACTTGCATTTCATCTCTTATTTTAGACAGACTTGTTCTTCCCGGGTGGGAAGTGCACCGTTCCTGGAGGTACTGCAATACCAGGTCGATGCGTGGAGTGGACGGAGCAAGCCCCTATTCCATCTCCCAGTTCCAAAAATCAATTTAATATATGGTCCCCGGGTAGGGGACGTATCAGATATTAAACTGATAAGAACAGATACTACACTTGATCTTAGCCAAAAGGCCGAGAAGCGATGCCGGTCGCAGTGTTAAGTGAGGGACTGCATTCTCCGTCGTAATCTTCACGATTAGGATAATCAAGAAAAACTTTATTTTTTATTTTTTTTATTTTAGCGAGCAAGTCTGACGAATCGTTGTCTTCACATTCCATTACTTATAGCGGTTGAAAGTCACTAGATCACTACGTTTAATCCTTTAAAGAGCATTCTTTGGATGCGACGTTACACGAGGTGTCCCCTCAACCAATCAGGTACGAGTATATAAAGAAAAGTTTATATGGATCCGATCTCATGGAAGGTACTTATGTCTTTGAATTTTAGTGTATCGATCACAAACATTGCATCGTGGGCTCTGGTAAGGGCTATGCTTTCAGATTTAATGTTTAATTTTAGTTATAATACGACTCCCCCACCCAGCGGAGAAAAGTGGTATTACAACATGACCGATATTTACTTGCAAGCCAATAACTTCATGCATCTGATGGCGGGTAGAATCCATGATCTGTCGCCTAACTTCAATTTCTCACTTAGGCCACTGTACAAAAATAATAATAATGATGTGCTGCTTTATACCCAAAACTAAACATTAAACAGCAAATATTTGTTTACATTACTATAATTAAGCATGAAAAGGAGTTTGAGGAGTTCAGGGTGGCTGGCTTGAGACCAATCGGGGTTTCGGTGAGAACACACTTGTCCAGTCAGTATTCACAGTTCAATTTGTTTATTAGATTTTCCGTTGAGGATATGAGTAAGACTGTATGGATGTGTGTGTGTGTGTGTGTGTGTGTGTGTGAGGAAGGTGTGTGCGAGGAAGGCTTGGGTGTGTGTGTGTGTGTGTGTGGTTTCTAGGAGGGAATGAGAAATGATATACAAATCAGCTCCAAAATATTACATTTGTACAAAGGACGCCACAGCATACAAAGTGCGCTCAAGTCATACAATACAAGAAAATAAATCATACAATGTGCCACATAATAATAATAACTGTACAACAGTCTCAGCCTACACAGGCAATACATAAGCAAACAAACTTAGGAGCATTTCCATTAAGGTAGCAAACAATTCTATAGGCACATCTTCCGTCTAAACTAAATCAAGCTCAGTCCATTGACGTAATCACCAATACACTTACATTGTCCAGATAACGCACACAGGATGAGCACATGCAACAGCATTCAGGTTCTTTGTGTCTCTGAGTGAAAGGACCTGTGCACAGGTGTAGCTTATAAGGTTGTTGGCAGGGTGGCAAGTGATCAGGGCTAATTGGAGCTGAGTGAAACAGAATGGGGAAATTAACAGACTGGGAAAGGGGCGTGGCCGTGAGTCTGTGAGGGAAGCAGGGAAAGTGAAAATCTTCCAAACAAAGCAGGAGATGGCACTGTTATGGCAATAGTAGCCATGCTACACTACTACAAGAATGGGGCAGATTCCTGTTTTGCTACGCCTGTGTTCAGTTAATGGGTTGAATGTCTGACACCTACTGTAACCAAATTGGTAAACTTGATTTATTCAAGTTGCTATCTAGTGAGCTACCTGGTTAACAATTTGCAGAGGGTGAAAAAAGGCACCTTTGATCAGTCAGTTCAGCAAACTAAATTAATTAAATAAAACATTACCCCCCCCCCCCTCTTTATGATCAGATAAACAAAGCGCTTGCAATAGACACCTCGCCTTGATGTCAGCCCATTTTAGCCAGTGAATGCTTTAACAGCTGCAAGAAATAGCCTAATAGGCTTCATAGTCTACTGTATATAGCCTACTGTAGTTCACAATTTATTTTCATGAATAAAAACATGTAAAAAATATCCCTTCTGATTTTTCCACAAATTGCACCTTGCGCAGGTGGTTATTTTTTATTTGTTTTAAAGAGATCAGACTACATGTAGTCACTCATAGAGAACTGCTGACTCTACTGCTGATTGAACAATATATTAGTCTAAGTATACCCTCCACCCTGAGCCTAACACCCACTGCATCATTTTGAAAAATGCTAAAAAGTGGGAAAGGGGCTGAGTGAGGCTGAGAAGGCATTACTGTAACACCTGTGAACGACAAGTCTCGATCAGCAAATGAAACAGGTAGGGATTGGGGCAGGTGGGCCGTCCATTTTATGACGTAGAGCAGGGGTTTTCAACTGGTTTTGTCCCAGGGACCACCATTCTGACTAGAAAGTAATCCGCGGCCCACTGATGTGCCTGCGCGTGCGTGCCTGCGTGTGTGTGTGTGCGTGCGTGCACGTGGATAGAAGGAAGTTTTAACATTTGATAACATTTTCATCTTTACATAGGGATGAAAACAGGCGTGTATTCAATGCATTACGTTTTATGAAGTAGTCTTGACAACGACATCAAACACATCACTGAGCTCAACACTGAGATCTTTGGAGGCCAGAGACGCTCTATGAATCAGGCAGTGTGTCCAAATTATCCCCGGAGCCACCCTCCTGTCAATCATGCAAAAATGTAATTCTTTAAAATCCAAGCATTGTCAAATAGTCAGTAGGGCAATATTTTAAATACATGTATTGGAAATACTGCCCATTCCTGCTATCAAGAAGGTAGACCTAAATAAAAGTTTAAGTCCCAGTTATATTATGTAGGCATCTGTCTGTGTTGGGTCAGGCTAGATAGACTCAGGGCAAAATCTACATTGAAAGGGTTATAGGGAAATGCTTGCGTTTCTGGCCGGTCTCAGCTTGTTGCACACTTAAAATTATATTATTAAATGGCTTTAGGTTGTATTGGCAAATTAAATAAAGACGTTTTACTCATTTTTGACAGTGGTCTGTTGTGTTTTAGATGAAGGCGATTGGATGCATACTTGGTTATTTAAAATGCTACATGATTATAGTCTATTGCAAGTTTACGTAGGGCCTACTAGTCTCCCCGCTCACATAAACAAACAAATACATGCCCAATTCAGCCTACAGAGCAGGTGTCATTTCCTTATAAAACACTTCAAAAAGTGATAAATTGCTGCATGATGTTTACCGTTCTGCTGTATATTTCTTTGTTGGGAGGACATTAGCCTACGCGCATTGAAGCACACACGGCTCTACTGAAAATGTTATTCAAGCATTTCACATCATACCAAAATTGTATAGGCCTATACTATGAATAACATTGATATTTTGAAACGTCTTTAAATCGTCGGGTTTATGTTAAATTGACACACAAGCTTTTTTCATAATATGGTTGTTACTGAGACTAAATAAATACATGATAGCATAAGAATTCCATGAAATGTAAGCCAAATCTAGGCTACGTCCACCGATTCGGAGGGCAGGTGTTATGTCGTGTGTGTGAATGAGTGCGAGGGAGAGAGAGCGCAGAGTCACACCGTGCTGAGAAGATCTTTGGAGTGAGGGGGCGCCGCATCCTTAAAGCTGCATCTTCAGCATCCACAAGCTCGAAGAGACGGGTGAGCAGCTTCTTTACACCTTTTATCATATAGGTGCCCGGGCGGCAAAACAAAATATTGATGGTTATATGTATTTCAGTCCAGAACATGGATATTTAAACGTTTTTGAACTCATGAAACAACTGAAACAAGAGCTTGCGACCGGGCTAAAATTAAATAGTCCAATGTTGCATATGCTCTCATGTCCGTAAAAACGTGTAATCTTGGAAATATTTTAATTCTATAAATCCAACTTTGCAGAACAATTTTTGAAGTGTACCTATTTAATCGGCAAGAGCATAACCTCACTTTCATACAGATAACACTTGCTTTAGCCTACTTTCATAACACCTAATGCAGGCTAGATCATGTTTTGAAAAATGTTTGTCGCCACAAGGAAGGGTCAGGAAAACAAGCGTTTCCCAATATTCCTGGGCATTCAATGGAGTTTGTCTGTTTGATTGTTTCAAAAGTTTTTATGCATTATTTACACCCAACCCGTGGATTTGAAGAAGTGCAAAATATGGCCTTAGTGAATGAACCCAAAGGCGCGACTGTGTGGTTACTGTAAATTATAGCCGATTTGATCTTGGCTTAAGAATTGTATTTTTTCTGTTTTATAACAATTTCAATTATATTTTTTCATCAACAAACTACATCAGGCATGTAATGAGTATTGTGCAGCTCTTCTGGACGCGTTGTTTTGGCATAAATGAAGATGGTTAAGTAGAGCGTGCAGAGAGGACGTAACTCTGTCAGGGTGTTGGGCAGTTGGTTCTTAAGTCCGTGGCCGCAGGAGGAGAGGCAGGAAGGTCGCTGGAGAATGTGCCCCTGTGCGCCCTCCACCATTCACGCGTCTCGTCTCCTCCCGAATGATTCATTTACATGGCCAGAGCCTCGGTCGTTGGGTGTTTTGTGAGGTGCATGTGGTCCAAGGACAACCTGTAATTGTAAGACGAAAGACAACCGGGAACATTGCGACCTAATTTGCATCACAGGCAGCGATGCGAGGGGAAATGTATGGTGCGTGATGTGACAGGTTTTTTTTTTCCAAAAGGCATTGGTGTTCCTTCAGATTTCACTACCATCTGCTTCTCCTAAAAACTCCTGATCCCAGAGCACACCCCAGCGTTGAAAGATGCTTTATTTAGCCTCTCTTACAGATGCCTCGTTTCAATAGCCGTTTCACGCTCATGCTTCACGTTGCCAATTACTACATCCCCTGACTATTTTATTCAGAGATATGACATTTACGCAATCACTTATCTCGCATGTCTCAATGTAAAACACAAAAGCGGCTTAGTTAGGCACTCTCTCTTCATCCGTAACATCTTCCTTTTGGTCCCTTCTCTCCTGTTCCTCGTTTTGTGACACACACACAGCCTGAAGCTGTTGTTAAACCCACACACGGCTTGCCGGTTCCTATTCTCATCAGAATAAGGCTCCTGTGGGATGGACTGACGATGAACAACCAAAGACAGACATGTCTGCAGGCATACACACATATTTATTTAAACTCAAATACACATGGAGCGGGCATGTGCGCACGTACAAATACATACACACACACACACAAAACAAAGATGCCTTTGCCCCTACCCTTTACACCATATATGGGTACCACACTCACAGAGTAGGCTATTTTCAGTATGGATCACTCATAAAGTATGCAATGTGCAGTATTGATTACTGATAGCAGTGCAGTATGGACCACTGATAGAGTATGCTGTGTGCAGTATGGGTCACTGATAGAGTATGCTGTGTGCAGTATGGGTCCCTCACAGGGAACTCTTTGTGCTGTATGGAATTCTGCTGCTCATGAGTGTGTTATGGGTCTTGCGATGAGACTATTTTCATACATGGTGTCCTAAATCACAGTGCGTAGGAATACATCTCTGTTCACAAGGGAGGTGTTCCCCAGGGCTAGAAAAAGCCCACTGGTTGTGATTTAATGTGACATATTTGTATGTAAAATTCCCTGATTCAGTTATTTTTGCCTGTGGATGATGTCTGTCAACATTACATCATATAGATGAAGAGGAAGGGGAACCTGTGGAATATGCTGGCGTCAAAGAGGGAAGGAATGACGTGGGTGTGTAAGGGGGCGGGGGGGTTGGGTTAAAAGGGCTTCGGGGAGGGACAGAGGGAGGGATCAGGGGGGTCATAGTCGGAATAATCTGTTAGTGAGAGTCACTAGAACCAATCCCATAGCAGGAGCCCAGTAGAGTCATACGGTCATCTGCCTCTGTTGATCCCATAGACAGCTTTTGGTGGAGTTACCCTTCCAAAGAGGAAGGGCAGGCGTAATGGATGAATAAGACGGCAAAACTGGGATGGTCAGTAGGGGGATGGCGGTGGGGTGTGAGTGGGTTGACATTCATATAGATTTGCACATACTTGGAAATCCAAAACCTCTTGAGGTTCTCTCTGTGACAATGGGGGGTAAGGCTGAAAGAATCAACCAGGTTCTAAAAGAATGCGGCATGTGGCAATTAATGCAACTGTGACCAAGCTCTTGGGTGCCTAATAGCAACCAATGCATGGGGGTTGCTGTGAAAACAAAGAGTCCAGGTTGAGAAGCTGTGGTGTGTACCTTTTGACCCCCTGGCCAAACACTGCGAATGATTAAATCCAGAACATGGACATTCTCAGAGTGAATTCTGCCTTACAGTAGGTAGTTGCAGAGAGATGTATGGGTTATAGGTGGGTAGTTGTAGGTGGATGTATGGGGTTATATGTGGGTAGTTGTAGGTGGATGTATGGGGTTATAGGTGGTAAGTTTTAGGTGGATGTATGGGGTTGTAGGTGGGTGGCTGTAGGTGGATGTATGGGGTTATAGGTGAGTAGGTGTAGGTGGATGTATGGGGTTATAGGTGGTAAGTTTTAGATGGATGTATGGGGTTGTAGGTGGGTAGTTGTAGGTGGATGTATGGGGTTATAGGTGGTAAGTTTTAGGTGGATGTATGGGGTTGTAGGTGGGTGGCTGTAGGTGGATGTATGGGGTTATAGGTGGGTAGGTGTAGGTGGATGTATGGGGTTATAGGTGGTAAGTTTTAGGTGGATGTATGGGGTTGTAGGTGGATAGTTGTAGGTGGATGTATGGGGTTGTAGGTGGATAGTTGTAGGTGGATGTATGGGGGTGTAGGTGGATAGGTGTCGGTGGATGTATGGGGTTATAGGTGGGTAGGTGTAGGTGGATGTATGGGGTTATAGGTGGGTAGGTGTCGGTGGATGTATGGGGGTTTAGGTGGGTAATCGTAGGTGGGATGTATGAGGGGTAAGTGATTGGTTGTGGTGGATGATGGTAGAGTGTAGTTGAACTGTGTGGGGCTGTTTGGCCATTCTGCTGGGCGTAGGGGGATATTGGCATTGCACTGTAAATTATATGGGATTGCTGGACATAGCATACATCTTACACAAGGTCATGTCACTGGGTGTAGGGTGATTTGGACTGTTTGGATAGGATTGCTGGGTATGGTGTACTGCTCTCCTCACACGGCTGAGAACCACTCTCTCTCTCTCTTCAGTAATGTAATGAGCGCAGAGCCTCTTGCTCTATCAGTGGTGGGTGGCTCTCCTCCTCGTGATCTCTACTGAAAGGCACTGATGGCCTTTATGGGGCTTCGCTCATCTCCGCCTGACTCAGCCCAGCCCAGCCCAGCCCAGCTCTCACTCAGGCAGGGTGAGTTATGGGAGTCAGATAGGTGTCAGAGCCTGTTACTCAGCACTGTCTCTGCTTTGATTAACCCCGTCCACCCCCACCCACATTACCAGGAGTCCATCTGGCAGAGGACACACTCTCCTTCAAACACACACATGAGCTCACTGAAATTTTTAGTACAAACGATTAAAACGAAATCTCATTTGTTCTCTGTTCTCTGTGTGTTAAAGACAGAGTGTTCCTTCAGTCTTTCCTTTATGCGTAGTAGGATATATACAACTCTACAGTCACAGTTACAGTGATATGCATACCCACTGCTCTACAGCTACAATGAGATATCCACTGCTCAACAGTTACAGTGAGATATCTACTGCTCTTCAGTTACACTGAGATGCATACCCACTGCTCTACAGCTACAATGAGATATCCACTTCTCTACAGTTACAGTGAGATATCTACTGCTCTTCAGTTACACTGAGATGGGTATCCACTTCTCTACAATTACAGTGAGATATTTACTGCACGACACTTACAGTGATATACTGTATCTACTGCTCTACACTTACAGTGAGATATCTACCGCTCTACAGTTACACTGAGATATCTAGTTCCAGTGTGTTCTGATCCCCAATGCTTCTGTGTTTTCACAGGTTACTTGAGGCGTGTGTGAGAAGTGTATCCGGTGTGTGTGTGTGTGTTTAAGATAGGTGAGTTGAGATAGGTGTATGTGTCTGTGTGTTTGAGGTGGGTGTGTGAGTGTGTGTGTCTGTGTGTTTGAGGTGGTGAGGCAGGTGTGTGTTTGAGGTAGGTGTGTGTATGAGAGAGAGAAAGAGAGAGAGAGAGAGAGAGAGAGAGAGAGAGAGAGAGCGAGAGAGAGAGAATGGCGGTGTGTCAGGATGACCTGACTGAAGAGGAGAGGAGGATTATCAGCAGAGTTCTACAGCGAGCCGAGCAGATGGAGGCACAGGAGCAGGACCGCATCGGGTAGGGGGGGGGGGGGGGGGGGGCAGGGGGCGGGGGCAGGAGCGCATTGGGTAAAGGGGGAGGGGGGGCAACACATGCACGCGCACACACACACTGAGACACAGACAAATAACAACATGCACAGCCTCTGGAAATAACAAAAGACAAACAGACAACATCAGCTCACATCAGCTAATATAATCTGACATCAGTGTCGGAAAGAAAAGCACCCTACTGACCTTGTGTCCTTTTCTCGTCTGTGTTTCTTTGTGTGTGTGTGCTTATTTCTGTGGGTATGCATGGTTGTTTATGTGTGTTTTTGTTAATGGGTATGTGCACATGTGTTTTCATGGTGTGTTGCTGAGTTTATGTGACTGATTGTGTCACGTGTGTGTGTGTGTGTGTGCGCGTGTATGTTTTTGTATTTGTATTTTTGTGAATGTGTGTGTGTGTGTGTGTGTGTGTGTGTGTGTGTGTGTGTGTGTGTGTGTGTGTGTGTGTGTGTGTTGACAGACGTCTGGAGCAGCAGCTGGACAGCATGAAGCTGACGGCTCGTGGTGATGGGGTGACTTCCTGCCTGCTGTGTGCAGCAGCATTCAGCCCCAGAGGACCAGCTGCTGTAGACTGTGAGCAGTGCAGAAAGGTACCATTCACTTGGGATTCTGAGACCTATACTCATCTGGGGCTACACTCACCTGGGCTGTGGTGGACTCACCTGTGCTGGGGTAGATTTACCTGGGCTGGTGTAGACTCACCTGGGCTGGGGTGGACTCACCTGGGCTGGGTTGGACTTAACAAGTATCTAGGGTGAGACTTGCTTGAATGTCATAGACATGTGATCTGTTTGGAAGGGACTCATCTGTACTGGGGTAGACGTGTACTCACGGGAGACTTTGTGTGTTTGGGTGTGTGTTAAGCGCCTCCTCTTCATTGTAGTATGTCTGTGTGTGTGTGTGTGTGTGTGTGTTGACCCACGCCTCTTCTCTATAGTGTCTGTGTGTGTGTGTTTAACCTCTATTCTTCTCTGTAGTGTTTTAGAGTGTGTGTATGAGTGTATGTGTGAGTTTAATCACTCCTCTTAATGTGTAATGTGTGTATGTTTACCCACTCCCCTTCATTTTAGCGTGTGTGTGTGTGTGTGTGTGTGTGTGTGTGTGTGTGTGTGTGTGTGTGTGCGTGTGTTTAATCATTCCTCTTCTCTGCAGTGTGTGTGTACCCACTGTAGTCTTCAAAGCCCTTGTGGCTCACGGCTGGTGCGGCTCTGCAGGATCTGCAGTGAGGAAGAGGAGGTGAGGAAAAGGAGTACCCAGCAGTTAACACACACGACTGAACACACACTACAGAACACACACTACAGAACACACACTAATAGACTAATAGTACCAGAACACATGGTACTGATCATGCTGGACGGCTCATAGTGTCCACTTCAGTGATGAAAAATACTGTCATTATGGCCTTTTCGTACCAATCACAGCAATTAGTTTCTTCTGTGTTGGTATTTCTGGATGTGACTGAAAGGAACTGTACTGGCTTTTTGACTGAATGTATTAAGTTTTACATATACTGTATGTATCTGTGTATATGGTGTGTGTGTGTGTGGTGAGTGTATACTGTGTTTGTTGTGTGTATGGGGAGTGTGTTTTCACACTGGCATATGTGTGTGTGTTTCCTTCAGGTGTCGAGGAGATCTGGATCCTGGTTTTTCAGGGGGCAGCCTAAGCAGGTGTTCCCGCCCCCTCTGTCTGTCTCACCACCAACAGACTCCAGTGCCCCGCCCACACAATCAACTGCCCCACCCAGAGACAATAGAGCCCCACCCACAAATGTGGTGGCTCCGCCTCCAGACTCCGGACTCCAGTGTCACCCTGCTGTCTCAGAGTCTCCTGCATGCCCGGAGGCTGTGCATGAGGAGTGTGCACAGCAGGGGCGGGCACGTGAGGAGCGCACACACATGACGAATGCCAACAGGCAGAGAGAGGGTGAACCGGGTAAGGCATGATGGCATCAGCTGTTGTGGCAGTGTGAACAGAAAATATGAATTCATTCAGTCCAAGCTCTGACTGTGTGTGTTATGTGTGTGTGTTTAATCAGAAATGAGACCTCAGGAAGAGGCAATTGCCACAGATGTTCAACAGCATTTCCAAGCTGCATCGGAGATCAATCACCATAGCAACAGCCAATCAGAAAGGGGGAAAGTCGGAGGCTCCACCCCCATCACAGTTCAGATCTGTGAGAGTGACATCAGTACTACACTAACACCTTTAATATAACTCCATGATTATGCAAGGACCTTCTTTTGGGACGCTGAACATCCTCTTAACCTGTCATATTAGGAAAACACTAGATTATTGTGTTGGATTACTGTACTGAATATTTTTTTTACACTTCCCCAGATTGAATTAAAAACAAATGCTGTTTTTTATGGGCCCCAAGACGTAGTTGTCTTTAGAAACAAACATGACTTTGGAACTCCATCCTGTCCCCTATGAAGTGTATAGAAATGTATAGATCCAATGTACTTGAGAAATGTTGTTATGAACCAGAGAAGAATGTTACTTTCCGGTGAATACCCCGTAGATACCCCCAAATGCCCCCAAATCAGGGTACCGCTCCCCCACCTGCATCACACAAACACACCAGTGCATCCACAGCATACATTCTGTCTGACGTCCAGCTCTCTTCTCTCTCCTCTCTGCGCTGTTCTCTTTTCAGGTGATGCCCCTCCACCTACAGGACATGGACCCCCCCCCCTGGCAGAGGCGTCCCCCCCTGTGTTACTGGAGAGACAGGGCGCAGCACCAGTTGCAGGCTCACAGGCCTCCTCTAGCCCCACACCCCCAATCAATGAGGTGGAGGCAGACAGCTATGACTCGGACGATGCCTGTAAGATCAATGATTATGGTTATTTGCAGTGAGATGATCATTGCATACGACCATTTGCAGGAAGACCAGGAATCAGTTATTCTGATCATTAACATCAGAAACGAAGTTCCGCAAGCAGTATAGGTTTTCAAAAGGAACCAATCATTCAGTAAATATGACTGAATGTAGTATGACTAATGCCAGTGCGGACTAATCTGATTAAATCACAGTATAGACTAATCTGACTGACTGTAGTATCTTTAGTCCCTGTGTTTAGTATAATTTGACTGAATGAGGCATGTTTAATCCCAATGACGCGGACATAATGACTGAATGAGGCATGTTTAATCTGACTGAATGGGGAATGTTTAACCCCAGTATGGATAAAATTTGACTGAATGCAGTATGTTTAATCCCACTGTAGTCTAATCCATCTGAATGAGACATGATTAATCCAAGTGTAATCTGATTTAACTGAAAGGGGCATGATCAAACCCAGGGGGTGAACCTGACCTGTTTTCCTGCTTTAGCAACTCTGGGTTGTTTGGAGTTCAGTCTGTTGTATGAGGGGGAGACCAGCAGTTTACACTGCAGCATCATCAAAGCCAAGGTATTGCGCCATCTATCTCACACACACACACACGCATACACACACACACACACACACACACACACACACACACACACACACACACACATACATACATACACACAGATGCAGATACTGACCTGCATGATTATCGTCATCATAAGACAATCATAAGATGTTAACATGAGGTCTTTGGTGTTTCTTGCAGGGGCTGAAGCCAATGGACTCCAATGGGCTCGCAGACCCCTACGTCAAGCTGCACCTGCTGCCTGGGGCCAGTAAGGTAGGTGATGACAGTGAGGTACAACCAATCATCTGTGTGGTATGACCATGTGCTAGTGAGGTGTGACCAATCCCTATTGAGGTGAAACCAATCACCATTTAGGTGTGACCAATCACTAGGGAGATGTAACCAATCACCAGGGAGTTAGGACCGATCAATAGTGAGGTGTGATCAATCACCAGTGAGCTCTGACCAAACACCACTGAGGAAGAGACTGATCTCTGAACTAGTCATGACAGAAACCACCATCTTTCTTGCCTTCTTTATCTCTCACTTTCTATCCCTCTTGGCCTCCATCCCCCCCCCCCCCTCTTTTTCTTGCTCGCTCTCTGATCTTTCACCAGGCTAACAAGCTGCGCACTAAAACCCTGAAGAATACGCTCAATCCCATCTGGAATGAGACTCTAGTGTACCATGGCATCACTGGGGATGACCTGCAGCGCAGAACACTCAGGTATAACAGCACCTGCATGATTAAACACTCACATAGAACAGTTCCTCCCAAACCTCCATGATTAAACACATAGAACAGCACCTCCCAAACCTGCATGATTAAACACTCATAGAACAGCTCCTCTTAAACCTGCATGATTAAACACATATAGACCAGCACCTCCCAAACCTGCATTATTAAACACTTACATAGAACAGCACCTCTTAAAGCTGCATGATTAAACACTCATAGAACAGCACCTCCCAAACCTGCATGATCAAACACACATAGAACAGCACCTCCCAAACCTGCATTATTAAAAACTCATAGACCAGCACCTCCCAAACCTGCATGATCAAACACACATAGAACAGCTCCTCTTAAACCTGCATGATCAAACACACATAGAACAGCACCTCCCAAACCTGCATTATTAAAAACTCATAGACCAGCACCTCCCAAACCTGCATGATCAAACACACATAGAACAGCACCTCCCAAACCTGCAGGATTAAGCACTCATGTAGCACAGGGCCTCTCAAGCCTGCAGTGCAAAAATTCAGGTAGGACTATCAGACTAACTCCTGCCATCAGACTAAACCCTGCTATCAGACTAAACCCTGCTGTCAGACTAAGGCAGCCATCAGACTAAGCCTGTGTACTGTATGTATTAATGTGTATATTTATGTTATGGATATGATAATGCTTATGTATTTATGTAACTGTCGTTAATCTATTTGCCTAACTGTAAAGCACTTTGGATTAACTCCTGTTGTTTTTTAAATGTGCTATGAAAATAGAGTGGCTTGATTTGACAAGCCTATCCCAGAATTCTAACCCACCCATCAGACTAAACCCGGCCATCAGACTAAACCCTGCTATCGGACTGACCCAGCTATCAGACTAAGCCCTGCTATCGGACTGACCCAGCTATGAGACTAAGCCCTGCTATCAGACTAAGCCCTGCTATCAGACTGACCCAGCTATCCGACTGACCCAGCTATCAGACTAAGCCCTGCTATCAGACTGACCCAGCTATCAGACTAAGTCTATCCAAATGGTCTAGCTCAGCTCTGTGTTCCTCTCCAGGTTGTCTGTGAGTGATGAGGACAGGTTTGGTCATAATGAATTCATCGGCGAGACCAGAGTGGCACTAAAGAAGCTGAAGCACAACCAGAAGAAGGACTTCAGTGTGTGTCTGGAGAGGGTGGTCCCGGTAAGATTGTGTGTGTCTCCATAAGACTGTGTGTGTGTGTGTGTGTGTGTGTGTAAAGAGGGTAAGATGCCACACTGTCTTACAAGGTCCCCATAAGACAATGAATTTGTGCCGTTGGTAACACAGACATTGCTAACACAGATTCTGGGAAAACATCTCATAAGTGTCTTTTGCTGTTATGTTCTTGTAAAGATCTCTAAGAATGTAGGATTTAGATATGAGTGCAGTCACGGGGACATGACTTGGTGGTTATGTGTGTCTGTGTGTGTTTATTTTATAGGTTAAGAGAACAGCAGTAGGTGGTTCAGCCCGGGGTATGGCTCTATACGATGACACGGTAAAAAACATACACACTTACCACACATACATGGAAATTAGGTTGTTAATCCCTGAAATATATGCAGTATTTTATTTTGTCTGTGTGTCTCTGTATCTGTGTGCATGGGCATTCATATGTATGTATATGTGCCGGTTTATGCGTTTTGGGTGTGCGTGTGTACGTGTGTGTGTGTGTGTGTGTGTGTGTGTGTGTGTGTGTGTGTTTTGGGTGCGTCAGGTGAAAGAGGGGACAGAGTCCGAGGAGAGGGGGCGTGTTCTGGTGTCTCTGACCTACAACAGCAAGAGAGGGGAGCTTCAGGTGGGGGTCATCCGCTGTGCCCACCTGGTCGCCATGGATGCCAATGGCTACTCCGACCCCTTTGTCAAAATGTAGGTGCTCAGCATTTATCCAAATCTCAGAGCTGATCTATCACACCAATACAGATGTTCAGAATGTACGCAAAACTCAGAGGTACTTAGGTATGAGATAATTAAGTAATTAAGTATGCCTCTGAAGTTAGAAAGTTTGGGTAAAATGAGTTGTCGTCGATCAACTTAACATACTGTCTTCATGTAGTTGTGTAAAACCTCCTACTCTGGCCTTTATGGAGCTCTGAATCCTCAGAAAAATTATATTTTCTAACCTTGTGGGAACAAATTATCATCTTGTGCGCATAAGACATGTTAAGACAAGTTAATTATAAGAAAACAACTTTTGCGTAGAAGATAACAAATATCATCTTACGGTAGGGACTCCGGAGTTCTTGGGTAATTTTTTATATCTGTACTTACACATTTTTATTCTTGAGAACTAGATACTTTATAATTATTCTATTCACTAGGGTTGGGTACCAAAAACAGACGCCAGTATTGCTCCAATTCCTATATGATCGGTATCTACCAGATCGAATCTCAACGCAGATTTCAGTGTTACTTAAATAAGTTATCGATTGAAATATTTGCCCTTGCCTCTGATGCTCTAAAATAGACATTACAGGCAGTAGTGGCGAGTCAGTTTTGAAACTGAAGAAGCCCTAACGTGAATTTGGACATGGGGGGTGGGGGGGCAGAGGGTGGGGTGGTATTAAGTATGTGATACAGAGAGCATGCATGGTGCCGTCATGGCTGGTTTAATCTGGTAAATTTCATGTCACACATATATTACATTTACATTTACATATAGTCATTTAGCAGACGCTTTTATCCAAAGCTACGTACATAGGCGAGAACAATCAAGCTACGAGCAATAGAGAACTAGTGTTACAATAAATAAATACTACTTTACATAAGAAATAAAAATAATATATATTTCCCTTTACCTTTACCATTACCATTGCCTTACTTTTACTCAAAATAGAAGAGAGAACACATTACCTTACCTTTTTTCACAATAAAACAGAACACGTTTCAAAATAAGCTAGGTGTGTTGCACATCAGCAGTTTTTGACTGTGGAGAAGAACAGGGGGAATGGATTTATATAGTCCGGTCTTCCCCTAGCGTCCTCTAGGAGTCGTCACTGCTACCAGTGTGCTGTAGGTCAATAGATTAATGGCATATGATATTAAATAATATTAGACCATAGTGACCGATAAACGGGCGATAAGCCTTGACATAATCTGCTGAACCTGCTCAATGTACAGAAAGGCAAATATTCGTACAGTGGCCTATCCAAATAAAATGATTCAGGGCAAACGGATTGTCCAGCAGTTCAATTCAGAAACAGAGAAGAACAGGGGAGGCGTGTTGTTTAAAAGAACATCCAATCTTCTCTGTAGTTACCTGCATTGGTGGTTCAGTGGTAGAATTCTCGCCTGCCACGCGGGAGGCCCGGGTTCGATTCCCGGCCAATGCAACCTCCCTTTTTAACAGGTGCGTTCTTGCTTCATTTTTCAAAAGAATGCAGTGGAGTGGAAAGTGGAGTGGATATATTGTTCAATTTCTAGTTCAAATTTGCAATGTATCGGGGAGGCAGAAGCAAGAATGCACCCGTCAAAAAGGGAAGTTGCATTGGCCGGGAATCGAACCTGGGCCTTCATTGTATTTTGCCTTTCTGAAAGCGTGCCACAGCAATGATTTTGATTGAGACAGAGACTAAGCATTGGAACAGCGCCAGGAAGTCGTAGTGCCCAAAAATATATTACATCCATAGTGGTTTAGCAACAGAGAAGAATGGGAAACGACATAGGACCGTTTAGCTGAACCATTCTCGTCTCTGGCGCAAGATTGGAAATGGGTAGTATACTCATCTACGTCATCGACTGTTTAAAATCATCCTGGTAAAGCTAATGATTTGCCTCTGAGCCAACGTGTATTCATTTCATGCGGCACGGGACATGATACTGAACCTTACCGAATTCGTTATTCACAGGAGTTAGTGCCTCCTCAGCCCCACTCAGCCCCTTGCCCACTTTTTAGCCTTCTTCAAATTAATGCAGTGGAGTCAGGCTCAGCGCGGAGGGTATGCTTACACTTTAATATATTGTTCAATTTCTAGTTCAAATTTGCTTTAGCACTAAAAAAGCCACTCTGTAGCTACTGTCATCAGTTCACTATAAAAGAATCATGTTTAGCTAAAAATACCCAACCCTACTATTCACTGTTTCTTCTTCAGGTTCTTGTATTCATGTCTGTGTTCTTGTGTTCTGTGTATTGTGTGTATTGTGGAGTAGTTTACTGCAGCCTGACATGGGAAAGAAGGGCAAACAGAAGACTCAGATCAAGAAGAAGACCCTGAACCCTGAGTTCAATGAGGTCTCACTCACACACATCCCTCCCAAACATGCTTCTCTGCACAAGCACTTCTCAAACACAGAGAAAAATCAGATTTAATGGAAACATCTTAACATCCTAACAGCCAGTAAATCCTCATTTGGATTAAGATAATCTGTACACACTGTCCGTTCCTCCTTACCTCACTGTCATTGAAATATAGCTACTGCTGTCCATGACTGCTATGGCAGATAATGAGGACATGTTCTATGTGTGAATATGCCATGCTATGATAGATACTGATGCCATCTGTGAATATGCCCTGACATAATAGATACTGATGCCATCTATGAATATACCCTGACATGATAGATACCAATGCAATGTGTGAGTATGCCATGCTATGACATAAACTGATGCCATGGTAAATATGCCATGGTTAATATGCCATAGAAACTGATGCCATCTGTGAATATGCCATGCTATGATAAATACTGATGCCATCTGTGAACATGCCATGCTGTGATAGATACTGATGTCATCTATTAATATGCCATGCTATGATAGATACTGATGCCATCTATGAATATGCCATGCTATAATAGATACTGATGCCATCTATGAATATGCCATGCAATGATAGATACTGATGCCATCTGTGAGTATGGCTGTTTGACTGCTTAGATGACCATGATGTCTGATTGGCAACCTGATGCAGTATTTGGTATGATAGTTAGATCATAGTTAGATAGTTAGATGATAGTGGAGTGGGGGGAAGGCTGCCTGTCCT
This sequence comes from Clupea harengus, assembly GCF_900700415.2. Classification (NCBI taxonomy): domain Eukaryota; kingdom Metazoa; phylum Chordata; class Actinopteri; order Clupeiformes; family Clupeidae; genus Clupea; species Clupea harengus. The sequence goes on along the minus strand of NC_045163.1, from coordinate 17,790,329 downwards.
GACTGTGCTGCAGTCCTAATGACAGATGTCCATGTGCAGGAATTCAGCTTTGAGGTCAAACACGGTGACCTGGCCAAAAAGACACTGGACATCTCAGTGTGGGACTATGACAGGGGCTCAGCCAACGATTTCATTGGTAAGACAGCGTCTGCCTGCCAAGAGAATGTGTGTTGTGTCTGTTGTGAGAGTGTGTGTTGTGTCCGTTAGTATTGCTGAGCTGTAATATGCTGAGCAAATTAATACATGTATTGTGAACAGAACAGTGTGTTGTGTCTGTTTGGAGAGTGCATGCTGTGTCTGTTGGGACAGTGTGTTTTCTGAGTGATTGTGTGCTGTGGATGTTCAGAGAGTGTGTGTTGTTTCTGTTTTGAGAAGTCTTGCCAGAGTTTTGCAGGTTCTGAATGGTTTCTCTGATGCTTGTGGGTTCTCTGGTTCTCTGCCCCTGCAGGCGGATGCCAGCTGGGCATCTCTGCTAAAGGGGAGTGTTTGAAGCACTGGTACGAGTGTCTGAAGAACAAAGACCAGCGGATTGAGCGCTGGCACGTGCTCCTCAACAACCAGCAGCCTCTTAGCGACTGAGTAGTCCTCTCCCTGTAGTTCACCTCACACCCCTCTGACCCCTCTGACCCTGTCTCATGGTTCAGTCCACTAGAGCAGTCCACTACTCGGGGGGTTTCAGGAAGTACCCCAGTGCGAAACACACACACACACACACACACGCCCGGCGCGCGCACACACACACACACACACACACACACACACACACACACACACACACACACACACACACACACACACACACACACACACACAGGTGTTAGGCTGAGTTTGTGTCTCTGTTCAGATGAATCCACAGGAGGACCAGAGCAGTAACACACACACACACACACAAGCGACAGTATGGAAGAATGAACTGCTTTTTCAGTTTTTGCTTACTTTGAAACTAGTTTTGGTACCATCTTCAAATTCATTTTCATGGTATATGGCCATATGAAGGAGAGCTAAACACACCTGTATTTCCCATTAACTTCCCATACTATGCACTATGTAGTTCTGTGATCCAGCTCAGAACCCCACAAAAAATGTAAGGAAAGATTTCACCGCACGATGTTACCGGTATCACCAAAAGACACCAATTTGCATGCTTTCAAGCTGTGCTGTTGTAGCAAGGTTTTTGAATGTATTTTAGTATGTCATGTAGTTAGCTCGTTATTTTTACACCTCCTTACAACTGGTTTAAAGGGTCTCATGTCTATGAGTCTGAATGTGTCATGATCCATTATGTCCATTGCGGCTTGAGTGCCCATAAGATGGACTCTTTCAGTGACCTCTACTTATATAAACCAGTTGCTTCTACAGGCTTCTGTAAAGCACAGTTAGCGATGACACAGCATAGATTAAGTTTGAGTCATTACATCACTGCAGGTGGCAAAGATGAATTTGACTCATCACTGTGCTCCAATCAAATGACAGAGATTACATTTGATTCACCACCCTGTTGTCCTTTTGTCCAGCCCACTGGCGTGATCTCTTATCAATAACGCCTCTGTGATGTATTCCACAGATAATGCAGATGTCCTTGATGACTTAACTGTGAATCTCGTGAGTTTGTGGATAGTCATGTCTACTGGCATGTTTTGTGACTTGTGAAAAATATGTTTAAATGAGTATGATCACTATTGCAGTGAAACAGTAGCAATGGCATAGCTTGATCATACATACAATAAAGAACTTCCATTTTGGTTCTATCTGCATGGGCTGAATTTTGTTCTCATCAAATGCAGCAGGATATGCACACTAACTAGTTACTTCTTATATAATTATCAAGTCATTACCAATAATATCAAACAAATAAGGGTAAGAATAAAGATATGATTGTATTTGTTTCGATCTCTGAACAAAAACAAAAACGATAGTAATGAGCAGACCGCAACCACAGTCATCAACACTACTGTACAATGCTAAAGAGTGCCAGTCATCAACACTACTGTACAATGCTAAAGAGTGCCAGTCATCAACACTACTGTACAATGCTAAAGAGTGCCAGTCATCAACGCTACTGTACAATGCTAAAGAGTGACAGTCATCAACGCTACTGTACAATGCTAAAGAGTGACAGTCATCAACACTACTGTATAATGCTAAAGAGTGAGTAATGGAGACCAAAGCTGGTTTGAAGTTATACTGAATGACTGAATAATAAGAACAAACATAATAAAGTTACCTTTGTTGTGAGATGAGTGCCCATGGGTTTGCTAAAAATGTATAGGAATCACACTTGTCATGTACAAACCTTGCGTGATGAATTTCTGGTAAAGAGTTTGCATATACATTTCATCCTAAACTGGCAAAGTAGGTAATGTATCAACGTATATTGGTTCTCTGTTCCTGTACATGAAAGGGGCCATAATTATGTCTGTTAACACTCTGTTATTATACATACTATATACAAATAAACATATATGAATTTTACAGACTATTTCCATATGGGGGGCCCCAGGCTCATGCTCCTTAGAATGGCACTTGCAGAATTCAGGTGTGATATATAATCTACGGTAGCCAGTATGTGATGAGTGTTTCAAGTATTGTTGTAGACAAGGATGTATATAAAAGCATGTTATGAAGTGTATGCATAGAAGTGTAGATAGAGTGATGCACAAAAAGTGAGGATGAGACCATGATTTCTCACTAAATTCCCTCCGCTGTCTCATGTCTCATTAACATCAGTGAGGTGAGAGTGAGAGTGGTGATTGGTGAGACAGGAGAGGATGTTCAGATGAGACAGTCAACGATGAGGCAAAAGGTCTCGTGTCAACGTCACTCCGTAGGCCTAATCTGATCGTCAGCATGCTGACTGACTGCGCGGTGAGCCATGCCATGTGGCGTTGTTTTATCTGTAACTGTGAGCTGTAACTGGGCCACCCTCAAGGCACGCCAGGTCACGCCATCCACAACATGTGAGCTACACGTGTATGGATTTTGTATCACTACCAATCATGTACACTTAAGTGAACATATGGACAATTACACAAATTATGCAAGGACGAGACTTGCTCACTTGCTGTGTTTGCCCTTATGATATATGTTTGTGTTGCTGTTAATCTGAAAGCTAAGTTCAATAAAGGCTAATGCAGAATGAACACTTTTTGTCGATTTGTGTGACCAATAACGCCACATTAATAACAAAGCTAGTCATCTGCATTTCAGATCTGCTTTCAGTTTACAGTCCCTCATGCTGATAAAAAAAGTTTTGAAATATAATGTGATGTAATGTACTGTAAGTGTAATTGATTGTAAATAATGTCATAAATTACCTTTCTGTGTGAGTGTGCAGATGTGTGGAGGCGTGTGATTGGCTGAGATCAGTGGTGCCGTAGGAAAGCCCCTCTGTGGTGACGGGGCACCAAACTTTGTGCGAATCAGGTGAGCTGTGGACCAATCAGAGAGCATCAACACATACACGTGCACACACACACCTGAACCACACACACAGACACATCAGCACACACACCTGAACTGCTCTGCCACAAAGCACACACATGGCCGCTTACCGGTACAGCTACGCTCGTTGAACTGCACAAGCACGTACACACACACTAACCTGAACTTTGCATCACTGAGACAACTTTTCTGCTTCAGGGTTAAAGGTGAAAGCTTATCACCTCAACATGCCACCTCAGATTCTAATATCAGTGCTAAATGTCTCTTACTCAAGCCGGACATTTATGGCTTTAATAGGATGTTGTGAGGGTGTGTTGTGATTGTTGAGTGTGGTAAAAATTGGGATTTTTTTCAATTTCCTATATAATTGCTATATAATTCCTAAACAAATGTGATCCCAGTAGGATCTTTCCAAGGGTTTATTGTGATTCTCAAAAATTGCCATGATTTTGAGGTAAATAAAATCAATCCCAAATAATGCAGAAATGTAATTTTTTCTTTTCTTTTTTTATTAAGGTAGTATTGCGGTAATAAGAGAAAACTGCAACCCGCAGTTGCAACTTCAGGAAATCCTTTGAATTCATTTTTGAAAGCGCAAGATCGCAAAATCCTGGAGAGTCTGCTTTATACATGTGTGTTTGCCATTCAACGATAAAGGTCAGTTCTCTAAATGAATTCAGTTGAATACTTCCCATCTGATGCAGTTCAAGTGAATGCCGTACAACCATACTACCATGGTGCTGAAATAGTTATGTGAAAACCCCTCAAGCAGGACAGAAAGAAGCAAATCTGGGGAAAACAAGGAGAACCTACGAGGCAAACAGGAGAAATGAGACACAAGCCAAAGTTCAGTAGAAAAGCCTGTGGTATGGTGCCATTCTGTGAGGGTTTGTCCTGACCAAATATAAACAGCACTTCTGCTCTGCCTCTTACACAAGCGCAAACTGTTTTCAAACTGGCTTCCAGTGAATCTTACGTCATAGATCAGAAGAATAAAAACTCACCATCTTGACAGAAACTGACTAAAACCATTAGTGAATTTTAGTTTGGTGACATTGATGCATTTACATGTGACATTGTTAATTTAAACATCAAGCTTGGTGACACTGGTGTATTTAAACATCAGGTTTGGTGACATTGGTGAATTTAGACATGTGACAGTTAAAACTGAATATGAACATCAGGTTTAATTGTATTGTATGCATGTAAAATATATATAATATGTTCATGATCCAGCCAGAATGGATATCAGTGAAGAAGGCTGTAATAAACTCTAACCAGTGAATAGAAGCTTTGGAGGACAGCATGTGGCCTCATCCTCTACAGATCTGAACACACTTAAGGGCAACTGTGGACGAGGCACTGCACCGACAGATATTCAGTCAATCCATGTCTGTTCAAGGGCACCTCTGTGTGTGTGTGTGTGTGTGTGTGTGTGTGTGTGTGTGTGTGTGTTGGTGTGTATCTGTGTGTTTGTGTTTCCGTGAGAGAGAGTGTGTGAGTCCAAGTACACGCTCATGTTTACCAATAGCAACGCCCACTACGGAGCTTGTCTTTGAAGTGGTTTGATGTTGACAGAAGCGTGGGAACCCCCTCCTTCTCAGTATAAATGAGGCAAACTCTCTCAGTTCTGATAAGGTAGGAATCACGACCACAGTGACTTTAAGCTGTGCTCTCTCAACAATTTTACTCCAGCAATCTTGCAGGCTTCTAGATCACCGATTCCTTCAACGGCTTGTGTCAATAAGCCATCTTAAGTAACATAGCAGGTTTTAGATAACAGATTTATTCAACATCTTGTGTCAATAAACTATCGTAACTAGTAAAAGGTTTTAGCTTATTGAGCTTAATTTAGATTTATCCGGCGGGTTGTGTGCATAAAGCCCATGCCCATCTGACCCAGGGTCAGTGAGTGACTGTGAGATGCCCAGTAAGACTGTAAGGTTGTTGGCATGGTGGGCAACATGCCTCCTGCTGATGCAGTCTGCCCTTACTGCCCTCGCTGAGGAGAGGGCGCCCGGCTTCTGTTTTTGGACCCGGACGCTGACAGACCGGCGCACTCACCAGATGTTCCTGCGGCAGCGGAGGGGGCAGCTGGTGCTGTACCACGCTCTGTGGGGGCACGACGGGCCCCTGCAGGCGTGCGTGACCAGCCGGGAACTGGCAGTAACCCACGGATACCTGACAGAGTGCCGGGAGCGCCAGCAACAGCATTTCAGCGCCAGCCCCCAGAGGTGGTTTCACACACACACGCTGTTCCAGCCGGGGGTGTGTGTGGAGGCTCATGCGGGAGGCAGCGCGCCTGTCAGACACACTCGGGATCTGCAGACCCAGCACGCCCACACAGAAGGATCCGGAAGCAAACGTGTGAAGAGGGGACTGATGATGATTCCTGGAACTCTGTGGTGTGGCTCGGGCAACACGGCGGAAAACTACACTGACCTCGGTTAGTGCACAACACACACACCCAAACATATTACACTGAGTAGAGAGATAGAAGCTACAGTTAACAACCAGTCAGTGTGTGTTTCATTTGTGTGTGTATCACCTATCATCTTTTGTGCTGTGTGTGTGTCTCACCTTTCCTTAATCTCCTGTGTGTCTAACTTGTCTTTATTCACCTTTGTGTCTTTCCTGGCCTTATTGTCCCGTGTGTCTCACCTGTCCTCATTCACCTGTGTATCTCGCCTGTCCTTATTCTCCTGTGTCTCACATGTTCCGACTCTTGTGTGTGTGTGTGTGTGTGTGTGTGTGTGTGTGTGTGTGTGTGTGTGTGTGTTTTAGGTGCCTTTGCACAGACGGACGAGTGCTGTAGAGACCACGACCACTGCAAACACACCATCACTTCCTTTAGCTCTGACTATGGTGTGTTCAACACCAACATCTTCACCTTATCTCACTGTGACTGTGATAACAGGTACGCCAGCACTCAACCCACCCCGTGCACTGGCACACACACAGAGGCTGCTGCTTCAGCTGTGCTTGTATCATCATGCTCATCTAGACTACTGTAAACATTGGAGTGCTGTGGCATCTCCAGATCCCGCCATGCCAACTCCAACAAAGTTCTAGATGACATCACAATAGGTTCTAAATGGAAGTGTCCAGCATGTGCTAAAGCTCTGGAATGTTCCCTCAGGTTCAAGCGCTGCCTGCAGCAGGCTGAGGACTCCATGGCCGGCGTGGTGGGCTACGGCTACTTCAACCTGATCCAGATGAGGTGCTTCGAATGGTCGCTCAGGATGGAATGCACAGAGCGCAGCTGGTGGGGCAGGTAACAGCTTATTCTCTTGATTCACATGAAATGGAGCCATTTAGCAGACGTTTTCAAGCAATGTAACTTATAGTATTGTACAGCACTACTTCTGTCAGTATGTGTACTCCCTGGGTATCAAACTCTGGGTCTTGGTGCTGTTTGCCCCCTGTTGTACCTGATGACTTACAGTTGAGTTTTTACATTGTACATTTTACATTGTACAAGGGAGGACAGGGAGAGCCTCAGGTTGGGCTGTAGATGTTGTGTGTACATGCTGGAGGGACAGAGATATAATATGCCAGCAGTTCACACATGTGTGTGTGTGTTTTGTGTTTTTCTCTGCCAGTTGTGTGTCATCTGACCTGACTCGTTACGCTGTAGTGCAAGAGCCCACAGACTTTAACTCCACATTTCCAGAAAACCCCAATCTGCCACAGCCAGACCAGGTTACCACACCAGACCCAAACCAGTCATCCGAACCTCACCTCACGATCAGTGCCACCACACCGCCACAGCCCATTATGTCTACAACCAACCTCCCGGAGACCCGAACTGATGCCTCAGACAACCGAATCAACCTCACGGACACCAGAACTGATGCCTCAGACAACAAAACCAACCTCACGGACACCAGAACTGATGCCTCGGACAACAGAACCAACCTCCCGGGCACCATAACTGATGCCTCAGACAACAGAACCAACCTCTCAGACACCACAGCCAGTGTCTCAGACACTAGAACCAACCTCCCAGACATCAGAACTGACGCCTCGGACCACAGAGCCAGTCTGCCGGGGACACCCAGCCCACCCGACAGCAGCAGCCACCTCCCGCTCCCGCTCACTAACTCCACAGTCTCAGGTGAGTTAAAAACACCACTGCACTTCCCTCTGAACACAGAACACACACACACACAAACACACACACACACACACACACACACACCTCATGCAACCGCTCATTCATCGGAGCAACCCAGTGTGCCTCGCCAAACTCTCTGTGCTCTCTCACTCTATCTCACCCTACTCTCACTCTCTTTCTCATCCAACTCTCCATGCCTGACAGGCCAGTTATGTACAGGTCAAACTGCCCAAGAACAGTCAAGACCATATTTGTCTTGAATGTGTTATCTGCCCAAAGGAACATTTTTGTGTGAGGTGTGTGGAATGTCCCTGCAGATCCTTTACAAAAGTGTATGTGTGAATGTATATGTAAGCTGTGTGTATAACATGTGTGTGTGTGTGTTTGTGTGTGTGTTTGTGTGTGTGTGTGTGTGTGTGTGTGTGTGTGTTTGCAGGTCCTTTGCATTTGTGTGGTGTGTATAAGTCCCTGGATGACTGTAGACTGCAGGTGCCCCCACTACAGGAGCTCTTTGGTCTGAAGAACACAGAGCTACGAACCCTCTATCACTGCAACTGTACCAGAAGGTGAGACACGCACACACTCACACCAACATGCAGGGGGTGATACACATACACATGCATACACACAGAATCTGAAATTGCAATCTCACATACGTATTCTTCACAGTTTTCTTCTCAGTTAGAGCAGTGTATGGGTGTGTGTTTGTTGTGTATGTGAGTGTGTTAATGTGTTAATGTGTGTGTGCTGATGTATCCAGGTTAGCAGAGCATCTGCCAGTGCTGGAGGCTGCAGGACTACATGCCTTGCTGCTGGACTTTGTATCAGAGTATTGCTTCATCCTGCCAAACACACAGAGTGTCATCGCGCCACAGAGCAGGTCAGTGTGTGAAAGGTCACACACACACACCATGAACTCATCGCGCCAGCATTACTTCAGCTCCACACACACACACACACACACACACACACACACACACACACACACACACACACACACACACACACACACACATCAGCACAGACTAGCAGGGCATGCTGCTGCCTGCAGCGCCCTCTGGTGGCCATATATTTAGCAGTGCATGGGAATGTGGGGCTGAAGTGGGAAATGTAACTGCCCTCTCTGCAAGCAGTCAGTACTACCATAGGTGGTACACACACACACGTACACACAGGAAAACACACGTGCACAGCCTGCACCCTCCCTACACAGCATGTTATCTTATCTTTGTTTAATTTGTTTAATGTCTCCAAACTTGCAATTAACACCTCTTTCCCTGGTCAACAGTGCTGTTCTACTGCAGATGCCATTCATTCATGCAAGGCTGGGACAGAAGAAGCCTACAACAGGCAGGCGCCACCTATTGGACAAGGGTCGCCAACTCCGCCACAGTAAACGGAAAAAGAGGAAAAACTCGGGGGTCAGGCTGTACCGTAAATGCCGGAGAATGCACTCTCAGCTCCATAGACTAGGACAACATTGACCCCTAAAAAAACTGTAGCATGTGTCACCCGGAATCAGTTTGGCACAGAGATTTCAGAAACAAACCTCTCAGCCTCTCCCTCTGCGCTTTGCTCAGCCCATCACCTGGGTTTTACATTTGATTGACATTCTGGAGGCCCAATCCACCCTGAGCTGCTCTGAGTTTCTGATTGATGAAAGACTGAAGCTGGCTGAGAAACTTCAGAGGGGTGATGCATGCTGATGCATGCTACTCATGTTGCAGAAGCACATAAAAAAGTTGCCTTCTGTTGCTTTAATCATAATCCTGTTTATTGTATATTATTCTAAATAAGCTATATGTAGAATAATGCCAATTTTGTCAATGTGAAAGGCTGTTTGAAAGAAATGATGTGTATTGAATGTTGTATATGAAGATCCAACGTTACTTGTGAAGTCCATGTTCTAAGTTATTTTGTTCAAAAAAAAATTACAGTAATGTTTTTCTTAGTAAAATGTTGTATTGTGGTGTCTACACTGAGAAATCAAAGGCAGAGCAGCAGGAGTTGGAACAGACAGTCTGTATAGTCGCTACTGTAAAGACTGGAAATGCTAGCACAGAGATTATTGCTCTACGAAGCATTTACAATGGCGAGTTTAGGGTGCCGACCAGGCAGCCAACGGCGGGGGCGCAGTCATTTAAAAATAAATTACTGTCCTTAGGACCAACATTACGGTGGTATACCCACCATCATAGCTGCCCTCGGTGAATCCACTGGTAGCTAATCAGATAGGCTGACTGAACAGAAGGCAGGAAGAGAGGCAGGCAGCGGGCTGAGGAGAGGGCTGAGGTCGGTAACTCTACTCCGCTGTGATGTCAGCAGCGGTAATGCGCGCTGAAGCTCCGCTGGAGCAACAGCAGAACCGCCTCTACCGGGAGAAAATCCGCTACAAGCCCGAATGCCAGAAAAAAACGGGGATTTGACAACATGGCGTACTTTCTGTGGAATAACTTTTCTTAAGACGTAACGAAGAGTTGTGCATCCTGACGGAGACGAATTTCGGGGAAGTTAACACAACTTTAATTTGACCTTTAAAACAGATTTCCCATCTTTTTTGTAAATACGTCTATCATGGGATGAAAGTTTCAAGTTGTCGCACAGTCTTGAAGTAGGACAGGATGGAGAAACAAGGATCGCGAAAAGAAAAGGTAACGGATACTCCGTGTAATATGAGAGTGTAGTGTCGTGTAACTTTTAAACGCGAATATCTTCGTGAGAACTACTACCGTCATCCAGCATTCAACCTTTCCTGTTTTGTTGAGTCTTCCCCAAAAAATATGCGATCGCAAACCATTCTATTCGCTAGAACAGAAGTGTGCAGAGTGAGTCTCTTATTAACGCAGATGAAAGGTAAAAACGTATAGCAACCGCTTGCATTTGGAAGAATTCCGACCTTTGTTTCAGTCCAGCTAAAGTGCGTAAACTCGGTTTGGAACACAGATTAAATTCAGCAGGGGTTGCAGTTATGCAACTACAGTATATACACTTAGAGTAGGCTGTTAATTATGTCAACAATAACATTAACTCTTATCTCCGTTTCTCGGACTATTGTTTGTTTTGACAATGAAAGCAACTGCACATACTTAGAGCAGGTAAAGGCTGCGCTGTAAGGCCTTACTGAGAATTTAACCCTTTGTCATCCTGACAGTGAGCCCAGAGTTCTGGTGAGAAACACTGAGAACAGGAAAAGCTCACACATACCACTGTATCTCAGTCAGCTGATATCTAGCATTGCGTATGTATGCTGTGTGTGACAGCTTCTACAGTCTCGCAATTAACCTCTTCATTTGACAGCATTCAGTTTTGACCATGATGCTAGGAGCCTGTCAGTCAGGCCATGTGTAAAACAACTCTGTGTTCTGTGTCAGGTCTGCGTGCACACATGATTTTACAGAAGACTTTTAAGACTGGGGAATGGTTTATTTTAAGGTTGGAGGTGCTGCCCAGTAATTACAGAGAGCCCACAGTGATTGTAGTGAACACAGTAAAGGCCCACACTGGTGCGACTGGCATTAATGCAGAGCCCAATTAAATGTGGGGTTTCATGACTCTAATTCACTTTTTGGCAAAGTTCAGCAAATTGCTCATCACAGCCTTCTTGCTGTCCATTTTATACGGCTCTAAAAAAAATGGTATTCGTACATAGTCCTGGGAAACAAATAAAGAAGCGTGGACCGAGTCATAGACTGTTTCAGCCAATCAACAGTTTGCTTCAGGAGCTTGAAAAGGACAGATGTGATTTGATTGGCTGTAGAGCCCAAATATCTACAACCTTTCACTAGAATCGCAGACTCTACCATTAATACTAGACTGGTGCTTATGGTGGCATTAACACAGAGAGCCCAATGAATGCCCACACTGGTGATTATGGTGGCATTAATGCCCGCTTCCTGTAGGGAGGTCACATATCAAGATGAGATAAATGCGAAATTCTTACTGCAGGAGGATTAAAGTGAGGCAGACCTCATAATGAACAGTAATTGAATATGAGAAGTGCAGAAAGACTGACTCAGGAACATGTGTATGGGGGATGAAACAAGTGTGGGCCTAACCAGGACTTGGCATTTGTCTCTAGTGGTGCTCTGAGGCCTGTTGCCTGTGATGGGTACTAGAGTGTGTGTGTGTGTGTGTGTGTGTGTGTGTGTGTTTGTCTGTGTGTCTGTTTGTGTGGAGGGGGGTGGGGGGGTTACAATTGTGTGTCTATGTGTGTTACAACTGTGTGCGTTGTATCATGTCTCAAGTTTATGATGAGTATTATAAGCAGGGTTAGAGATCACAGTCTCTCTCTCTCTTTCTCTCTCTCTCTCTCTCTGTGTGTGTGTGTGTGTGTGTGTGTGTGTGTGTGTGTGTGTGTGTGTGTGTGTGGAGGGCTATCATAGTGATGTATATTTATGTCTATCACTAGTATTTCAATATTGTGTGGTTATTGGTGCAGCCCTGCTGGTTGTAGGTTAAGTCTAGTGAGAACTGATAGTCGGTAAGGCTCTATTAGCTAGTTGAATCGCAGTGAGCTGCTCCATCAATGTTAATTCACAGGGTTCACCAGGGGTCAGATTAAGGGGTCATAGAGTCAGGAGAGGTCATCATACTAGCAGATGTATGGTGTTTTTTGTCCACCCCTGTGATTAGCATACTAGAAGTGCCAGACATAGAAGACTGGACTTCAGTGATGAGGACATTCCCTGCATAATGCAGAATGGCTCAGAACTTTGGATGAAAAGCGACAAAAGCATGAAAAATCCTAAATGATTAATTTATTGAAATATTAATTTTTAAATTATATTTAACATTTATCTGTTTTGTTTTCTTTGAGAATAGGCAATGGAACACATTTCCCCAGCTTGGACTGGACACACACGTAGAGAAGAGTAGAGTTTGTGTGTGTGTTGCGTGTGTGAACATACGTGTGTTTTGTATCTGACTGTGTGTGCATTGGTAGACTGAATAGTGTCTATGCTCATGTCAATGAGAAAAGTCTGAGACATAGTTCCTAGCCCTACATGAGTGCACCACAAGAAGACCGCATGCCGCAGTGTGAAGCCTCCTGAGGCCACGGTGGCACCACTAAAACACTATTTGATGGCAATCAGTTTTTAACAACAAAAATGATTTAAACCACAGAGAAAACACAATCCACAATTACAATGCAATAGAAAACACAGAATCTGGGTCTAAATGAATGGGAATAAGGAAATAAAGGAGATGGCTTTGACAGGGCCTTCAGGTAGCTGCTGCGGAAGCCCCAGACCTGGGTAACCTGTCTTATGTCGAATTCTGACTGGTCTGTGAAGCCTAATGAGGGACATGTCCTATAGATTTTATATACAGAAATAATACGAATTGAATGTGTTGTTAGAAATATCTCAAAGTCTATATGGAAACATACTTTCTGCTAGCACAGCTAACTGTACTGTTTTAGCAGCAGAAGGCTAACTGGCTGAAGGCTAGCAGAAGGCTAACTGGCTGAAGCTAACCCTCCAAAGCCCCCCAGTACTGTTGACCTCTTACACCGATGGAGGATCAGTGCTGATCCTTCATGATGTGGGAAATGTATACTTTACTCTATCTGTGTGTGTATGTGTGTGTGTGTGTGTATATGTGTGTGTATGTGAGAGAGAGAGAGAGTGTGTTACTTCGTCTTCCTTTTGTTCTGCTCAGTTGCAGCTGTTCCGTTCTCAAATTCGTCTGTCCAGAATGAGTCCAACTAAAACCCTTATTATGCTGACTGCCCCAACACTCACACACAAACACACATGCGTGCTTTCTCTCTCTCTCTCTCTCTCTCTCTTTCTATTTCTCTGCCCATACACACACACACTAGCTAAACCATTCTCTCTTTACTTATTTTAAAACTCTTCAACACTTCAAAATATGCATTCAGCAAAGACAGCCTAAAGCAGTACAGACAGTCTAAACCATCAGTACAGACAGTCTGAACTATCAGTACAGACAGTCTGAACTATGAGTAGAGACAGTCTACACCATCAGAGATAGTCTACACCAGAGACAAGGTGTCTCTCCATCTCTCTCCAATCTCCATGTCTCCTTTCTCACCCTCTCTTTGCCTGTTTCCCTGCCTCTTACATCTCCCCCTACAGCTCTCTTTGTTTCAATTTTTCTTTTCTTTCTCACTCTTTCCTCTCCTCTTTTGTACCTCCACAGCAGGTTCTATCCATTCTTCTTCCAGTTTCCTCTCTCTCTCTCTCTCTCTCTCTTTTTTGCTCTCTCCAGCTCACTCCCTCTCTTTCTGGAAGTAATTACGGGTTGTGCTGTCCCAGAGTGCTTTGAGAAGGGAGTGGTGAGGAGGGGCTTTAGAATACAGACAGGAGTCACGAATGAGGGTTTCCTCTCTCCTTCCCTCCCTTCCTCTTTCTCTTCATCGCTCTCGTTTCTTTCACTCGTTTCTTTCTCTCTCTCTTCCTTCTTCTCTCTTTTCTTTTTCTAAATCTCTGTCTTCGTTTTCTCTGTCTTTATGTTTCTCTCTCTCTACTTCTCCAGATGGACAATACTGAGAGTTGGGCTGATGGGTCCTCTTAGATGTATATCTTTAGCTACCACTGAGAAATACACACACACACACACACACACACACACACACACACACACACACACACACACACACACACACACACACACACACACACACACACACACACACACACACACACACAGTCCTCTCCATCTCTCATCTCTCTGTCTCAAACACACATACACACATTCTTTCTCTGTCACCTACATACACAAACACACACACACACTCACTCTCTCTCTCCCTCGAACACACATACACACACTCATATTCTCTCTCTCTCACCTACACATACTCTCTCTCTCTCTCTCAAACACACATACACACACACACACATTCTCTCTCTCACCTACACACACACTCTCTCTTTCTCTCTCTCACACACACACACACACACACACACACACACACACACACACACACACACACACACACACACACATACACACACACACACACACACACACACACACACACACACATGTCCTGTGTAGTTGGTTGGTTGGTTGATCACCTCTCCCCTCTCTGCAGTTTAGTGTGTTTGGGCCGCGCTCTCTGGGTCGAGCTGTGAACATGTCGGAGGGGCGTGGCCTGAGTAAGGCGGAGTTCATGGAGAAGGTGCGGCAGAGCAACGAGGCCTGTCAGCGTGGAGACTTCCAGAGCGCCGTGCGTCTCTATAGCGACGCCCTGCGGGCCGACCCCCAGAACTGCATCCTGTACAGCAACCGCTCCGCCGCACACCTGAAGCTG
>NC_045163.1:17755489-17762989 GCF_900700415.2 Clupea harengus | reverse complement strand
CCTGCACTCCAGCAGGAGAGGGCTGCTCTTAGAGCATCAACACCTTAATGTGCTGTCTGGAGCTGCTCTTAGAGCATCAACACCTTAACGTGCTGTCTGGAGCTGCTCTTAGAGCATCAACACCTTAACGTGCTGTCTAGAGCTGCTCTTAGAGCATCAACACCTTAACGTGCTGTCTAGAGCTGCTCTTAGAGCATCAACACCTTAACGTGCTGTCTAGAGCTGCTCTTAGAGCATCAACACCTTAACGTGCTGTCTAGAGCTGATCTCACGGCATCAACATCTTAGGGAAGGGAAACTTCAGGATTTTTGTTCCTTGGCCCTACATCTTTTTGGGTCAAAATTTTTACATTGAAAATGGTCAAATATTGAATTAGAACGCTATAACCAGCAGCCACAAATTGGTTATGCAATGTAATTCAATGGGGCATGCATCTACGTCAAAGTTAACCGTTCATAAAGTGTCTGACTACATAAAAAAACACTGAAGTTTCCCTTTAACTTGTTGTTTAGAGCTGATCTTACGGCATCAAGATCTTCACGTGTTGTGTTGTGTTGTATAGGGCTGTATAGAGCTGTATATTAACATACTGTGTACAACGGCACTTACAGCATCCATCTTAACATGCATTGCACTTCTATGTTATGAAGAGATTATCTTAATGCAGGTCTGTTGCATCTTGACATATTATAATAATGCAGGAACCGCAAGTAAGCTTTAACATTTACTGAAAGTTCAGCAACATTAAGGTGTATCATAAGGCATGTCATTATATGCAATGAATCCTTAAGAACAAAGGAAGTGCCATTGCATTAAACCAGTTAAAAAGCTAAAGTTGTCATTGCACTACAGTTGCCAGAATACAATAATTGTACAGTTTAATGTCCATCCTAGCATGGATGTGTGAGGTCTCTGTGGGCTGAGAGACGGCTCAGTATTGGTAAATGCTGTATAAAGAGAGGGGTGTGTGTGTGTGTGCAAGAATAGCCAAGAGTAGGATTTTCATGCCTACCTTATCTTCCCTAGGATAACCTACCTCTTGCACTATCAACCTCCTGAGGACAGGGCTGAGGCTTTCTGTCATTTTTTTGATTTTCCTCTGCATCTTGATCTGCAGATATCGAATGGAATTCAGTGTCTTGCTATCTGTAACCTGTGATAGTGGTGGTAACCCCCCCCCCCCCTCCCAGCACACTACCCTCACACAGCTCTCCTTTACCAATATGAAGTATTACTAGACATCTATCCTGCAAAGCCAACTATGCCTATATTTCTCAAATGCAATTAAGTATGTATAACTAATTGCATTATATTATCACACATATGAAATAGGGATTAATGCTCTACTAACCACTTCAGCAACATACTGTGATTCAATCTTCTCCTGTACTGATGCGCAACAGAGTTCTGTGTGTGTGCGTACCTGCAGGTGCAAACTGATTTCCTCCTCTTTTGGTAGGATCATTGGGAAAGGGGGTGTATGACTTTTTGAGGTATGACCTATGACATAATTAGAAGAATATGTTATTATCATAACCCCATATTATAAAAAGAATAGTAATATAATACAATTATTAAAAAACTTAGATATAAAAAATCTGGGGGGGCATGTGGGCATGACACCACTGGTGTTTGTGATGCAATCTCCACCAGATACATCTGCCATACCTATGCCAGACTTACTCCAGATCCAGTCCATACATGTGCCAAATCCTGTTCCAGCTATTTAAAGACATCCCTACACGCAGGTGTTACCTATGTCATTGATGAAGGAAACGTCTGGAAACTGCTCACCTGGGGAAAAACACAATATACTATATATATACCATATATGTTCCACACCTGTGCCACATCTGCTCCAAACTCAGCTACTCTTAAGGCAGACCAGGACACAGACTTTTGGGTCTCCATGACAACTGGATCAGTTACTGCTCCAGAGCCGCTGCCTGCATCCTCGAGGGAGTTTAAGGGAGTGGGAGGAGTCTAATAATTAACCCAAATTACCCCTAAGAACTGCACACACCCTGTGGCTATCCATGGTAATGGCTAATTCTGTATGGCAGCTATCACAATTTCTTCTTGTCTTTTTGACAGTTTCCTTAAGGCAGCTGTCTAACAGTAGCACACAGGCCTAACAGTAGCACATATGCCTAATGGCTGCAGCAGGCTGGTCTGGAGGAGAGGAGAAGACTGATGGCTTGCATGCGTTGTTAACGGCTCTAAAGCCATTTTACTCCATGGCCTAGACCAGGAGTGTCACATTCAATCACTTAGGGTGCCATATTAAAAAATCACAATCTATTTGCAGGCCAAACAGGATCTTGTATTTATTGAACATGTCACCCTTGATTTAAAGAGGACCTATTATGTTTTCCATTTTTTCCCTTTCATTTAGTGTGTTATATAGCTTTTTCATCAATCCATTCATCAATCTGTGTGTGTGTGTGTGTGTGAATGTCTGCAACATAAAGAGCATCCAGAGAGAGAAAAAAAATCAACAACTTCATCATCGTCATCTGAGTGTTTTCTGATGCTGTGTGCTCCTTGTGCAGCTCCACCGGGACCTGTGGTGGCATTGGCACCCTCTGAAAATGATATGACCGAGGGCTTATAGTGTTTAGCCACGCTGCACCTCAGGTGACCCCCCCACCCGAAGTCAACAGGCCAGTGGACAGAGCACAGGCATGCCAGTAAAACAAACACAGCCTGGGAACATGAGCCCTGTAGCGGTGCCTCACCGCTCTGCTGGCTAGAGTCTGATTACTCAGTCTCTCGGACACTGACGGACACTGAAAGACAGTCAGTCAGTCGGTCAGACCTGTGCATCCTAACCCTCGCATACTTTAGACCCACTGCCTCCTTTCGCCTGTCATCAGTTATTCAGTGGATTCACTTGAATATACTGGGAGGTGGTTAGCTAGGATTAGTGGTTGTTCTGGTTATTTTCCTCAAAGAGGAGGAGAGGAAACGGAGGTGAGAGGGAATGAGTTGAGAGGGAAAGCAGTGTGGGCTCTATGACCCACCGGCTTAGGCTGCCTCCCTCTCTCTCTTCATCTCCTCAGTTGAGCGCAACATGAGCCGTTAAGAAAGCTATTAGTCCTTAGCTCTCAAGTCAGATGTACAGCTCATGCAGGATCACTTCTAACTTTTCAGGACATTCATGGGGTTTTCCTTTGAAAAAGACACGGCGCTTGTTCCAAGCGTTTGAATGTTGCGTTTCTATGCCGCCCACGGTGAGATGTGGTGGATGGAATTACGTTGTCTCTCTGGAATTTGAGCGGACTTCACTGTTCCTTGGAATGCGAATGCCGATGTGTTTTCATTAGTAAAAAAGTTGTGCTTTTTGCCTCATTTTTACCATCACTGTTTTGCCGCCTTTGGTTAGCATACATGGATTTTGTTCCGGCTTTATATGTCCTGACCTTTCTTTGACAGAACACAACATTCAGCCAAGGGAAAGTTTCTCCCAGTCACACTGTAGGCTACGGATGGTACAGTGTCGTCTTTCTCCAGTAGACAACTTACAGATTTTACCCCTGTTGTTGAATATCGACTTTTCCATTTCACCTTTCGGCTCCGATAGCACAATGCGGGACAAACTTATTTTTGATGCATACTGAGGAAATAGTAGACGGCGGTCCCGTCCCTTCTGCCTCGCGCAGGGTGACTGCATGGAGTGTGCGGGAGCTTGCATCCTTGGAGAATCCTCTGCTTTAGTGGTCACGATACTGCTCCCAATGTGCGAGGCTCCGTGCTCCGGTGATTAAGCGCCGCTATGCGGAAGCTCTTCGCCTGTGTAATATTTTGGGTTTGAATTACCAGGGTCACGTAATTATTGGATGCTGATAATTTTTTGGCTTACAAATATGATGAAATGGCAGCCTCGGAAAAAGGTAAGGAAGTGATAGGCTATGTGTTAACTTTTGGTAATGTTACACTTATTTTTCCTGTGTGCGTCGTTTACTTTCGCTCTCTGGTTTATCGTTTCATCTGAAAGATGACTGGCGTCTTGTTTTCCGGGCTGGGTGGTAAGTTTGAGTTCACGGGATGACAGGAAGTTGTTGATGCTGGCAGGATGCTTAGGTCAGTCAAGTGTACTTTCCAGAGAGGGTTCCTGTGCAAAGCTTCAACTGGGTAATTTTAGGGGCACCACCACCAAACAGCAAGTAGTGTAGATGTCTACACTGTCTCCCATTCCACCCCCTCTTCTCTCTCTCCTCTCGCCTCTTCTCTCTCCTTCCTTATCCCCTCTCATCCCCCTATTTGTGTCCTCCCAGCAAATTAATTACAGCACAGTAGCCCATTGTGTGTGGGGGGGACTGAGATAAGGTGTGTGTGTGAACGAGAGAGGCCATGCCTGTGTATGTGAGAGAGAGACAGTATGTGGGTGCGAGACAGAGGTAGGAATATGTGTGTGTGTGTGTGTGTGTGTGTGTGTGTGTGTGAAAGAGAGAGGTAGGAAACGTGTGTGTGTGTGTGTGTAAGCTGTATTGAGTTGTCTGGACGAACAAGCTCTCATCTTTGAGACTGCTGGATTAGATTACAATAATATTGCACATGCAGGTGTCTCCATCTCAGCTCAGAGGAGTGTGTGTTTGCTGGAAGTGTGTTCACTGGAAGCGAGTGTGTTTTTTAACAGGTATAGTGGTCACTCTCCTGGTGTTACCACCTCAGCAGATTACTGCACTACTACGACTGCGCTTCATTACACAACTACCACACACACACACACACACACACACACACACACACACACACACACACACTCATACACATACACATAGGGAGAGGGAGAAAGAGAGATACACACTCATGGACACAGTAGAACTCCTAGGGGTATGATAAGGGTGTTGGTGGCCTTTCAAACAAATGAATGAATTTTCCTCTTCAAAGGAATCCCCCCCCGCCCCATCTTATTTTTTCGTATCCTGTTGCATCTGTCCTGTCCTTTTGTATTTCTTAACATCCACTCCTACACACGTGTGTACTTACACACTATCCCTTTGTCTTGTTAAAGACTAATATTGTGTAATTCTTGGATGATGAAAGTTCTTGTAAGACAGATATCTGGGTATGGTGTTTTTCTGTGAACGTCTGCAGATATCTCTGTGTGTTTGTGTGTATGTGGATAGATGGATGGAGATAGATAGATAGATACTTTATTATTGTTTTGTTGTTGTTGCTATTGTTGTTTGCCTGTCTGACTGTGTGATAGGTCTGTGTGTGTGTTTGGTTCTGAGTGTGTGTCTGTGATCAGGTATCCAGTGTGTGTGGTTCTGAGTGTGTGTCTGTGATCAGGTATCTGGTCTGTGTGTGGTTCTGAGTGTGTGTCTGTGATCAGGTATCTGGTGTGTGTGTGTGTGTGTATGTTTCTGAGTGTGTGTCTGTGATCAGGTATCTGGTGTGTGTGTGTGTGTATGTTTCTGAGTGTGTGTCTGTGATCAGGTATCTAGTGTGTGCGTTTGTGTGGTTCTGAGTGTGTGTCTGTGATCAGGTATCCGGTGTGTGTGGTTCTGAGTGTGTGTCTGTGATCAGGTATCTGGTCTGTGTGTGGTTCTGAGTGTGTGTCTGTGATCAGGTATCTGGTGTGTGTGTGTATGTTTCTGAGTGTGTGTCTGTGATCAGGTATCTGGTGTGTGTGTGTGTGTGTGTGTGTGTGTGTGTGTGTATGTTTCTGAGTGTGTGTCTGTGATCAGGTATCTGGTGTGTGTGTCTATGATCAGGCATCTGGTGAGTGTGTGTCTGTGATCAGGTATCTGGTGTGTGTGTGTGGTTCTGAGTGTGTGTCTGTGATAAGGTATCTGATGTGTGTGGTTCTGAGTGTGTGTCTGTGATCAGGTATCTGGTGTGTGTGGTTCTGAGTGTGTGTCTGTGATCAGGTATCTGGTGTGTGTGTGTGTTTGTGTGTGTGTGTGTGTGTGTGTGTGTGTGTGTGTGTGTATGTTTCTGAGTGTGTGTCTGTGATCAGGTATCCAGTGTGTGTGTGTGTGTATGTTTCTGAGTGTGTGTCTGTGATCAGGTATCTGGTGTGTGTGTGTGTGTGTGTGTGTGTGTGTGTGTGTGTATGTTTCTGAGTGTGTGTCTGTGATCAGGTATCCAGTGTGTGTGTGTGTGTATGTTTCTGAGTGTGTGTCTGTGATCAGGTATCTGGTGTGTGTGTGTGTGTGTGTGTGTGTGTGTGTATGTTTCTGAGTGTGTGTCTGTGATCAGGTATCTGGTGTGTGTGTCTATGATCAGGCATCTGGTGAGTGTGTGTCTGTGATCATGTATCTGGTGTGTGTGTGTGGTTCTGAGTGTGTGTCTGTGATCAGGTATCTGATGTGAGTGATAAGGTATCTGATGTGTGTGGTTCTGAGTGTGTGTCTGTGATCAGGTATCTGGTGTGTGTGTGTATGTTTCTGAGTGTGTGTCTGTGATCAGGTATCTGGTGTGTGTGTGTGTGTGTGTATGTTTCTGAGTGTGTGTCTGTGATCAGGTATCTGGTGTGTGCGTTTGTGTGGTTCTGAGTGTGTGTCTGTGATCAGGTATCCGCTGTGTGTGTGTGTGGTTCTGAGTGTGTGTCTGTGATCAGGTATCCAGTGTGTGTGTGGTTCTGAGTGTGTATCTGTGATCAGGTTTCCAGTGTGTGTGTAGTTCTGAGTGTGTCTGCGATCAGGTATCTGGTGTGTGTGTGTGTGTGTGTGTGTGTGTGTGGTTCTCTGTGTGTAACCCAATCAGCACCTGCCTTCCCTGAGGATGGTTGAGTATCAGACAGAGGAGCAGGAGCCTCTTCAACAGCTCGCTGTGCTTCACTTGACCAGCTGTGTGTGTGTGTGTGTGTGTGTGTGTGTGTGTGTGTGTGTGTGTGTGTGTGTGTGTGTGTGTCTGTAGTGTGAATGTGTGCATTTATATATGGCTGCAGTGCTGTGTGAGTGTGTGTGAGTGTGTATGTGTCTACAGGGATGTGTGTTTTGTTTTTGTGTGTAGTGTTTGTTGTGTGTTTACATATCTGTAATTATATGTGTAAGGGTCTGTATGGTGTGTGTTTGTGAGAGGCTATTGATCGGGGCAGGTCATTGTGCTTGTGGAGAAGCCGTTGCTCTTCTCAGCTGGAGAAATAGATGTGTGTAATTGTAATGAGGTGAGGGAGGACAGAGACCGAGGGAGAGAATCAGAGAGACAGCGAGAAAGAGAGAGATGTGGCTCAGGGGGCTATCTTCTCTTACACACACTCACTCTCACTCTCTCTCCCTCTCTCTCTCCTGCTCTCCCTCTCTCCCTTTCTCCCTCTCTCGCCCACTCTCTCTCTCCCTCTCCCTCTCTCTCTCCTGCTCTCTCTCTCTCCCTCTCCCACTCTCTCTCTCCTGCTCTCCCTCTCTCCCTTTCTCCCTCTCCCCCACCCTCTCTCACTCCCTCTCTCTTTTGTTTTGAAAGTTGGGGGAGGTTTTATTGGTGGCCCTGTGTTCAAGGTGAAAATGAGGCTTGAGGTCTTTTTGTTCATTTTTTACTGGGGTCAACTA
>NC_045163.1:17745489-17750489 GCF_900700415.2 Clupea harengus | reverse complement strand
TGTTGTTATGTTTGTATTTGTGTTGTAATGCTTGTTTTTTTGTTTATTTTGTGTGTGTTGTGATATGCAGGTGACCAGACAGGAGAGTGCCGTGCTCATGGGAACTTAGGCTCCGCCTTCTTCTCAAAGGGCAACTACAGAGAGGCTTTGACCAATCACAGAAACCAGCTGGTGCTTGCTATGAAGCTGAAGGACCGTGAGGTGAGCTCTGTGTGTGTGTTTGTGTGTGTGTGTGTGTGTGTTTGTGTGTGTGTGTGTAGGACTAGAGGCCACAGTGGTGGGGCAAAGTCATTTAGAGTGCTGAGATTGTGCTGTTGCTGTGGTGATCAATAGTCTGCTTGTCAGAAAGATGAATGGAGCAGCAGGAAGTCTATTTAATAAAAGAGAAGTGTGTGTGTGTGTGTGTGTGTGTGTGTGTGTGTGTGTGTGTGTGTGTGTGTGTGTGTCTGTGTCTGTGTCTGTGTCTGTGTCTGTGTATCTGTGTATCTGTGTGTTGTGAGATTCTTTTCTATATTCAGTCTATTATACTTAATTCTAAAGGGTGGTCTAGTTGGTTGTTGCAATCAAGGAAGCTGTGTGT
Organism: Clupea harengus; assembly: GCF_900700415.2. Lineage (NCBI taxonomy): Eukaryota > Metazoa > Chordata > Actinopteri > Clupeiformes > Clupeidae > Clupea > Clupea harengus. The sequence goes on along the minus strand of NC_045163.1, from coordinate 17,749,909 downwards.
CTGTGTGTTTGTGTGTCTGTCCGTCTGTGTGTCTGTGTGTTTGTGTGCGTATGCATTTGTAGTGAGTGTTGGAAGGACTGTGTGCTACAGTCCTTTATGCTCTGCTATAGGAGTTAGCACACACAATCACCACACACATGCACATGGATGCACACACACACACACACACACACACACACACACACATAAACACACACACACACACACACACACACACACTCACATTCACACACACACACACACACACATACTCACATTCACACACACATTCACACACACACAGACATACACACTCACTCCTCTCTCTCTCCTTCTGCCCCACCCAGGCTGCGTCCTCTGCTCTCAGTAGTCTGGGTCACGTATACACAGCCATAGGGGACTACCCTAACGCTCTGGCCAGCCACAAGCAGTGTGTCCTACTGGCCAAGCAGTCCAAGGACCAGCTCTCTGAAGCACGGGAGCTTGGCAACATGGGCGCCGTTTACATTGCCATGGGCGACTTCGACAACGCCGTGCATTGCCACGAGCAGCACCTGAGCATCGCCAAGTCGCTAGGCAACCAGCGTGAGGAGGCGCGCGCCTACAGTAACCTGGGCAGCGCGTACCACTACCGACGGGACTTTGACAAGGCGCTGTCCTACCACACGCGGGTGCTGGACCTGGCCGGTGCGCTGCAGGAGAGGCCCATCCAGATGCGGGCCTATGCTGGACTGGGCCACGCTGCGCGCTGCATGCAGGACCTGGAGCGGGCCAAGCAGTACCACCAGAACCAGCTCAGCATTGCAGACGAGCTCAAGGACCAGGCCGCACAGGGACGAGCCTCCTCCAACCTAGGTAAGAGGTCAGGGGTCAGAAGATGCACCTCCTCCAAAATAGTATTAGTCAGAGGTCAGAGGTCGGGAAAGGCCTCTCACTGTTTCATGTTCAACAGCAATAAAGCCCAATCCCAATGTCTCCCTTAAGGCCTAAGCCCTGAACCCTAACAGACCTTATTGACGTCACCTGATAAGTCTTTGAAGGGCTCAAAATGGTATAAATAGTATGGGAGGGGACAGCACGTTGTGACATATCACGTTTATGGTGGTTGTTTACCGTTTTTTAAACTCTTCTGGGCTTCCCGAAGTAACCCCATGTTTCATGTCACAATGCGATGAACTGTGGCTAAATCCCTCAGGCAAAGTCTGCATAATGACAGGTCTAGGTCACATGACATCCCCCCAGACCCAGGTCATGTGACGTGGTGTTGTGAGCTCAGCAGGGCCTGGTTGTCCTCTCAGCTCATCTCTTATTGAAGAGAGCTCGTGTTTGGCCCTGAGCAGGGGCAATTTGAGCTCTGTCTTTCTGCTGAGAGGACAGTAACCTGAAGACTAGCCCTATCAGCAGCAGGGCAGACAAACACACACACACACCGGGGGGTGTGTGCTGAGAGCTCTAGTGTAGAATAGGTGGGGTTTGGAGACATACACACACACACACAGGTGGGGAGGCAGACAGCTCCAGTGTGAGATGGGAGGGGTCTCTTCAGCTCCTCTTTGTTAGTGAACTTCAGCTCTGCTAGTATGGACTCCCAGCTCCAGACTTTCAATTCTAGATTCTCAGCTCTAGATTCTCAGCTCTAGAGTTTTGGTTCTAGACTTTGATCTCTGTTGGGCTGGGCTGTAAACTCTCAGATCCAAGCTCTCAGGTCTAGACTCTGACATGTAGACTCTCTCTTATATTGTGAACACAATATAAAAAGATAACGACCTAACATCCACCCATCTAACACAAACATGTCCATCTGCATGCTTCTCATTGAAAGACAGACAGACAGCACACACAGTCATTGTCTAGCTACTCCATCATATCCAAGCCACTCAGAGTATTTCCCTCTTGGCTGAGATGAAAGGGAGGGTGGTAGGAGCTTGTTTGGGGAGATTGTTAGGAGCTTGTGTTCTGTGTCCTCTTGGAGGGAGGGGGAATCATGGTCTCCTCTGGGGGTGGGGGTGGGGTTTCTGAGCGTTCTCTAATGAGGTGCTTTATAGAGAGGCGTCTGCATTATGCACTATGCAGAGCTCTAATCAGGGTTGCTGGAGGCTGGAGAAAGCTGGGGTGTGTGTGTGTGTGTGTGTGTGTGTGTGTGTGTAGGTCGTCTGTGTTGCATGTGTGTGTGACAGCTTTTCCTGCTGTCACTCAGCCTTGGGACGCAGACAATGTTATTTTCAGAAGCCTCAGGCTGCATGGATTCGTATTACTCCCACACGAGACATGCTCTCTGTGTGTGTGTGTGTGTGTGTGTGTGTGTGTGTGTGTGTGTGTGTGTGTGTGTGTGTGTGTGTGTTTACGCTGTGATCAGTGCTGTGTCTCGGTAAGTTTTGCAAACTCAGTCAACAGGGAACTGGAAGTGAAGAGATGATTGACTGAATAAGAATGATTCATTTGCTGGTGAGCAAAGTTGAAGTTTCTTGTCCTCTCCCCTCCTCTCTTCCATTCTCCTCTCCTCTCCCCTCCTCTTCTCTCCTCTCTCCTCCTCTCCTCTCCTCTCCTCTCCCCTCCTCTCAGGTATAATCCATCAGATGTGTGGGGACTATGAGACGGCCCTGAAGCTGCATAAGGCCCACCTGGCCATTGCCCAGGAGCTGAGTGACTACGCCGCCCAGGGCCGCGCCTATGGCAACATGGGGAACGCCTACAATGCTCTGGGCGTGTATGAGCAGGCGGTGCGCTACCACCGGCAGGAGCTGCAGATCTCCATGGAGGTGAGCGACCGCGCCTCCCAGGCCTCCACCCATGGGAACCTGGCTGTGGCCTACCAGGCGCTGGGCGCCCACGACCGCGCCCTCCAGCACTACCAGCACCACCTGGGCATTGCCCGCGAGCTCCGCGACGTCCAGAGTGAGGCGCGGGCACTCGGCAACCTGGGCAACTTTCACTGCTCGCGCGGCGAGTTCGCCCAGGCCGTGCCCTTCTACGAGCAGTACCTGAAGCTGGCGCCCGACCTGCAGGACATGGAGGGCGAGGGCAAGGTGTGCCACAACCTGGGCTATGCCCACTACTGCCTGGGCAGCTACCAGCAGGCTGTGAAGTGCTACGAGCAGGACCTGGCTCTGGCTCGGGACCTCCACGACAAGCTGAGCCAGGCCAAGGCCTACTGCAACCTGGGGCTGGCGCACAAAGCGCTGGGCGCCTACGCCCAGGCCGAGGAGTGCCAGAGGTACCTGCTGTCCCTGGCGCAGTCGCTCGGCAACACGCAGGCGCGCTTCCGGGCCCTGGGCAACCTCGGCGATATCTACGTGTGTAAGAAGGACGTGGGCGGAGCCATCCAGTTTTACGAGCAGCAGTTGGCTCTGGCGCAGCAGGGGGCGGAGCTGCGGATGGAGGCGAGCGCGTACGCGGCGCTGGGCTCGGCCTACCGGCTGCTGCAACAGTACGAGGGTGCGCTGGCCTACCACACGCAGGAGCTGCACGCCCAGCAGCAGCTCAGTGACCAGCAGGGGGAGCTCAACGCCCACGGGCACCTGGCAGCCGTGCACATGGCACAGGGACAGTATGAGCTGGCGCTGCGCTGCTACGAGGACCAGCTGCAGCTAGCGCAGCTTCTGAAGGTGGGTTTACTCTCCTTCACATATCACACATTACAATTCCATCTCTTTCAGTGTTGGATGTTCTTTTAACTGTTTAATGCAATTTACCTTTTTTTAATCTCTTACTTTAAGATATTCTGCCTTCATCTGCTCAGTTGTAAAGCAATATGTACGATTGTGCTTTATAAGTCAAACTTGCCTTGGCTCTGGTGTATCTTCTGTCTGTTAATCCTGGTTGCTGGGTTAGGGTTAGGGCCCCATCTAGTCCATCCTCTGTGTATTTCTGGAATGTTGTGGGAAGCACTTTGGATGCCGACTGTAATGGTTCTGAGTGAAACGTTACAGACACACGCATGTTCTCCTGCAGGAGCCGTCGGCGGAGGCCCGCGTTTACGGGAACATGGGCATCACCAAGATGAACATGGGGGTGGTGGAGGAGGCGCTGGGCTTCTTCGAGCAGCAGCTGGCCACACTGCAGCAGCTGAGCTCCTCGCAGGCGTCGCTGGACAGGGGCCGGGCCTACGGGAACCTGGGCGACTGCTATGACGCCCTGGGCGACTACGAGGAGGCCATCAAACACTACGAGCAGCACCTGTCGGTGGCACAGAGCCTCAACCACCTGCAGGACCAGGAGAGGGCCTACCGCGGCCTGGGTAATGGGCACAGGTATGACAGCACCACACCCACTTCTCTTTTCTGAAACACACTTCTAATCTCTTTTTACCATCGAACCTCTTTCATATCATCTCATTAACCTTTGCAACCTAGGGCGTTCAGATGTCTGCCTGTCTGTTTGTGTCTGTCTGACTGCCTGCCATGACAGCCTTGTCTTGTCTTTCTCGTCTGTGCGCCTGTCT
>NC_045163.1:17700489-17740489 GCF_900700415.2 Clupea harengus | reverse complement strand
GTGTTCATGTTTGCATGTACTTACTGTGGATGAGTCTGTGTGTGAGCAAGTGTGTGTGTGTGTGTATGTGAGTTTGTGTGTACTGACTGTGTATGAATGTATTAATGAGTTTGTATATACATATATGAGTGTGTGAGTGAGTGAGTCTGTGTTTGTGAGTGTGTTTGGGTGTACTGACTGTGTGGGAGTGTGTTTATGTGTGAATGTTTACTGTGGGTATGTGTGTAATTGTGTGTGAGTGTGTCTGTGTGTGTTTGTGTGTGTACTGACCGCGCGTGTGTGTTTGTGTACAGCTCATATCAGGAGTCGGTCAGTAAGGTGACATCGGACGGCATGGTGGGTCTGACTCGAGCGTTTCTCGCTGCGGGGGCTCAGTGTGTGTGTGTGTCACTGTGGCCGGTGCCTGTGGCTGCCTCCAAGCTCTTCACACACACCTTCTACTCGTCACTGCTGGCCGGAGCCAGAGCCAGCGCCGCCCTAGTGGACGCCATGAGGAGCGTCCAGAGCAGCAAGCAGTTCTCCCACCCCTCCAACTGGGCAGGTACTCCTCCATCTCAATCACTCCATCCCTCTCTCATTCTGTCATTATCACTCTGTCACAGATATCCTACCCCTCCATCTCGGCAGGGACCCTCCACACTCATCCACCACTATCACTATCACTCTCTCATTCTTTGACAATCACCCCATTCCCTCACCCCTGAGGGGTTCTCTCACCCCTCCAGCTGGCAGGATACACTACACACTCATCGACCACTATCACTCTATCACTCCATAACTGTTCCACCACCCCCGCAACTGGGCAGGTATGCTTTACACTCATCCGTCACTATGCCTCTATCCCTCCATCAATGTGCACCCACAGCTACAGAGACAGGCACACACGCCACTCACAATCACCCCATCAGAATCTCTCACTCCTGCACACTCTCACATTTTCACTCTCTCACTGTTCTCACACACTTCCAACCTGGCAAGTATGCCACACACCTCTCTATCCCTCTTTCATTCTGTCACTCCATCTGTCCACCCCTCTCCTTTTGTCTATTATCAGTCCATTTCTTTCCTCCCCTCTCCTTCCGTGTTTGTGTGAGCGATTGAGAGAAAGAGAGAAAGAGCAAGTGTGTGTTTATGTGTGTGTTTGTGTTTTTTAATGAGACCTCATGTGTTTCCAGGCTTCATGCTGATTGGCAGTGACGTGAAATTGAACAGTGCCTCCTCTCTCATTGGTCAAGCCCTAGCAGAGATCCTGCAATACCCAGACAAGGCCCGCGACGCTCTTAGGGTGTTACTGCACCTGGTGAGACTACAGCTGTCTGTGTGTATGTGTGGGGGTGTTTGTGTGTTTGTGTATATGTGTGTGTGGGTGTGCGTGTGTTTGTATGCACATGTACACATGTGTGTATTTGTGTCTGCACGTGTTTGTTTGCCTAATACAGTTTCACATCTTTTAAGATCAGCTTAAGATCATTTGGTGTGTGCTTCTGAAATGCTCTGAAGTTCTCATGTGTGTTCCGTGTTTCTGTACAGACTGCTGTCATTCTTTAGTGTGTTCTGTACACGTGCAAAGTGTTCTGTCATGCTGTAGAGAGATCCGGTCTTCGGCGCAGAGATCATCCATGAGTTCAGTTGGTAGTTAAGCTCAGAAGATTCGTGTTCTACCCCTCAGGTGGAGAAATCTCTGCAGCGGATCCAAAACAGCCAGCGGAACTCCATGTACACATCCCAGCAGAGCGTGGAGAACAAAGTGGGTGGGGTTCCAGGCTGGCAGAACCTGCTAATGGCCGTGGGGTTCCGCCTGGACCTGCCCGGAACCGGACTTCCTGCCGCAGTTTTCTTCCCCACTGCCGACCCAGGAGAGAGGCTGCAACAGTGCAGTGCCACACTGCAGTCACTACTGGGTACTACACACACACACACACACACACACACTTACTCAAGCAACAAGGGCCTATATTTATATCCGTACATGTTCAAACACATACACACACACCACATACATTTACCAACATACGTACACACAGTTGACATCGCTAGTGTGTGAAAAAGCTCTCCTCTCCCCTTCCTGACTCTTACACAAACTCCATAGGAAATGAAAAATGTTTCCATTGCTTTCAATATTTATTTTTCTATTGATCTTCTATTTTTACCTCACTTTTATGTCGCTTTGGACAAAAGCATCTGCTAAATGACTAAATGTAAATGTCACTTAAATGTAAATGTAAATGTGTGTGTGTGTGTCTGTCAAGGTCTGCCCCATCCTGCACTTCAGGCCCTCTGCAAACTCATCACCATCTCAGAAGCAGGAGAACAGCTCATCAGCAGGGTATGAAGCTTTCTTTCTTTCTCTCTCTATCGCTCTCTCTCTGTATCTCTATCTCTCTCTCGCCCTCCTTATCACTCTCTCACACTGTCTCTCTCTCTCTCACACACACACAAACACACACACACACACACACACACACAGGGCCATATCTACTAATATTCTGTGATGTTAAAAAACATTTTGCCATTCAAAAGTGATGGTGTGGAATTGCTGCCTCTCTTGTGTACATACTACCCCAAACACTCTAACACTATGGCACTATGGCACTGCATGTGGGGGACTCATTGAGCTTGAAGCATGTTGTTTAAGTGTAGAGAGGATTCTATGGCGTCAGTTTAGTGCCAAAACTCACACATGCGAGGAAACGTCTATTCGAGTGAATTTCAGGTTTTCGCAAGCGTGAATTTCTTCTGCGCACTCAATTTTAGCAGCCGCGAGAGGAAATTCAACAACTGCGAGCGCAGAAACTGACATACTCTCTCGCGAAAACTTGGTCTGCTCGCTCGAATTTATCATACGCTCTCGCGAAAACTTAAACATTGAAGTCAACTTTGAAAACTCAGCAGCAAGAGCTTGCTTCAACAGTTAGCAAGCAAAGGCTTCTTGCTAGCGCAGGAATCTAAAGCAGCGACTATGTCACGAGAACTGACTCTTTTTCCAGGAATAAATAAAGTGATCGTGGGTCAAATGCTACAATCACCACTAGTATTTATTCAAAACGTGTTTAATGGGTACCGTTACTTCGGTTCGTCATTAAATATCAGTCTTCACCATACAAAGACATATGTCGCTACTTAACGGAGTTTGGTAAACGGTTGTCGTGAATATGACTCTCCTGCTGTCAAAGCAAGACCAATCAGAAAAGAGCCCGTCTTCCTTTGGTTCCCGCCCACACACTGCCAAAACCGCCCACACACTGCCAAAAGTCATACTTTCGAGCGAGCAGATAAAGTTTTCGCGAGAGAGTATGTCAGTTTCTGCGCTCGCAGTTGTTGAATTTCCTCTCGCGGCTGCTAAAATTGAGTGCGCAGAAGAAATTCACGCTTGCGAAAACCTGAAATTCACTCGAATAGACGTTTCCTCGCATGTGTGAGTTTTGGCACTAAACTGACGCCATAGGATTCCACTACAACTAACCCCTCCCCTGCCCTGTGCTTTCCTCCCTCCCTCTCCCCTCACTCTCCTCCCCTGTGCCGTCCTCTCCTCCCCTGTGCTGTCCTCCCTCCCTCCCACTCTTCCGCTGTGCTCTCCTCTCCTCCCCTCTCCTCTCCTCTCCTCCCCTGTGCTCTCTTTACCTCCCTCTCCTCTCCTCTCCTTCCCTGTGCTCTCCTCCCTCCCTCCCACTCCTCCCCTGTGCTCCCCTCTCCTCTCCTCTCCTCTCTATTCTCCATACTACTCACTAAAGGCTGCTAAGACTGTGGTGGTCATGGTAAGTCTGCTAACTGCTAACCTTGTGAAACACACATGCATGTATGAGGCTTTATGGTGTGTGTGTGTGTGTGTGTGTGTGTGTGTGTGTGTGTGTGTGTGTGTGTGTTTGTGTACAGCTTGTTTAGTTTCCTGTGTGTTGCTCAATCTAGCCTCTGGTTGTATTTGAGTGTGAGAGTGTGATTGTCTTTGTGTATTTGTCTGTGTGTGTGTGTGTGTGTGCTTCTGTATGTGTGTGTGTTTGTATGTGTGCATGCATGTACGGTATAGCAGCATGTGTGTCTGTCTATTTGTGTGTGTGTCTGTGTGTCTGTGTGACAGTGCCTCTGCTGTGTGTAGCTCCATCAGGTGCTGGTGCAGCTGCAGAGTGTGGAGAGGGAGCAGGACTTCCCCCTCTCTCCCATCCAGACGTCCATCAGTGTCCTGCTCTGGAGGCTCCCTGGCTGCCACGAGTTCCTGGCCGCCCTGGGTGAGGAGGAACCCCTGATACACACACACACACACACACACACACACCAGGAGGAATCCCCAGCACATATACACACACACTTGGAGGAACCTCTTTACCATACATACACAAGCACTTGGAGGAACCTAAACACATGCACATACACACACCAAGAGGAACCCTCCCTAACACACACCAGGAGGAAACCCCTAACGCACATAAACACACACTGAAAGAAATTCCTGTAACACACACATACACACACTAGGAGGAAGCCCTCTAACAGACACACCGAGAGGAACCCTCCCTAACACACAAAGACACACATCAGGAGGAACCCAAACACACACACATACACACACCAGGAGGACCCCCGTAACACACACATACACAAACCAAGAGTAACACACACACATATACCACATTGTGAAACACATGAATACCAGGATGCATGAACTGCTGTATTTTATTGTTCTGGTACAGTGTTATGGTTTGTTTTGGTTATGGTATAATAGCATATAGAATACATACTAAATCTGAACCTGTGTTCTGTGGGGGTGAGATGTATTTCTCTCCCTCTCTCTCGCTAATTCTCCCTCTCTCTCTCTCTGTCTCTCTTTGTGTGTGTGTGTGTGTGTGTGTGTGTGTGTGTGTGGTGTCTGTTTGTGTGTGTGTGTGTGTGTGTGTGTGTGTGTGTGTGTGTGTGTGTAGGCTTTGACCTGTGTGAGGTTGGGCAGGAGGAAGTGGTGTTAAAGACAGGGAAGCAGGCCAGTCGCCGCATCTTGCACTTCGCACTGCAGGCACTACTTGCCTTGTTCGGTAAAACACACACACACAAATTTGTATACATACATTTAGTATATATATATATATATATAGACACACAAACTCTCTCGCACCACGCACTCACACACAGACTGTTAGGTGAAAATTCACCCACGCACACACAGTGCTTACGGAAAGTTTTCAGACCCTTTTTCCACATTTTGTTATGTTTCAGACTCAGTCTCAAGTCATTTATTTCTCATCAATATACACACAATACTTCACTATGATGAAGTGTTTTGTTAATTTGTTTAAAATAAAGGATTGAAATACAGTGGGGAAAATAAGTATTTGAACCCCTGCCGATTTCGCAAGTTTGACCACTTGCAAAGAAATGTGTGATCTATAATTGTAATAGTAGGTGTATTTTAACAGTGAGAAACAGAATATCAACAAAAAAATCCAGAAAACTGCATTTTATAACATTTATGACTTAATTTGCATTTGATGCAGAAAATAAGTATTTGAACCCCTAGCAAAACATGACTTAGTACTTGGTGGAATAACCCTTGTTGGCAAGCACAGGCGTCAGACTTTTCTTGTAGTTGGTCGCCAGGTTTACACACATCTCAGGAGGGATTTTGGTCCACTCCTCTTTGCAGATCCTCTCCAAATCCTTAAGGTTGCATTTTCAATGGGAGGGAATGAGGGAATGAGGTTCAAGCCCAATATTCCACGTTACATGGCCCCATCCATAGTCCCCTCGATGCAGTCGAGTCGTCCTGTACCCTTGGCAGAGAAACAGCCCCAAAGCATAATGTTTCCACCTCCATGCTTGACGGTGGGGATGGTGTCATATTCAGCATTCTTCCCCCTCCAAACGCGGCAAGTCGAGTTGATGCCAAAGAGCTTGATTTTGGTCTCATCTGACCACATCCTGTCTCCCAATCCTCCTTAGAATCATTTAAGTGTTCATTGGCAAACTTCAGACGGCCCTGTACATGTGCTTCCTTGAGCAGGGGGACCTTGCGAGTGCTGCAGTACTTCAAACCATTACGGCGTAGTGTGTTGCCAATGGTTTTCTTGGTGACTGTGGTCCCAGCTGCCTTGAGATCATTCACAAGCTCCCCCTGTGTAGTTCTGGGGTTATTCTGCACCTTTCGGATGATCACCGATACCGCACGAGGGGATATCTTGCATGGAGCCCCAGACCTATAGTGATTGACAGTTGTTTGGTGTTGCTTCCATTAACGAATAATTGCACCAATAGTTGTCTGCTTCTCACCAAGCTGCTTGCCGATGGTTTTGTAACCCATTCCAGCCATGTGCAGGTCTACAATCTTATCTCTGACGTCCTTGGTCAACTCTTTGGTCTTGCCCATGGTGGTGAGGTTGAAGGTGTGAAGTATGATTCTTTGGACAGGTTTCTTTTATACACGTCACCAGTTGAGATCAGGTGTACCTTGTTAGGCCTAATGAGGACTAATCTGTGTGCTTCTTGGGCACATAACTGGTCATTGGGAGCCAGAATTCTTGCTGTTTGCTTGGGGGTTTAAATACTTATTTTCTGCATCAAATACAAATAAAGTCATAAATGTTATAAAATGCAGTTTTCTGGATTTGTTTGTTGATATTCTATTTCTCACTGTTAAAATACACCTACCATTACAATTATAGATCACACATTTCTTTGCAAGTGGCCAAACTTGCGAAATCGGCAGGGGTTCAAATACTTATTTTCCCCACTGGTATCACATTTACACAAGTACTCGGACCCCTTTGACACTTGCAATTGGGCTCTGTTGCATCCTACTTCTATCAATGGTCCTTGAGATGCTTCTTCAACCTGGAGTCCACCTGTACCTATTTGAATTCATTGGACATAATTAGGAAAGACACAAGCCTGTATGTATAAGGTCTAACAGTTGGTTTACGCCAGAGTGAAAACCAAGCCAGAGAGAATTGAGAGAATTGTCCGTAGACCTGCGAGACAGGATTTTGTCAAGACACAGATCTGGGGAAGCATTGCAGCATTGCAGATGCCCAAGAGCACAGTAGCATCAGTCTGGACCTGAACCCAATAGAGCATCACTAGAGAGACCTGAAGCCCATCTAAGATGGTTGAGCTTGAACGATTCTGCCAAGGAGGATGGGAGATCATGTAAGATGATTCCCAAGAAGACCTGAGGCTGGCATTGCTGCCAAAGGGGCTTTAACCAAGTAATAAGTGAAGGGTCTGAATAGTTATGTAAATGAGTCATTTCAGTCTTTTATTTTTAATAAATCTTCAAAATATATTTAAAAAAAAATTCTTGTCATAATGGGGTATTGTGTGTAGATTGATGAGAAAAGAATGAATTCAATCCACTTTTAGATGAGTCTGAAACAAAACAAAATGTGGACAACTTGAAAGGGTGTAAAACCTTTCCACATGCACTGTATGTATTTCACACACCGCACAACCACACACACACACACACACACACACACACACACACGCACACACACACACACACAGACAGTCCTTACATCTTCATTTTCCTAGAAGCCAGGTAGTATCCATTAATGTGCATTAAGGTGCTGTTAATTAAAAAAAACAATCCATCCCCATGTTGTTCTTGAATCCATGCACAAATCTATAAATATTTATCCATAAATATTTCCTGAAAAGGGAATATAGTAACTTGTACTAATTCACTTTTCTCTTCTGTCCTCTCTCTACTGCCCTGCTTACTCCATCCTCTCCCCCCTCGCTTATGTACTCCTCTCCTCGCTTTCTCTTCTTTCCTCTCTTCCTCCCTTTCTGTCCTCTCTTCTCATCCCCCTCTCTCTCTCCTCCTCCTCCATCCCCCCCCCTTCTCATCTCCTCTCCCCTCTCCTCTCCTCCTTCTGTAGACTCCACAGAGCTTCCTAAGCGCTTGAGTCTGGACAGCTCGTCTTCTCTGGAGTCCCTGGCGTCGTCTCAATCCGTGTGCCCGCCGCTGCCCTTCTCCTCGGGCTGCCCGGACAGCCTGGCATCTGATGCCATCTCTCTGTACAGCCTCAGTTCAGTGGCGTCCTCCCTGAGCTTCCTCTCGCGACCAGATGGCCTCTCCCGTCAGGCGGGTATCCCGCGCAGCCGCTCATCTCCCACGGCGACAGTCCCCCAGGAGGAGTACGAGGGCTTCAGCATCATCAGCAGCGAGCCACTGGCGTTGGCGCAGCGCGGCACCCTGCCTCGGCCTGCCGGGCACCGGGCCGCACGCGGCGGGGGAATAGGAGGGGGTGGGGGTAGGGGTGGCCGCGCTCTTGGAGCTGGCGTGTCGTCAAGAGGCAGCGTCAGCACCCCCACGTCCCCCGTTAAAGCCCCCCCAAGCCCCAAGAAGCCGGGCAGCTCGGACACGGGCGAGTCGGACCAATCCAGCACGGAGACGGACAGCACCGTGCGCTCGCAGGAGGAGCGACCGCCACCTCTTGACCCGCAGGAGCTCGCACAAAAGATTCTAGAAGAGACCCAGAGCCACCTGATCGCAGTGGAGACGCTGCAGAGGACAGCAGGGGGCACTCCAGACACTCCCGTGCCGGCTGCAATGTCGGGGTTCCGCTCGTCGGAGACCAGCGCTTTCAGCCGGCCCACCAGCAGGGGGAGCCAGTCCGCGCCCTCCCCAAACCAGAACCCCAGACCCAAACCACCCTCCCGCACCTCGTCCCTGCAGAAAGCCAGCTCAGGCTACAACAGCCCCGCCACCTCAGACACCTCCCTCAAAGACAGCCAGGCCTCTCCCTCCCCTAACTTCAGGCTGAAATACCCCAGTTCCCCTTATAGTGGACACATCTCCAGTTCCCCTAGCAATGTCTCTCCCAGTTCAGGGCATCAGTCTCCTGGAGGCTCAGCCCCTTCCCCCGCCCTCTCTTACTCCTCAGGCTCCTCCCGCTCCAGCCCAGGCGACGTCCCCCTGGACCGCCTCAGATTGGCAGCCATCGATGAGAAGGTTCAGGCCATCCACAACCTGAAGACGTTTTGGGTCAGCGCTTCACAGCCGCCAATAGGGGGCCCTGTCCGCGCACTTAGAGGACGGTCCAAGATGAGCCCCGTTCAGAGGGACGTTCTGGGACTGCTACACCTCTCCCCCAGACACAAACCAGCCAATCAGACACAACAGGACACCAAAAACTCCTCCTCCACCAATGGCAAGCTCCACCCTCAGAAAGACACACCTTCCAGTGGTAGCCCCGCCCCTCAACCCACCAGACTGTCTTCTGGGAACGGATACAAGTTCTTGTCGCCAGGGCGATTCTTCCCCTCCTCAAAGTGCTGAGGCAGCCATCGCTTGGTGGTGTTGGACCAGTGAGAGCACCCCCCCTGTGGCCCTCTGCAGCTATAACACACAGCAGCACAGGCAGTTGGAGAGAGCTATCAGATAATCCCAAAACGGACCCCAGATAAGGCTCATATCCGGAACAGATCCGCTACATGGCCAGGTGTGCAGGGGGAAGGATTATGCCAGACAGGAGTGACACCCGCTGACTCTGTTTTTTGTTTGTTTGTTTTTTTAATATAATGACTTTTTATTGTTGTTATTATTAGATTGTAATTGTTATTACTGTTTTGTAAATTAAATCCACTGTTTTTGCAATCAGTGTTATACATTTTTATAAGTTAATGAAGCAAGCCATGCACAGACCGAAAGATGAAGCCTTTGGATATTTTTTGAAGTGGTGAAAAGGTACTCGATCTGACCTCAGTGTAGACTGTTTCTGGACCTGAGAATGGGTCCTACTGTTCAGCACTGTCTTTTTACCAAACAAACGTTACAAGTGTGGTCTCCCAAAAAGACATATCACTGTAAATTCCTAATAAAATTATCTCCATAAATGAATTCCTTTGCTTTGGCTCTTGTTTTCAGTGTATGAGAAGCCCTTTTCTAGATTAGTCACATCACTGGGATTTGTTATGAAGATCGTCCCATAATCATTAATGACTTCCTGAATGTTTTTTAAATAGCCAATACATCGAAATACATTCAGATTTGTAATAGACTTTCACAAGAATACACACTGTTTTATCGATTTAAAACGTTGAACCGCTATATAGGCTTAACTCATCATCATCCTCTGTCACCATCTCCAAAAATCAAATGACCAAGAACTGTAATTGTTCGAGGGAATCCCTGAAAACTGCGAGTTGAGATCGAGTGACGTATAGATCTGATAAGCCAATCACGGGGCATGGTGGGCGGAAGCGGTCTGTTGTTGATAATTGGCATGACGTCGGAATCTGCGCGCAGCCGCAGCCAGGCGAGGAGAAGATGGTGCACATCAAGGAATAGTAAGTTCAAGTAGTCCAAATATTATTTCTCTTAGCTGTTAGAACTGGTTGATTAATTATGAATCTGTGACATGAGACATGAAGGACATAAGGGCAATTTGAGTCTGCTTTGGCTCATGTGTTAGACGAGCACTCTGCAATCGGTTGATATGCAGGGCAAGAGATACCGGCTTGTCAGGCCACTGCTAGTTAGCTTAGCGGCTAACACTGCCGCTGGTTCATTGGAATACTATACAACGACCCAAGCTACAGCTAACCTCAGCGGTCTCAGTCGTAATGTATATCTGAATGGCTAAGCTTCTGCTTCTGTGTGAGCAAGATTAACGCAACTCCATCTGTCGAATAGATGCAGACAGTAGCATTGATTGAGACCTGATTTTGCAGCGATTCTTCACATAATGTCAGGCATCGAGCTATCAGACTATATCGGAATGTTGGCGTTGTGCGACGTTATCAGTGATCTGCATTATATCTGAGAACCAGCTACCTAGCTTGGATAACAGTCTTACCTGATTAAATCTCTGCAAGTGAATAATGAATTTAGAAATGCCACACATTTGTGAACCGTTATTCTAATCTTTAATAGGTCGTAGTTGTCAGAGGGACCTATTATAGATAACGGTGCACCATAGTTTCGGGTCAGGTCTTCAGCTTAATCCAGGTCAATAGGTGTTAGGTGTCTTCTAAGAAACTACGGTTTATGTCCGTATGGAAATTATGTCAACGTTAAATTACCGGTGTGTGTATCTAACGTTAGTTAAATTAAATCACTCTCTATACATCGCTAGTCTTAAACTCTCGCAACAGAGGTAGGCCAGTAGGTGAATAATGGGAACATCAACATTATAAGCACGCAGGGAACAACCTGTAACGTTGGGAGCAGGAGTTTGTGAGTGATGTTAACCATGATAAACGGTTAAGCTAATTATGCGCACTCCGCTCCCGTTAGCTGGTGGTTATATTTAGCCGGGCAGTGCTCAGTAAGGTCGCTCTCGTCCGCGGCTTACCTCGGCCTCACACGAATCAAGCGCCACGATGGCTTGACTTCGATGTAGTCGATCCCTTACCGTTATATTATAACCTGCTGTTATTGCTGACTTGAATTATGCTGCTGTCACCTGAGTCTTTTAGACATCAGTGCACGACATGCCGACCCGAGGAGCTGTTCGCACTTTAACTACCTGTGCAACAACCACATAGATGATTCTCTCAGCTCTGACTGGCCATTGAAATTAGCCCTGGCGCTCCTGTGCGTGAATGTGAGATTACCCTGTCGAGTCATCCTGTCCCTTCTCTCTCTCACACTGCCTTAAGGAGGTCATAAAGCAGGTCCATCATGCTCTCCACAGGTCTTAGTTCAGAGTTATGTCATACTCAACACTTCCCAGAAGACTCAACCCATTGATTCAGTCAGTTTCTCTAAAGTCTATAATGTCAGGGGGAAGCCACACAGGACACAGCTGCCTCTGTACGCTGACTGTGTGTGTGTGTGTGGTCTCAGTCAGCCCTCCAGTCTCCGTCTCAGTCTATTGTGGCTGCATGTGTAATGGGCTGGTTTGACAAGCCCACTGAAAGTGAGCCCATCTGAAGAAGCCTACAAAAGAAAAATGTGATTCACAGGTGACAGTGGTGCAGAGGTGACTGGTGACTGCACTGCTCAGGTGATCAACATAACCAAGTACTGTGGTGCTCAGGTGGTTGTAGGGCGCAGGTGTCCCTGATGCGCAGGTGTCTATGCTGCTCAGGTGTCTGTGATGTACAGGTGGCTCCTGGGGGCAGGTGTCTATGGTGCTCCGGTGTCTATGGTGCTCCGGTGTCTATGGTGCTCCGGTGTCTATGGTGCTCCGGTGTCTGCAGTGCTCAGGTGTCTGCAGTGCTCAGGTGTCTGCAGTGCTCAGGTGGCTGCAGTGCTCAGGTGGCTGCAGTGCTCAGGTGGCTGCACGCTCAGGTGGCTGCAGGGCACGGTGGCTGCAGGGCGCAGGTGTCTATGGTGCTCAGGTGGTTGCAGGGCGCAGTGTCTATGGTGCTCAGGTGTCCATGGTGCTCAGATATCTGTGATGGTCAGGTAGTTGTAGCATGCAGTGTGCGTGACATATTTTTCAATAACTCACCATGCTAATAAGAGAGGCAAAAGCTATATCCACATTTTCTTCTGTGGTCATAAAGAGATACTGTAATGTCTCTGTGCCTCCCCTCCCCTTTTCCTGCTCTCTCTCTTCTCTCTCCTCAGCCGTGTGGTAGTGCCATGCTCTGTGGAAGAGGTAAGAGTCAGACAGTTTCTATGTTTCATGTGTGATGTGTGTGATTGATGTGTTGTGTTTTGTCTTGTGTGTGTCGTGTATGATGAGTTTGAGCGTAATTGTCTGCAGTGTGTGAAGCATGGCTGTGTGTGTGATTGTAACTTTGTGTTTGTTACACTTGTTGTTGTTGTTGTTGATGATGTTTATTCCTATTAGTGTGTTGACTATGACTGTGGAAGATTTGTGTGAGTGTTTGGTTTGTTTGGAATTAGTGTGTGTGTGAATACCCCTATGTGTTGATGTGTGTGTGTGTGTGTGTGTGTGTGTGTGTGTGTGTGTGTGTGTGTGTGTATGTGTGTGTGTGTGTGTGTGTGTGTGTGTGTGTTGTATAAAATTCCTTTACACACAACCCTCCTTTTTAATGCCTATTTGTGTGTGTGTGTGGTTGCAGTACCAGGTGGGCCAACTGTATTCTGTGGCAGAAGCCAGTAAGAATGAAACGGGAGGAGGAGAGGGCATCGAGGTGCTGACCAACGAACCCTACGAGAAAGAGGGAGAGAAAGGACAATACACGCACAAGATCTACCACCTCAAAAGGTACACACACACATAAATAATGGACCCTACGGAGAAAATGCCCAATACACACTATATCGGCCATCTCAAGAGGTTCACACACACACACACACACACACACACACACACACACATATGACTCAGTACAAATAAGGTCTGCTACCACAATGACTAACACACTACAAGGTATAAGGACAGCCGACATGCAAGTACAGGTACTCCACTTTAAGAGCTACACACTCAACAACTAATTTGAGAAGAGTGTAGCGGCAGTGGTACAGGAGGTAAAGAAGTCGTTTAGTAATCAGAAGGTTGCTAGTTCGATTCCCTGTCGAAGTGTCCTTGAGCAAGGCACTGAACCCCTAATTGCTCCTGATGTGCAGTGTGCCATCAGTGTAAATGTAAAAATGTGTATACATTGTAAGTCGCACATATGTAAGTCGCTTTGGATAAAAGCGTCTGCTAAATGACTAAATGTAAATGTAAATGTAGAGTATGTCCAGTATGCATACACACAGACACACACACACACACACACACACACACACTTGTAGAGGTACACGTACACATGTATATATTCAAATAATTCAAAATCATTGATTAAAAGAAAGACTGTACAGCTAACATTCTTGACAGGGGTTGTTTTGATGCTTAATATGTGTGTGTGTTTGTGTGTCCAGTAAAGTCCCAGGGTTTGTGAAGATGATTGCACCTGAAGGAGCCTTGGTGTTCCACGAGAAAGCTTGGAATGCCTATCCCTTCTGCCGAACCAGTGAGCACACACACACACACACACACACACACACACACACACAGATACACACACACACAGATACACACACACACACACACAGACACACACACACAGACACACAGACATCACTGTATTTGAATGGTGGGAAACTTGGCAGACAAACTAATGAGTTTTTTTTTCTTTCTTTTTTTTTTTTCCTTTCTTTTTTTTTTTTCCTTTTTGGCACGTGCTCTCCATATGTGCAGTAATCACAGTGAGTATAACTGTGCAAGTGTGTGTAGTAGTATGTCTGCTTTGTGTGTGTGTGTGTATATTTTATACATATATACTGTATATATATGTGTGTGTGTGTACATATGTGTATATGTGTGAGCAAGACACTGAACCCCTATTTGCTCCTGATGTGCAGTGTGCCATCAGTGTAAATGTAAAAAAAAAAAAATTAAAATGTGTATACATCCTTGTAAGTCGCTTTGGATAAAAGCGTCTGCTAAATGTAATGTGTGATGCATCTACATGTATACTGTGGTGGTGTGCTTTGAAACATCCATAAAAGTTTCATCAAAGATGAATTCAGGCTTACCTGGGGGGAAAAGTACCTGTATACTCCACATTAACCCTGAAGAAAGTAGTGTTGTTGGTTAAGGGGCATTTAGATGATGGATGACAAATCACTGACGCCAATTCATTTCCAGTTAGATCTGGTGACGGACGGTAGTTGACGCTGGTCGACAGCCATTGCATGTCAAATTTCTGCTCCTGTCCATGTATTGGGGCCAAGCTGTGCCACCGCGGAGTTCAGCAGAGCTCAACATTTCTGTTGTGCTGCAGATTTGCTGCACATATCATCCAGTCAAAGTGATTTTAACCTTAACAAAAACCAGCTAGAAATAGGTAGCAATAAAATAATAGTGAATTGTGAATCAATGCATAGGCATTTTCTCATTTCTTTTCATTTTTGATAAAGGGTGACCTGCTCAGAACTCAGTTGTCTACATGGTGACTATGACAACCATGCTGCAACAACTGCTACTACCAGATTAGGCTTGCGGGTGATTTCTGGCTGTTTTCATCCACCGTCTAAAGCCCCCCTTAGTCAGATTCAGATCCACCCTGCAGTGAGGGGGAACTGTTTGCCTGTGTTGGGAGACCAGTCAGAGAGGAAACCATCTAGTGATGGTGATGTGCATCCTTTGTGGAAAAAGGATCCCATGATCAGATACTTTTTGTAATGTATTGACATTGTCCCCATGATCCGATGCTTATTGTAATGTATTGACATTGTCCCTACGATTTATAGTGATATAACCCAGTTTGTTCTCTTTCTGATCCGGCTAGAATGAGTACATGAAGGATGACTTCATGATAAAGATCGAAACGTGGCACAAACCTGACATGGGAGGCCAAGAGAATGTAAGAAAAGTGTGTGTGTGTGTGTGTGTGTGTGTGTGTGTGTGTGTGTGTGTGTGTGTGTGTGTGTGTGTGTGTGTGCGTGTTCTCTCTGTCTGTTTCTCTGTTCCGTTACATGTGACAGACACAGACACACACACAACAACTCCAGTAGATAACAAGCCACACCTCACTCTCTATCTTTCTTTCATCCTCTCACTCTCTTTCTATCTGTCTGTCTGTTTGACTTTCTCTCTGTCTTCCTGTGTGTTTATGGTGATGAGAACTGTTCTTTTGGTGTATGCATGTTTTCTGTGTGTGTGTGTGTGTAGAGAGGGAGAGGGACACAGACTGTGTGAGTGCTTTTGTAATTGTCTATGATCTCTACACACAGATTCATCAGCTGGACGCAGAGACGTGGAAGACTGTAGATGTGGTGCTCATTGACATTGCAGACAAAACACAAGTAGAAGCTGCGGTGAGTCAACACCATTTCTCTCACCTTTGCCCCCTACCCGATCACCAATACCCCATTATGTCTACCCTAACACTCTTCCCTGACATCTACCCTATCACCTCTAGCATCTACCCTCTCTACCTTCACCTATCTCCCCTGATGTCGCACATCTGACCTCTACCCTATGACCTCTAGCATCTACCCTCTATACCTTCACCTATCTCCCCTGATGTCTCACCTCTGACCTCTACCCTCTGACCTCTACCCTCTCACCCTTCATCTCACAACCCTCACCTCTAGTATATGACCTCCACCCTATCACCTTTAACCTCTCCCCTCCTCACCTATCACCTCTCACCTATGACCTCTGGTGGCAAACACAGCATGCTCTGGTGGTGGATTAGTCTGACTGGGTGTCCTGCATGTACCCTTTTACAGTGGCAAAGTGTTTTTGTTGATATAACACATTTGATGGGTAAATGGCATAGTCTTGATTGAATCACTTGTCATTAATTGCATACGCCCACAGGCACTGAGACGTAACCTTGTCCTCTACTTTCCGTGAGTGTGTTTGTGTGTTTCAGAGCTGAGGTTAATCTCAGCTTTAAGATGTAACACACCAGAAGTTTACAGGTGTGAGGATCGCACCATCAACAGTGCAGAAGTTTTTTGTCTGTGCTGACTGCGTGTGTCAGATAAAACATGCATGCATCATAGCGCCTCAAGTAAATGGTAAATGAACGGCATTTATAAAGCGCTTCTCTACTCGTAGAGCACTCAAAGAGCTTTACCGATGAATGCCTCAGACATCTACCCATTCTTACACCGATGGCGGAGGCTACTATCTAAGGTGCCAACCTGTCCATTGGGAGCGGTTAGGGGTTCAGTGTCTTGCACAAGGACACTCTGACACTTGGTGAGGAGGAGTCTGGATCGAACTAGCATCCTTCCGATTGCTGAACGACTCCCCTACCTCCTGAACCACTAGGATATTAGTATCCTCAAAACGGCAGTCTCCTCTTCAACAGTAAGAGAGCGACTCTGGCCCTCTAGGCAGAGTTTCCATGAAAAAGCTATGTCTGAGCTAATGATTAAAATGGGCACAAAAACTGGATGGAGTATGATTGGATAAAACGGGTTATGGACAGACACTGGGTGGAGTATGATTGGATAAAACGGGTTATGGACAGACACTGGGTGGAGTATGATTGGATAAAACGGGTTATGGACAGACACTGGGTGGAGTATGATTGGATAAAACGGGTTATGGACAGACACTGGGTGGAGTATGATTGGATAAAACGGGTTATGGACAGACACTGGATGGAGTATGATTGGATAAAACGGGTTATGGACAGACACTGGGTGGAGTATGATTGGATAAAACGGGTTATGGACAGACACTGGATGGAGTATGATTGGATAAAACGGGTTATGGACAGACACTGTGTGGAGTATGATTGGATAAAACGGGTTATGGACAGACACTGGATGGAGTATGATTGGATAAAACGGGTTATGGACAGACACTGTGTGGAGTATGATTGGATAAAACGGGTTATGGACAGACAAATGTATGTTTGAGGTGTTTGGTTGTTCTTTGGAGAAGAACATTTCTGGGAAAAATGCTGTAGGAGTGCTTGATGGCAAGCATGTAGAGGAAATATGATTGCCTGGGATTGCTTTGGTGCTGATAAAGTGGAAAATCCTCAACAAGTAGGTATGTTGCTCTATTTTCCAATGCTATGGCGTGCGCTGTGAATGGTGCAGTGTCATCGTACAGCAGAACAATGACCCAAAGCACTGCTCCAGAATATAGTATGCTATACCTGTTTTAGTGAAGACACAGTCAGCTGGTATTCCGGCTGTAATGGATTGGTAAGCGCAGTCATAGGATCTCAGCCCTGTTGAGCTGTAGTAGGATCAGCTGGACTGCGTGGTCCAAAAACGTGCTCGCTGAGCCAAACTTACTTACGGGGGGTTCTTGAGGGAGCATCCTACAAATTACCTCATCAAGATGACTAGTTTGCAAAAAGTCTGTAGATCTGTCATTGTGGCCAAGGGAAGAGTCTCTGTTAAAATTGTTACTGTCAGCAGAAATGATTATTTCTAACCTGGTCAGTTTTCTATGTTATATGTGATATTTCCTGAGAAATTACAAACTTTTTAATGGTTGTGCTATCGTGTGTGTGTGTGTGTGTATGTGTGTGATGCTGATGATTATGTTGTAACCTGTAGGTGACTGTGTGGAGGCTGTAAGTCTCTGATCTCACGTCTGTAAATGCTGGTTTGATTCAGTGTCATGTGTCAAACTGTAGCGTTGAGGTGTCCTGTGTGTGTGTGTGTGTGTGTGTGTGTAATTGGATCAGTGCTTTAGCAGGGTCAATCCTCTGGCCATCTGTTCCAGGAACTCCACTTTGACAGATTAAAGGTAGTCATGGTGTGTTTGTCTGTGGGAGTGTTCACTTTACTTAACTTTGGTGGTATGTGTGTGAGCGTGGTTTGAGACGTGAGATTGACAAGCGTTGGCTGTCAATGGGTGGTCAGTGGCATCCGGCTGTTGAAAACACACACACACACACACACACACACACACACACACACACACACACACACACACACACACACACACAGGTTTGTTCTAGCGTCTATGGTATATGGGGAAATTTGAGACCGAGACAGACATCAGAACATCAAGGTAGATGAGTACAAGCAGCGCAACATTAATTATTTAGATTTAGATTTAGCTAAGTCAGTTACCCCTCTCTCCATCTCTATTCAATAGTAGCGGCTATCGGTCTGTGTGCAGGACTATAAGCTTGTTTAAAGGTGCAATTTGTAAGAGTTTAAGTTTAAAAAGCTCAAAAATGTACTAGAAATGGCAACAATGTGAAGAAATAACACTTTTTTGATGAAATGTCAAAAACGCCTATGCAATGTCTTGCCCGGATATCTGCTAAACTTAGCATGCTAACCAGCCAGATCCGCTCCATCCTCTCTTATAATACCACTTTGTACCTCAAGAGGCGCTAGCGAGTCACTGTAGTGAAAAACAGCAAAGCAAAGGAAGGGTGCCATCACGGGCATAAGCCCAAGCTGTCAGGATTGTGTTTGTTAATGGATGAATGGAGAAATACTCTATTTTAGACGTGTATCGGATTGAATTAACGAAGGGACCCAGGTTAACATGGCTATCTGTTGTAAGTATCAACAATGAAGCTCAGTAGCAAGCCCTACTTTGTTATACTGTCAACTAGTTTAGAAGCTTGAATGCTTAAATGACGATCTACAGAGGTCTATTTGCCTCGACTAAGTTAATGTAACATACAAGTATCAATGGATGTTGATGACACTAATGGTTTCAATCGTATATAAATGTTTTCATGGTCCATGTAGCCTTCAGCCTCTCCCACCTCGGCCAAATGTTTTGTTTACTTCTTTGAAGGGAGAGGAGGTAGGGCTGTACAAACGTAGTAATACACTGCCCCATATCTGCTTGGAGTGGAAATCATTTAGTTCAATAGGCTTACATATAGCCCTTTTCAACATAGTTGATTATGATGATCTGTGTGCAGGACTACAAGCCCCATGAGGACCCAGCCCTCTTCCACTCCAAAAAGACAGGCAGAGGGCCCCTGGGCCCAGAATGGAAGGTGAGCAGATTGTATTCACCTGAAGGATGCATGCACACATACACACTCTCTCATATATATATGTGTGTATACATATATATATATATGTATACACACACACACACAAAAAGTGTAATTCATACACACAGGCACTTACATACACATAACATTTTGACACACACACTCAAACACGCATTGATATGCATACTGATGGCACAGTGTGTGTGATGACTTTGTGGTGTGTGTTTGTGTAGGAAGAGCTCGAGTCCAAGCCTGAGCGCCCACGGATGTGTGCTTACAAACTGGTCACAGTCAAGTTCAAGTGGTGGGGTCTTCAGAGCAAGATCGAGAACTTCATCCATAAGGTAATGACAACTACACAGGCTGTCTGTTTGACAAAACGTCCTCTCTTGCTTGCACATGCGCACACACACACACACACACACACACACACACACACACACACACACACGAATTTGCTAAAACATTAGGACCTCTCACAGATGAAGAGAATAGCATTGACTAGCTCATAGCAGCAACTTGCGATATATGAAGTGAACAGTCAATTCTCGTAGTCAATTGGCTGGATTTGGGAGAAACAGGCAGGTGTAAAAGCCCGAGCAAGACATGACAAATTGAGTGTGTTGTGACTTCATGCTGCATGGTCTATGTTTTGTATTGTGTTTTGATGTTACTTGTGTATGTTTTGAATTGTGTGTTTATTCTGTATGTGAATGTTTTCTTTTGTGTGTCAGTGTTGGAAATTCTCTTTTTCTAAATTCTACCGGACTAATTTTTTTCCCCCCCAGCCACCATTTTGTAATCGCACTTTTGTGTGTAACTAACCTTTTGTGTAATGTTTGTCTTTATTTAAAAAACAACTAATACACATTTTTACCATAAAAGGTATTCATTTATTATTTTTTCACTGATTCATGGTCATTCATTTTTATTTATCTCTCCCACACACACACACATCCATCCACATACACAATTAAAATGCACAAAAACAAAATAGTGACAACCAAACAGCAGTGCACTGTACTCATATTTTTCACCAGCCACCATTTGATCACACTTTTGTGTGTTACTAACTTTTCTACAAACATTTTCTTGCTTAAAAAGAAATGAATACACTTTTCTCATAAAAAATATGAATTTGATATTTATTCACTTATGGTTATACATTTTCTTTTCTCGCCCTCGCACCACACACTCTTCAAATGCACAGAAACAGAACTTTAACAGTATTTTAACATCAAAGTTGGAACAAACTCTCACAATCTCACACACATACCTCTCTCCCTCCCTTGCTTCAAAATACATTCCCCTTAGAATCTGAATCAGATTCTGTTTTCTCTGGAGCCGACTTGCATGATGCAGACCACCTCCTTGAGGCGTTGTGGTCCTTGATGGCCTCCCATTTAAAAAATGTGGTGCCCACAATAAAGCTTCTTGCCGACAGTGGGGTGCAAAACACTGACTATCCTACTCTCATCGAAAACTAGCCATTTAACCTTTTAACTTTTAGTTTGTGAACCCGAGTCGTCTACTCTTGAGTAGGCCTACTGACATCAGCCACTCTCTTTACACTCGCAATGGAATTTCACATCCAATCAAATTGGTGGTCAGTCGCCCGAACTTCACTCTGATTGGTCAAGATGCAGTCATGTTTTATATTTTGTGTTGATGGTGTTTTGTGTTTGTGTGTGTGTGTGTGTGGGGGGGGGGGGGGGGGGGGGTTATATATTCGTGATGATTATGTGTGTGTGTGTGTGTGTGTGTTTTATATTTTGTGTTGATGGTGTTTTTTTATATTGTTTTTGTGTGTGTGTGTGTGTGTTTTATATTTTGTGTTGATGGTGTTTTTTTATATTGTTTCCCCTCAGCAAGAGAAGAGGATCTTCACTAACTTCCATCGTCAGCTGTTCTGCTGGATCGACAACTGGCATGGGCTCACTATGGCCGACATCAGGAGGATGGAGGACGAGACACAGAGGGAGCTGGAGGAGGTAGAGGGAGTCAGACATGGACTACTCCACCCCCTGTAGCAGTCTTAGACATTAGCCAGGATGTAGTTGTAGCTTGTAGCATGACCTGAGTATGTATATGTATGTGTGTGTGTGTGTGTGTGTGTGTGTGTGTGTGTCTTGTGGATTTAGATGCGACAGCAGGGCTCTGTACGTGGAACGACAGCATCAGCAGAGGAGTAGCGCCCCCCTGTGGCAACCACCGGCAGGTGCAGTAAGTCTGAGAGGTGCTCACTCGGCCCCTCTCCCCTTCTCTGCATGCTCCTTCTTTCAGCTCCGGTTTTTCACCTCCCTCACACACTCAACAGGGACTCAACTGACTCCTTCACACATCTACTCTTTTCAGTGTGTGTGTGTGTGTGACACCCAACTGCTCCTCATGCACATGTCTACTCTTTTCAGTTTGTGTGTGTGTGTGTGTGTGTGTGTGTGTGTGTGTGTGTGTGTGTGTGTACTGCCTCTCATCCAACAGTCTTTTCTTTCCAGTGTGGGTGTCGTTTTCTGCTGTGTTGCATGCAGTTATTCACTCACTCACTCTGTAATCTCTCCTGTGTTTGCTCACTTCACTCTTTCTGACTATTTGACTTCACTCATCTCCCATTTCATGTTGGACCTCAGTGGGATTCTGGGGCATGTATGTTTGTGTGCACACACATGGTTGGAGACTGTGGTAATTTATGAGATGTGGAAACTATTCTAATCTGTGTGTGTATGGAGATCATGCTGATCTCTGCTTGTGTGGATACTTTGTTAAACTGTGTGTGTGTGTGTGTGTGTGTGTGTGTGGACTGTATTAACTTGTGTGTGTGTGTGCGGAGACTGTACTAACTTGTGTGTGTGTGTGTGGAGACTGTACTAACTTGTGTGTGTGGAGACTGTACTAACTTGTGTGTGTGTGTGTGTGTGTGTGTGGAGACTGTACTAACTTGTGTGTGTGGAGACTATACTAACGTGTCTGTGTGGTGACTGTGCTAACCTGTGTGTGGAGACTGTACTAACTTTTGTTAACTGTTCTTTGAGTGTGTTTGGCGATTGCACTAACCTGTGTGTGTGTGTGTGTGTGTGTGTGTGTGTGTGTGTGTGTGTGTGTGTGTGTGTGTGTGTGTGTGTGTGTGTGTGTGTGTGTGTGTGTGTGTGTGTGTGTGTGTGTGTGTGTGTGTGGAGACTGTACCAAACTGTTTGTATGTGTTTGTGGAGACTGTACTAACCTGTGTGTGTGTGGAGACTACTAACCTGTGTGTGTGTGGAGACTGTACTAACCTGTGTGTGTGTGTGTGTGTGTGTGTGGAGACTAACCTGTGTGTAGAGACTACTAACCTGTGTGTGTGTGTGTGTTAAAATGGCGCTAACGTGTGCTAACCTTGCGTCCTCTGCCTGTTTGTCTCAGCTGAGGAAGTCGGGGCAGGTACGTGGAATGAGCGCAGCACATGAGCAGTAAGAGGGACGAAGAGCAAGAGTCCTACCATGACAACAAAGACTGAAGAGGAGAGGCTGGGCATTGGCATTGGTGTGTGTGTGTGCGTGCGCGTGTTTGCGCGCGTTTGTGTGTACGCGCGTTTGTGTGTGCGTGTGCGTGTGTGTGTGTGTGCGTGTGTGTGTGTGCGTGTGTGTGTGCGCTGGTTCCAGCTCCTGTAGTCCTGTCATTGTGCAGACCTTGCAAGGGTTGCCCCGTGAGTGTTATGCACTAGGAGTGATTTTAATGTATTTTAAAGAGAAATGTCTGATCAGCTAGATGACCACAGCACACATTTTTATTTGTTACTTTGCCATTTTTATTTCTTGTAATGCGATTCCTGAATGACATGTCATCATCTCTGTGCGTGAGATAGTTGGTGTCCAAGGCATTATTCTTGGAATCTCCCTATGGGCCGTGACCAGCTAGGTCCACCCCTGCAATGAGTTTAACATCTCAGCAACTGCGGGGATGCCTGTGTTTAGTGTGTGTATGTGTGTGTGTGTGTTAAGGGGGGTGAAGATTTCTGTGTTTCTTTTCTTTCCTCTTTCTCATGTATCCTGAAGAGGATATGTAGCACAGAATGCTTGTGTGTGGGGGGGGGGGGGGGTGGTGTTAAAATCATCTCCTAGGTAGGACGGGTGACGGGGGTGTTAATATTTAAATTATGTCCTAGTTGAGACGGGTCTGAGAGCTGTGAAGGTAGCAGCCAGTCCTCTCTCTTCATCTCCTACATTTCCTGACTCCCTCCCTCCCCTCTGCTAGAGTCATGTCCTCTGGTGTCCATTTCCCTGGTTGTGTTAGCTAGTTAGCGTGTTTAGGATGCTGAGCTGTGGCAGGTAGATAATGTTTGTTCGTTTGTTATGAATATATTTATTAACTGAATTGTAAATGCCATTCTCTGAGTTGGAAGGGATGCCGAGTGCGCATCTGGTAGTTTCTTACCACACATTTTCAGGACGCCTCAGTGAGAAGGGCTCGTTTGTGAGGTGACCTTTGACCTGTTCGGTTGTGAGGTCGTTTTACCCCTCACCATGTCTGTCTGGCGTGTGTGTGGGTATGCAAGTTTAATCCCACCACAATTCATCACACACCTTGTGTCAGGTCACCACACACGTCCAACTGGCACACAGGGACGCATCAGAGAGAGAGAGAGAGAGAGAGAGAGAGAGTGTGTGTGTGTGTGTGGGGGGGGGGTTCTCCCCCCCCCCCGTGGGTGCTCTCCTCCCCGTGGGTGCTCATGTGTAGCTGCACCAAATAAGACTGAAGACTTGTCTGTCTCAGGATGTCTGGATCACTTTTCTACACTGAATCCTTAGGCTAGGCTAGGAGGAACAAATAGGGCCAGCTGAGTCTGCTTTTTATTGTCTAATCATGATTGAGCACTTGCAAGATTTTTTAAAAACAGGATGTATTCAGATACCTTTTTCAGACTTATTCAAATTTCAGGGGGAATTAGTTGTGAATGTACAATGTTATGACTTTATGTTATTTTTATCGTAATGTATTTTGGCAGCTTTTGAGCTGTTACTGAAAGGTCTAGACAATGTTAATAAATTTCAAGATAAAAATTGATAAGCTGAGTTTGTGATGTTATTACATTTTTACAGAACTCTAAAATATAAAATTAGTTGCACACCCATTAGTTTGTTTATTCACGATTGGTATTCACGACACACACACACACACACACACACACACACACACACATGCCTGTACTATACTCAATCAGACCCTTGCCTCTGCTCAGAATGCGCACACTATCCCGCAATACTGATCATGTTCAATTAACATTGTACACTTAGACCTATATGTTAGCCAGCTAGCTCAGTTAAGAAAACTATGGTTATGTCAAAAGGGCTAATAAGGCAATAATGCAACGTTGCACAATTAGTCACTAATTATTTCACTATTTCACAGACTCATCCTCTCGCACCATTGGTCCTAGGCCTATCATTAAAGTAATAATGGTTGGATGACCTGATGATTTACTGTAGTCTTCCTTTGGCAACAATAGGTTAGCGCGTTAACAACGGCAATCAAATTAAAAAAAGAATTGTTCTAATTTATTGTTTTCTGTTTCTTCTACTTTAGTAAGTTCCTCCAGAGGTGCAGCTCAGTCAGAGGGCAAATTGGCGGTTACCCGGCCAGCTGTTCTGCACATAGAGGAGTTAACAATGTTTTCTGTATTGAGAGTTTCCTTTCCATTTTCTGAATTAGTTGGCCCTTTTCTAGGCCGGGACACATAGCTGAGACTAGGCCGGGACACATAGCTGAGACTATCTCAGATGCAAGCAAGTAAATGCTGAAGTGAAACATGGAGACCCTGTGAAGCACTAACATGATATTAGATTATATGGTGGGGCTTTTACAATGACAGGTTGCTTTATGCTGGGAAAATACTACAATCAATACATTTTTAAAGGATAATATGAGACTAGATTCTGGTGTCTACTATCTGAAATATGGTAGTGCTGACCTTGCCTATCTCTGGTGTCCCACCAGAGAATTTCAATGTCTGTAGACGGGCTCTGGTCCTAATTGCTAGCTGTCATTGTTATAGATTAAGAATTCATTTTATAACCTAAGAGATCAAGTAATCTTACATCGAAGCGCCAAAATGGAGCATTACGTCAACTAAAACTGTTCATCGCTGGCTAAAACTGGTGTTTCTCCAAATAGTTTCACAAAACAGGATCAACATTTTTGGACCGCGTTTTGACCCCTTTCCATAGACAGAGCGCGCCTCTTTATGGTAAAACTAAACGACTAAACACAATCGTTTAATCTGCCTTTATTTGATTCTGCCCTTAAAGTTAAGGCGCCTATGTATTTGCCATCTGAATATTTTTTTTATAAATGTTTCAGTATAGAAGGGTATATTTGATTAATGAATTACTGTTAAACAGCGCTAATACTCTGCCCAGTGCTGTACGTGTGATGTATGTGAAGGAAAAGCAATCGCCCTGGACCCTTTTCTTTCCGGATTGTTTTCTAATGCGCACGCGCAAAATATAATCCTGGTAACCTCCAACATGGCGGCGAGGGGCCATGTGCAAGACCCTAACGACCGGAGACTCAGACCAATTTACGGTAAGTGATCATTATTTGCTGCAAGTATGGATCCCCCTCTGTAGGCTTTGAGGTTTGATACGCAGTGTCGAGGTGGTTCCCGTGCAGGTAGTTTTGAACAGAGTCTATCGATGATATTTAAGGCCCCTATAGAAGAGCCTCGGACTTGCTTACTCCGCACAGCCGGATGACAGTGCACCTCAGGATTCCTATTTGTGTTTCAAGGGCTTCATTGATGTCCCCTCATTTCACTGTACGTGATGCATTGCTGCCATGTCCTTAAATATATGTGTGTAGGCTTGATGGTCTCTGTTTTGTAGTTACGGTAGGTAGATAGATAGTGGTGTTCTACCTGTACAGTAACTGGAGATTTGATAGCTTTCAAAATAAGATGAGGAAAGTGTTAACTAGCCATTGTAGGCTAACAAGTTAGCTCTCGGCGACAGTTGTGCAAACGTGCATAACGTTCCCTTTAGATTTGGGCTATACCTGAAATATAACTATTAATGAAAATACGCTTACCAAAGCATTCACTTATAACTTTGTAGCAGCAGCTTTTGCTAACTAGCTAGCCTGCTATACGTTAGCTTTTGATAGCATGCTAGCTAGATGATTTGGTTTCTGCATATAGTTATCTATAATTAACCTACCAGAAACGATAGGTAGCCAGCTACATTCCTGGAAAGGCTAGCTGCTGAGCTAATCAGAGGGTTAGCCACAAGCGTTCTTGACAGCAGCTGCTTGTCATCTATGCAGCTGTGAGCAATGGCGGTAGCATAGGCTCAAATGCCTGGTTCATTCAGTGAGCGTTCCGCCCAGGTGAAATGCAAATGTGTTCGTATGCAGAGAAACGCGAAATAATAATTCATTCAATAATTCGACACATGACTGCTGTGTTGAAACGGAATTCGATAAGGAATTGCGTGTTTATAAATGGCATAAGTTGGTAACGACAAGATTATCAGAGTAAATTAAAAGGCATGAAACATGACCTATGCTGTATCTGGAGTGGTAGCATGGGAACGAAACCTCACTGGAGAGGTTCTGGACTGAGTTTAGGGCACATTTTATCGAGGCCGGCCTAACTGGAGAGAAGATGTTTGTGTTAGTGACGTGTTGCCTGTAGTTGGTGTGGTCAGAGTTAGAGGGGAGCGTGGTGGCAGTATGGGGGGGGTGTTGGTGTACAGAAGAGACTCCATCTCCAGTATCATGAGTTTGAACCCTAACCAGCCAGCCCTCTGCAGTTGGTTAATCACGCAGAGATGCTGAGAGGGTGTTTTCTGCTGTAGGGATGGTGATTCCTGTGTCATGCTTTCCTTCTGCCCCCCTCTCTCTCTCATGTTCCTGTGTGATTGATCAGTTCTGTTTGTTTAAGGTTCGATTCCAGCTCTGTTCTCTGAAGTTAATGTTTCGGTATTGGGTCGTGTTTAGCAGTTATGATATAAACCTATTCTAGCGTTCCAGTATGGCTTGAAAGGTATATAACTTCCAGTTCTACAAGTGTTTCCTAAACCATTTCCCCAAGGGAGACCATCCCATGTAAACGGCCGTGCGCAGGTTTGAGTCAGATTAGAGCACAGGTGTACAATAGTAAAACAAAATATAACACAGCGCAACATGTCAGCTGTGAATACCTGATAAGACTGGTGTGCCTTTATAATGTCATGGGTTGAATAGATGAACTTGTGATGTGATATTCAGAGCTGTAATAATTTAATTACCTAACCATGTAAATAAACAAATTGCTGTCAACTGCGTTGTGTTGTGCCTTTTGTCAAATTCAGCAAATTGCTCATCACGGCCCTTTAGCTGTCCGTGCAGTGTGTGCATTTAAACTCTCATGTTGTCCTGTAAATGGGAAACAAACATGGTGGATCGGATCAAGCCATAAACAATTCCAACCAAACTTTAGGAGCACGGAATTTGATTGGCATGTTGAGCACAAATATCCACAACCTTTAGGCAGACCAGCTGAGAACATTTAATGACTGGGGCATAGGGATTGCCCAGTGGTTGTACTAGCAGGATGAGCTGTGGCTCTGGTTAAGCTGGTTGGGACGGCTAAGAGAGGCTCAGCTCAAGCTTACTAAAGTGTCTTTTAGGCAAGAGCCTTAACTTGGCTTAGTACCTTAGCTTAGAACACTCTGGGGAAACGCCTCGGAAAATGTAGGTATATCTTAGTCTATATGTGGGAAGGAGGAGCGCGCGTGTGTTTTTTTTAGGTGTGAAGCTCTCTCTTTTCCCCTCCCCCCAGATTATCTTGACAATGGCAATAACAAGATGGCTATCCAGCAGGCAGACAAGTTGCTCAAGAAGCACAAGGACTTGCACTGTGCCAAGGTACACACAACACACCAAACACACTCCTGTTTTAGCACAGATACACTTGTCTAACCATAACATATATGGTGGGCAACACACCGTCTCACACACATATAACTGAATATATGTCCAACCCTCCTATACCATATAATGTCCAACCCTCCTATACCATCTAACCATAAGTACAGCCCTAATAGACCTATGTACCACGTCACAAAACTACTACACGCATACACACACACATTGATGAGTGTAATTTATGTGTGTCTGTGTGTGTGAGAGGGAGAGAGAAATCTGTGCAGGTTTTTGAACTGGACGTATGGTGGAATGAGATTTGCTTGTGTGTGTGTGTGTGTCGCTGTAGGTCCTGAAGGCGATTGGCCTGCAGCGGACAGGCCGACAAGAGGATGCATTCTCATTGGCTCAGGAGGTCGCCGTCCTGGAGCCCACTGACGACAACTCGCTACAGGCCCTCACCATACTCTACAGAGAGATGCATCGGCGTAAGACATTACTATATGCTGTTCCTGATACAGGTGTGTGTACATACTCGTGAGCGTTGTCACTTCTAACTAACTAAAAATGAGTGTGTGTGTGTGTGTGTGTGTGTGCACAGCTGAGCTTGTAACTAAGCTGTATGAATCTGCCGTGAAGAAGGTTCCCAGCAGTGAGGAGTATCATTCTCATCTCTTCATGGCGTATGCTCGCGTAGGGGAGTACAAGAAGATGCAACAGGTCAGTGTCTCTCTCTCTCTCTCATGCACACACACACGCACACACACACCTAGCAAAACTGACAGCCTAGCGGGAAGGCCGATGCAGCAGGTCAGTCTCTCTATCTCTCCCTCTATCTCTCTATCTATCTATCTATCTCCCTCACTCTGTCTCTCTTCCACACACACGCATACACACACGCATGCACGCACGCACACACACACACACAGGAGGACAGGCCTGGAGTGCTGCACACCTGAGGGCCTAGAAGGAAGGCCTATGCGAGGGCTGAATGTTGGCAGGCCTGCGTAACATGACTTCAGGAGTCTCGCCAGCTCTGGTTTGCCGCTGAGGCCGCTGATTCTGCTTTAAAGGTGTAGTCCTTGATTGTAACCCATTACACTTGTCGTCAAATTCAGCAAATTACTCTAAGTTCTAGTTTGTGGGCTCAAAAAATCTCCAGTGGTCGTGCACGGCCCTGGCTCTGTAAATGGGAAACAAACGAAGTGGCTCGGACCGAGCAATACACTATTCCAGCCAATCAAAAAAACACTGAAGAGAGGGGTGTATTTGATTGGAGGTTGAACTCAAATATCACCAACCTTTCGCCAGGATCGAGTAGGGGAATGCATGGATTATCGAATATCTGGATAATCATTTGATCCATTACTATTCGAACACTAGTATCCCTTTTCGGTTATTCTGTACATATTCTGAGATACTTCAGCAAATACTTCTTCTGTTCGTTTGTGGAGATGTACACTCACAACAATTTATTTGTGGAATGAGATGTCACCATAGACCAATCCTATGTATACAAACATTGCGGCTCGTGACCGCTACCTGGTGGCAGATAACCACCAGGTAGTAACAAGTAGCCTACTGGTAGAAAATTGACCATCTTTTTTTTTTTTTTGTGTGTTTTATCATTTTTCCGTGATGTATCAGATGTATATTAAATAATATCTGTTTACAGTAATAGTTCTGTATGCCCACAGCAAATTGAAAAGGTAACGTGTCTAGTTAGGGGAAAATCATGTAATCCTATGAGGAAACAATAGGCTAGTAATGTTGCCTTGTGTTAGCAGCTAGGTAGCAGTTTAGCCACATAGCAACGGCTCTCTAGAAATGGTAATACCAAAGAGTTGTGCCGTCAGCTGTAATATTAATAAGAAACGAAATCCCAATGTGAAATTTTATGCTTTATCTAAGTATAGAGACTGTCGAGAAGTTAAATTGCCCCGGTAGCATAGCCAAGACAGTCGGTGTCTATTAGGAATTTTAGGATGGGTGTCGTTTGATGGACGCAGCTGTTCGGTCAGCTGTCTTTTTGGGGGGAATCCTGTGTGAAAATAGATCACTAAAGTGACTAGTGATCCTGTTGATGGGAATATATTTTGTAGTCTGTGACTGCTAAAGTTTTAAAAATGATATCGACATTATGGGAAAATGGTAAGGTTGTTCTCATTAAAGTCTATGGGAGCCATAGACTGTCTGTGACCAGCCTCCTGTGCCACAATGCAGAAGTATTGGTCTATACACACTCACAACAAAAGGTTGTAGGCCTACTACTTTCCCAATACATTTTCCATTTACTGTAGCCAGCCCCAAATAACCGAATAACCGTTTGTGGATTCTGTCAGATATTCGAACATCCAAAATGGTTAATATGCACACCTTTATGAACGAGGACTGTGCCTTTAAAAGGACAGAGGGCTGGTTAGGCTGGTTAGACAACTAGATTTCTGATTGAGGTTTTAGCTTTGATTAATCATCAGCTTTTGTAATGTGATTGTTGTTTTTGGTCGGTGTTGGTTGTTGTGTTCATGTCGGGTGGTGTGTGCTGTTGATAAACCTTTGTCTTTGTTTGCAGGCAGGAATGGCTCTCTACAAGATTGTTCCCAAGAATCCCTACTATTTCTGGTCTGTTATGAGCCTACTTATGCAGGTGGGTAGCTGCCTAACACATATGCATGTGCAAACTCAAGCTCATGCACACACACACACACACACACACACACACAATCTGTCTGTATGGGTTTATATCTGTGTGTGTGTGTGTGTGTGTTTGTTTTCAGGCCATCTCTGCTCAGGATGAGAAGCTGGCCCAGACCATGTTCCTGCCTCTGGCAGAGCGAATGGTGGAGAAGATGGTGAAGGAGGAGAAGATTGAGGCAGAGGCAGAGGTAAGAAGTGTGTGTGTGTGTGTGTGTGTGTGTGTGTTTCTGTGTCTATATATAGTGTGCACTGCGACTTTAAAAATATATCTTCTGGTTTAGGTTATAGGTTAGGTTATGTTTCCATATTGGGATGTGATGTGAGCATGATACTGAAAAGTCTGTCGTGTCAACCCAAACTGATCTGTTGAAGTATTAATTTCAGGACTGAAATAAATGTGGTAAATTAAATTGGCATTCTAAAAACATTGACGGATGACCAATCAGATGAGATGCTAACGCTAGGTCCGGGCTAGCCTTTAAACTATGCTACTATAACTGAGAAAAAGCTAATTGTTTCTTGTACAGGGGTGTAGTGGATAACGCTAAGAGAGTGGATAGCTCCTCCCTGTAGCGTTGTGTTTCCTCAGATTTGGACGTTGAAACATGCATGAGAATCATTTAAGTAGTACAGTAGACAAGTCCCTTACTTAACTTCTGGATGACGTTAGTTATTTGCCTCGTAAATTAGGCCTGTAGTATTCAACTTTAATATCTTTAGCTTGCTAGCAAATGTAACCGTATGTTTCGTCATGAATATTCAAATGTATGAGATTTCATCAGTAGCGCTACTTATTCAGTGGCTGAGGTTGAGTTTGGGCTTTTAGGGAGGGGTGAAAGCACACCACTATAAAGGAAATGAGTGTGATAGTTAACACACAACAAAACAAGGGCTTTATTGCGCAACGGAATGCGGCCCATTCATTGTTATATCTCGATTTCATTGTTTTCCTAATTGTTGGAAGCCATAATTGTCATTTTAATTGAAATTCAATTCATTTCACAACCGTAGAGTGTGTGTGTGTGTGTGTGTGTGTGTGTACGAGGTGTGTACGAGGTGTGTACGCCAAGACTGACTCAGTGGTTTGTTGGGACAGGATGTTACTGAGGTTTGTGGGGACAGGCTGTTACTAAGGTGTGTGTGTGTGTGTGTGTGCGCGCAGGTGCAGCTGTACTTCATGATTCTGGAGCGGTTGGGGAAGTGTGTGGAGGCATTAGAGGTGCTGCGTGGACCACTAGGAGGTGAGGGGCGGAGTCAGCTCTGACTGACACGTCTGTGTGACCAATCTGAGGACTTTGTGTTGGAGACATGAGTTGTCAATCCCATACCGATCAATAGAAACTGTCTGACCCTTCAACATTTTGTGCTGAAATGTACTGAAAAACGTTACTGCCGACGCTGTGCTGAAACGTGTGCACTTACAAGGACTAATAGTCTGTGTGTGTGTGTGTGTGTGTGTGTGTGTGTGTGTGTGTGTGCGTGTGCGTGTGTGCGCACTTGCACGTTTCAGATAAGCTGACCAGTGAACTGCAGTGTAGGGAGAATAAGTGTATGCTGCTCTACCGCCGTCTGGAGCGATGGCCTGAGTGCAACGCCCTCTCACATAAACTACTGCTCAAGAAGTAAGAACACACACACACACACACACACACACACACATACACTCTCTCTCTCTCTCTCTCTCTCTCTCTCACATACATACACATGGTCTCACTCACTCCCTCTCACTGGGAGAGATGATGGTAACACTTCCTGCTTATCTCTCACTTCCTCATCACCTTCGCTCTCTATCTCTCCTCTTCTATAGTCCTGATGATTGGCAGTTCTATCTGTTGTACTTCGACTCCCTCTTCCAACTGATGGACCAGAGCTGGACCCCCCCGTCTGAAGGAGAGCAGTACGTCACACACACACACACACACACAGCATCGTCAGGCATGTTGACAAGAAAATAGGCTCACTCAGACCAGTGTGCACACACAAGCCAACACTACCTGACCTCACCCACCGACCCAAACACCATATACCCTACACGTATACCATTAGTTTCAGTGTGAATAAAAGCTTGTGTGTGTGTGTGTGTGTGTGTGTGTGTGTGTGTGTGTGTGTGTGTGTGTGTGTGTGTGTGTGTGTGTGTGTGTGTGTGTGTGTGTGTGTGTGTGTGTGTGTGTGTGTGTGTGTGTAGCTGTCCTGAGGGTGAGGTGCAGACCTCTGTGGCCCAGGCGGTGTGTTTTGTGGAGGACTGCGTACGTGGGGAGGACAACAAGGAGCAGCGCCCACTGAGAGGGCCCTACCTGTCCCGCCTAGAACTCATCCGACGACTCCGAGAGAGAGGACTACCAGAGGCCTCACAGCTGGGTAAAGGCGCACGCACGCACGCACGCGCACACCCCTTACACAACCCTACCGATCTATCTCTCCTAGAAACTCATCATATGTCTAGCAGATCCCATTGCAGTCACACATTTTATCCCTTTTACATCATTTTCCATCATCACTTGCCTGTGATCCTTCTTTGTGCTCTAGAAGTTGTTACGTTTGAGATCTATGTATGTTGCAGTGTTTAGCGCTAGTAGTATTTAAATTGGAGAGGCCTGTGTGTTGTTTGAGATGTCTATTTTGCTGTGAGTGTGTGTGTGTGTGTGTGTGCATTAAGTATTTCAGTTTGAGATGTTTGTGTTGCAGTGTGTAGTGCAGTTTGGCCATGGTATAGTTATATGCTTTTCTCCATTTGTCCTGCAGGGGACCCTCTGGAACTCATGGTGCAGTTCTTTGTGAAGTTTGGAGATAAACCATGCTGTATCACCGACCTGAAAATCTTCCTGGACCTGCTGCAGCCAGACGAACATGTGCAGGTGAGATTATACCAGGCCAACTGGTTAAGGGTGGCTACTGCCAGAGAGGCGGCGGTACGATCCTATCATGATATTTGGGTCACAATACGATAGTCAAGTTGATTCTGTGATGCGTTGCAGTTTATTTCTCCCATATATTTTGTTTCGTATACTAGGAGTGAGAGTAGACCAGATTAACGTGTGCAGGTCAGATTAGACCAGACTACCTTGTAACAATGAGATTAGACCAGACTAGCATACACAGGTGAGATAAAACCAGACTAGCATACACAGGTGAGATAAAACCAGACTAGCATACACAGGTGAGATTAGATCCGGCCAACATGTGTAGGTGGGAATAGACCAGACCATCAAGGAAATTCAGACCAGACTAGAATGCATCAGAATAAGCGCAGAAGTCCCCTCTCAACAGCTGATGGTGAATCTGATTCTGATTGGGAATGACTCACTCACTCACTCACTCACTCACTCTCTCTCTCTTTCTCTGTCTCTCTCTCTCTCCCCCCCATCTTTTTCGCTCTTCTCCCCTTCCACTCTCTCTTTCTCTCACTACCCAACCCCCCTCTAGTTCGCCAATCGGCTGATGGAGGGTGTACCTCTAGGCTCAGGCGAGGAGGGCGGAGTCGGTGCCGGGTTGCCAGGCGATACGCGCGCACTGCAGCGCCACCTGTGTGTGACTCAGCTAAGCCGCGCTCTGGGCCTGCATCACGCACTCGACACAGACAGCAAGTTGCAGCTCATCGTGCAACTCAAAGCCCACTACCAGCACGGCCTACAGTTTGGTAAGACAACTACACACACACACATACACACACACACATACACACATACTCTCTCGCACTCTCACTCGCATGCACACACTCACACATGGACCAGTACTACTCAGAACCCACTACCAGCACAGCCTATATTTTGGTGAGACACACACACACAGACCATTCCTACTCATTAAACAACTTGGAGCTAACTACTGACCGGCAGTTTGACAAGACAACTTTTGTGTGTGTGTGTGTGTGTGTGTCTTCAGGGAAGTCGTGTTTGAAGACGGAGCTGCAGTACTCGGATATGTACTGCCTCATGGCTGCACACGTCTACATAGACCTGTGGATGGAGACTGGTGAGGCCTCTCTCTCTCTCTCTCTCTCGCTTTTGTTCTTCCAGTACCTCATGTGGGATGTATACAGTCAGTGTGTCATTTCTAAGTGTGTTTGTGTGATAGTTACCTCTCTGAATGAAGTCTTACAGAGGGGACAGGGGAAACGGCACACACAAAGACTATGTTTAATGTGCCACGGCGTGTGTGTGTGTGTTACTTAGGGGATGAAGCGATGCTGTGGCAGAGTGTGTGTGTGCTGGAGGAGGGTCTGACTCACAGCTCATCTAACGCCCAGTTCAAGCTGCTGCTGCTGCTGCTCTTCTGCCGCATGGGAGCCTTTGAGCCAGTGGTGGACCTGTACACCAGCCTGGACGCCAAACACGTCCAGCACGATACGATAGGGTATGACACACACAAGGAGACACACATAGACACACACACAGACACACCCAGGAGCCTTTGAGTTAGTGGTGGACCTGTACACCAGCCTGGACACCAAACACGTCCAGCACAATACAATAGGGTATGACACACACACACACACACACACACACACACACACACACAGAGAGGAAGCTCTCACCCAGTGGTAGACCTCTACACCAACCTTGACGTCAAACACGTTCAGCATGACATGATCGGGTACAACCCACATGCACTCATAGTAGCCTTTGAGTGTCCAGCACGGTAGGGTAAAATACACGCACCGACACACAGACATGGTAAGGAGCATTTATCTCTAAATGTGTGTGTGTGTGTGTGTGTGTGTAGGACTGTCTTATAGCTTCTCCTGTGTTTTGCAGGTACCTCCTGACGCGCTATGCAGAGGCTCTGGGCCAGTTTGCGGCCGCCTCCCAGTCCTGTAACTTCTCCCTCAGGTTTTTCCACTCTAACCAGAAAGATGTGAGCCTGCCTCCTCACCCTCACCCCTGCACACAGACACACACACAAACACAGACACACACAAACACAGACACACACAAACACAGACACACACAAACACAGACACACACACACACACACACACACACACACACACACACACATTCATTCGCTTAGACATTCTTCCTCACCCAGACACACTCGCCTGACTCACACTCACCATCACAAACACACACACTTACACTCGCCTACTTTTCTCAAGTTTATCACTCGCACTCATACACACACACTCATTATATACACACATACACATACAAATTATGCAATATACACACACACACAAATGCACACTTTAATAAATGTACTTCCAAATGCTGTGTAAAAGAGTTCTTGTTTTTCCTGTCGGCCTGTAGACTTGTGTTTCATATAGTGTGTGTGTGTGTGTGTGGGTGTGTGGGTGTGTTTGGGCTTTTGTGGATGTTTGTAGACCTCAGAGTACATCATCCAGGCGTATAAGTATGGAGCGTTTGAGAAGATTCCGGAGTTTATTGCGTTTCGGACGCGTCTGAACCACTCGCTGCACTTTGCTCAGGTGCGCACGGAGCGCATGCTGCTGGACCTCTTCCTGGAGGCCGACATGTGAGTCTCTGACCACACCCACACGCATCTGACCACACCCACACGTCCCTGGTCACACCCATACGCATCTGACCACACCCACACGCCCCTGGTCACACCCACACGCCCATGACCACACCCACACGTCCCTGGCCACACCCACACACACCTGACCACACCCACATGTTCCTGACCACATCCCTCTCCCAGGGTCAGATCTCTACCAGATTGCTGCTCTCTGATTTCTGACCCCTCCCTCTGTGACCCCCGCCCCTCTCACTGATCCCTCCCTCTAAGAAGCCTCTACCAGAGCCATATAGAGCTGTCCCCGCCAAACGTCAAATTTGCCCGACAGTCACATGGTTCATGGCTAAAACTTTGGTAAAATATTTTGTTGAGATTCTGAAAAAAAAATATGCATATAGAATGTGCTTCATTTTACATCTTACCAAGATGCAATACAGTTGCTCATAGTTGTTCAAACTCCTTGTATAGTTGCATTGACTAACTCCTCCCTCTGTAAGCCCACTCGTCTAACTGGCCCCTCCCTCTCTAACACTTTCCCTCATCCTGATCAGCTGTATGCCCAGTCAGGACAGCACCTAAGTATTTTCTGTAGTCGTTTAATGTGCGTGTGTGTGTGTGTGTGGTGTTGTGTTGTGTTCCTGCGTAGCTCGTCGTCTTTAGAGGACAGTGTGAAGGCGATGGCATTGAGTCCAGAGGACGATGACATCCCTTGGGACTGCATGAGGGACAACAGGGACCTGACGGTGATGACCAGCTGGGACCCACCCGACCGGTAGGCCTACACACACACACACACACACACACACACACACACACACACACACACACACATGCACACACACATACATGCACACACACATACAGCGTAACCGTGACAGCAACACTGTCGTGTCACTCTCGCATTTGGGCCGTGACACGACAAAATCAGTCCAGTTGGTCAAAAAAACTATAATTCGTTTTAAAGGTAAAGGCCAGGTATTTAACAGACGCTTTTACCTAAAGTGACACACAGTCACCTTGCAGTGGTTGGGAATCCAACCCGACTAACCACTGCACCACCACACGAAACAGTTGTGACGTTTTATTACAGTGCATGAAATGCCCTGTATTGTTATTCCTTCGTTTCTTATTACAGTGCATGAAATGCCCTGTATTGTTATTCCTTCGTTTCTTATACTTCTTCTACTTCTTATTACAGTGCATGAAATGCCCTGTATTGTTATCCAAACTTTTCTTATTACAGTGCATGAAATGCCCTGTATTGTTATCCAAACTTTTCTTATTACAGTGCATGAAATGCCCTGTATTGTTATTCCTAGGCTTCTAATTACAGTGCATGAAATGCCCTGTATTGTTATTCCTAGGCTTCTTATACTTCTTCTTCTTCTTCTTCTTATTCTTCTTACCGACTTCTGCGATTAATTCAGCTCGAACCGCTTAACGTACAAACTTCGTTCAAACTTTGTCACATGGGTCTTCTAAACGACACTTATGCTATGTATTTTTCATTTTTCTGAACTTTATACTTTTTAAGATATTAAAGAAAAACGAATACAAATTTTCCCATTGGGCCATTATGACATCATAATAGGGTCATTAAACTGGCTTGCACCTGTGCTTCACTGACACCTGCGCCAAGGTTCCAAGGCTCCTCTTCTTTCTGTCCCTCTCCATTCAACTGTATAACTAGGAATATTAAGAGACACCCTCCATACTCTACTTTTTTTTTCTCTCTATCTTTCTCTTTATCTCTCTCAGTCTACTTTCTTTCACACTCCATATCTCTGCTTCACTCCATTTTTCTCTCCTTCTTTCAATATTTTCCCTCTTCACTCTCTCTTCTTTCCTTCTTCCACTCTTCTTTCCTTCTTCCACTCTTCTTTCCTTTCTTCACTCTTCTTTCCTTCTCCTACTCTTCTTTCCTTATTTTACTCTTCTTTCCTTTCTTCTTTCACTCTTCTTCCTTTTCTTCTTCCTTTCCTCAACTTTTGCATTTCATGCACTGGTATTTCCTTCAGGAAATGCATTTTCTAGTTACAGTGCATGAAATGCCCTGTATTGTTATTCCTAGGCTTCTTATTACAGTGCATGAAATGCCCTGTATTGTTATTCCTTCGTTTCCTATTCTTCTTATTACAGTGCATGAAATGCCCTGTATTGTTATTCCTTCGTTTCTTATTCTTCATCTTATTACAGTGCATGAAATGCCCTGTATTGTTATTCCTAGGCTTCTTATTCTTCTTATTACAGTGCATGAAATGCCCTGTATTGTTATTCCTTCGTTTCTTATTCTTCATCTTATTACAGTGCATGAAATGCCCTGTATTGTTATTCCTAGGCTTCTTATTACAGTGCATGAAATGCCCTGTATTGTTATTCCTAGGCTTCTTATTACAGTGCATGAAATGCCCTGTATTGTTATTCCTAGGCTTCTTATTACAGTGCATGAAATGCCCTGTATTGTTATTCCTAGGCTTCTTATTCTTCATCTTCTTCTTATTACAGTGCATGAAATGCCCTGTATTGTTATTCCTAGGCTTCTTATTACAGTGCATGAAATGCCCTGTATTGTTATTCCTTCGTTTCTTATTCTTCTTCTACTTCTTATTATTCTTTTTACCGACTTTTGCGCTTAATTCAGCTCGAACCGCTTAACTTAGAAACTCCGTTCAAACTTTGGCGTGTAGGTCTTGTAAAGGACACTTATGCTATGTATTTTTCATTTGTCTAAACGTTATACTTTTTAAGATATTAAAGAAAAACTAATACAAATTTTCCCATTGACTTACATTGGGCCATTATGACATCATAATAGGGTCATTAAACTGGCTTGCACCTGTGCTTCACTGACACCTGCGCCAAAGGTTCCAAGGCTCCTCTTCTCTCTGTCCCTCTCCATTCAACTGTATAACTAGGAATATTATTCTTTCCTTCTTCCACTCTTCTTCTTTCCTTCTTCCACTCTTCTTTCCTTCTTCCACTCTCCTTTCCTTTCTTCTTTCCTTCTTCCACTCTTCTTTCCTTCTTCTACTCTTCTTTTCTTTCTTCACTCTTCTTTCCTTCTTCCACTCTTCTATCCTTCTTCCACTCTTCTTTCCTTCTTTTACTCTTCTTTCCTTTCTTCTTTCCTTCTTTCTTTTCTTCTTCCACTCTTCTTTCCTTTCTTCACTCTTCTTTCCTTTCTTCTTTCCTTCTTTCACTCTTCTTTCTTTTCTTCTTTCCTTTCTTCACTCTTCTTTTCTTTATTCTTTCCTTCTTCCTCTTCTTTCCTTTCTTTCCTTCTTTCCACTCTTCTTTTCTTTCTTCACTCTTCTTTCCTTCTTCCACTCTTTCTTTCCTTTTCTTCTTTCACTCTTCTTTCTTTTCTTCTTTCCTTTCTTCACTCTTCTTTTCTTTATTCTTTCCTTCTTCCACTCTTCTTTCCTTCTTCCACTCTTCTTTTCCTTTCTTCACTCTTCTTTCCTTTTCTTCTTT
Source organism: Clupea harengus (assembly GCF_900700415.2). Lineage (NCBI taxonomy): Eukaryota > Metazoa > Chordata > Actinopteri > Clupeiformes > Clupeidae > Clupea > Clupea harengus. The sequence continues at coordinate 17,700,625 of NC_045163.1, read as the reverse complement.
CCTTCTTCCACTCTTCTTTCCTTCTTCCTCTCTTCTTTCCTCCTTTCCTTTCTTCTTTCCTTTCTTCTTTCCTTTCTTTCTTTCCCTCTTCCACTCTCCTTTCCTTTCTTCTTTCCTTCTTCCATCTTCTTTCCTT
>NC_045163.1:17681070-17699989 GCF_900700415.2 Clupea harengus | reverse complement strand
AGGACACTTATGCTATGTATTTTTTCATTTTTCTAAACTTTATACTTTTTTAAAATATTAAATAAAAACTAATACAATTTCTTCCATTGACTTACATTGGGCCATTATGACATCATATAGGGTCTTTAAAACTGGCTTGCACCTGTGCTTCACTGACACCTGCGCCAAAGGTTCCAAGGCTCCTCTTCTCTCTGTCCCTCTCCATTCAACTGATATAACTAGGAATATTATTCTTTCCTTCTTCCACTCTTCTTCTTTCGTTCTTCCACTCTTCTTTCCTTCTTCCACTCTCCTTTCCTTTCTTCTTTCCTTCTTCCACTCTTCTTTCCTTCTTCTACTCTTCTTTTCTTTCTTCACTCTTCTTTCCTTCATCTTTCTTTTCTTCTTTCCTTTCTTCACTCTTCTTTCCTTTCTTCTTTCCTTCTTCCACTCTTCTTTCCTTCTTCTACTCTTCTTTTCTTTCTTCACTCTTCTTTCCTTCTTCCACTCTTCTTTCCTTCTTCTACTCTTCTTTTCTTTCTTCACTCTTCTTCCACTCTTCTTTCCTTCTTCCCCTCTTCTTTCCTTCTTCCACTCTTCTTTCCTTCTTTCTCTCTTCTTTCTTTTCTTCTTTCCTTCTTCCACTCTTCTTTCCTTCTTTCACTCTTCTTTCTTTCCTTCTTCCACTCTTTTTTCCTTCTTTCACTCTTCTTTCCTTCTTTCACTTTTCTTTTTTTTCTTCTTTCCTTCTTCCACTCTTCTTTTCTTTCTTCACTCTTCTTTCTTTACTCTTCTTTCCTTTCTTATTTCCTTCTTTCACTCTTCTTTCTTTTCTTCCTCCTTTCTTTACTTTTGCATTTCATGCACTGGTATTTCCTTCAGGAAATGCATTTTCTAGTTCTTCATCTTCTTCTTATTACAGTGCATGAAATGCCCTGTATTGTTATCCAAACTTTTCTTATTCTTATTATTCTTTTTACCTTTTTCTGCGCTTAATTCAGCTCGAACCGCTTAACGTAGAAACTTTGTTCAAACTTTGTTGCATAGGTCTTGTAAACGACACATGTGCTATGTATTTTTAATTTTTCTGAACTTTAAACTTTTTAAGATTTTAAAGAAAAACTAATAAAAATGTCCCCATTGACTTACATTGGGCCATTATGACATCATAATAGGGTAATTAAACTGGCTTGCACCTGTGCTTCACTGACACCTGCGCCAAGGTTCCAAGGTTCCTCTTCTCTCTGTCCCTCTCCATTCAACTGTATAACTAGGGATATTAAGAGACACCTTCCATACTCTAATTTGTTTTCTCTTTCCTTTCTTCTTTCCTTCTTTCACTCTTCTTTCCTTCTTCTACTCTTCTTTCCTTTCTTCACTCTTCTCTTTTCTTCTTCCACTCTTCTTTCTTTTCTTCTTTCCTTCTTCTACTCTTCTTTCCTTTCTTCACTCTTCTTTCTTTTCTTCTTCAACTCTTCTTTCCTTCTTCCACTCTTCTTTCCTTTCTTTCACTCTTCTTTCTTTTCTTCTTTCCTTCTTCCACTCTTCCTTCCTTCTTCCACTCTTCTTTCCTTTCTTCCACTCTTCTTTCCTTCTTTTACTCTTCTTTCCTTTCTTCTTTGCTTCTTCACTCTTCTTTCTTTTCTTGTTCCTTTCTTAACTTTTGCATTTCATGCACTGGTATTTCCTTCAGGAAATGCATTTTCTAGTTATTCTCTTTACCGACTTCTGCGCTTAATTCAGCTTGAACCGCTTAACTTAGAAACTTCGTTCAAACTTTGCTGCATAGGTCTTGTAAAGGACCCTTATGCTATGTATTTTTCATTTTTCTAAACTTTATACTTTTTAAAATATTAAAGAAAAACTAATACAATTTCTCCCATTGACTTACATTGGGCCATTATGACATCATAATAGGGTCTTTAAACTGGCTTGCACCTGTGCTTCACTGACACCTGCGCCAAGGTTCCAAGGCTCCTCTTCTCTCTGTCCCTCTCCATTCAACTGTATAACTAGGAATATTATTCTTTCCTTCTTCCACTCTTTTCCTTCTTTCTTCCACTCTCTTTCCTTCTTCCACTCTCCTTTCCTTTCTTCTTTCCTTCTTCCACTCTTCTTTCCTTCTTCTACTCTTCTTTTCTTTCTTCACTCTTCTTTCCTTCTTCCACTTCTTTCCTTCTTTTACTCTACTTTCCTTTCTTCTTTCCTTCTTTCTTTTCTTCTTCCACTCTTCTTTCTTCACTCTTCTTTCCTTTCTTCTTTCCTTCTTTCACTCTTCTTTCTTTTTCTTCTTTCCTTTCTTCACTCTTCTTTCCTTTCTTCTTTCCTTCTTCCACTCTTCTTTCCTTCTTCCACTCTTCTTTCCTTTCTTCACTCTTCTTTTCTTTCTTCTTTCCTTCTTCCACTCTTCTTTCCTTCTTCCTCACTTCTTTCCTTCTTTTACTCTTCTTCCACTCTTCTTTCCTTCTTTCACTCTTCTTTTTTTTTCTTCCTTTCTTAACTTTTGCATTTCATGCACTGGTATTTCCTTCAGGAAATGCATTTTCTAGTTCTCTTTACCGACTTCTGCGCTTAATTCAGCTTGAACCGCTTAACTTAGAAACTTCGTTCAAACTTTGCTGCATAGGTCTTGTAAAGGACAATTATGCTATGTATTTTTCATTTTTCTAAACTTTATACTTTTTAAAATATTAAATAAAAACTAATACAATTTCTCCCATTGACTTACATTGGGCCATTGTGACATCATAATAGGGTCTTTAAACTGGCTTGCACCTGTGCTTCACTGACACCTGCGCCAAGGTTCCAAGGCTCCTCTTCTTTTCTGTCCCTCCATTCAACTCTATAACTAGGAATATCAACAGACACCTTCCATACTCTACTTTTTTTTTTTCTCCATCTTTCTCTCGATCCCTTTTCTTCTTCCACTCTTCTTTCCTTTCTTCTTTCCTTCTTCCACTCTTCTTTCCTTTTTCCACTCCATCTCTCTGCTTCACTCCATTTTCTCTCCTTCTTTCAATATTTTCCCTCTTCACTCTCTCTTTACTGTCTTTATCCAGAGCCACTCTTCTTTCCTTTCTTCTTTCCTTCTTTCACTTCTTTCTTTTCTTCTTTCCTTCTTCCACTCTTCCTTACTTCTTCCACTCTCCTTTCCTTTTTTCTTTCCTTCTTTCACTTCTTTCTTTTCTTCTTTACTTCTTCTACTCTTCTTTCCTTCTTCTACTCTCTTTTCTTTCTTCACTCTTCTTTCCTTCTTCCACTCTTCTTCTTCCACTCTTCTTTTCTTCTTCCACTCTTCTTTTCTTTCTTCACTTCTTTCCACTCTTCTTTCCTTCTTTCACTCTTCTTCCTTTTCTTCTTCCTTTCCTCAACTTTTGCATTTCATGCACTGGTATTTCCTTCAGGAAATGCATTTTTTAGTTTTTCTCTCTATCTTTCTCTCTATCCCTCTCACTCTACTTTCTCTCACACTCCATCTCTCTGCTTCACTCCATTTTCTCTCCTTCTTTCAATATTTTCCCTCTTCACTCTCTCTTCTTTCCTTCTTCCACTCTTCTTCCCTTCTTCCAATCTTTTTTCCTTCTTTCACTCTTCTTTCTTTTCTTCTTTCCTTCTTCTACTCTTCTTTCCTTTCTTCACTCTTCTTTCTACTCTTCTTTCCTTTCTTCACTCTTCTTTCTTTTCTTCTTCCACTCTTCTTTCCTTCTTCCACTCTTCTTTCCTTTCTTTCCTTCTTCCACTCTTCTTTCCTTTCTTCCACTCTTCTTTCCTTTCTTCCACTCTTCTTTCCTTCTTTTACTCTTCTTTCCTTTCTTCTTTGCTTCTTCACTCTTCTTTCTTTTCTTCTTCCTTTCTTAACTTTTGCATTTCATGCACTTGTATTTCCTTCAGGAAATGCATTTGCTAGTTTTTTTTGTTATATAGTTTTATTGGAAAGTCTAAATATAGTTATTTGTGAACTGTGTGATTTGTAAACTGAAATGAATGCATAGCAACTGGTAATTCATTCAGTTCTTTGCACACAGATACATGAATGAATGAACCACGTGAATAACATCAAAAAATAATTTAAAATGTTTAATGTCTGGACAATTTACTTCAAGGTATAGAAATACAAAAAGTTAAAGAATCATTTAATCTGATGTAGTCCTACTTAAAGCAGCACTAAGGAGTTTTTGGCTTGGAGCTCCCCCTAGCAGCGAAACCTGTTGAAATTTGCTTTCCTCGTTTATGACAAACTAGCGAGTCAACAACTTTGCTAACAGTCAAACATCAAGCAAGTGCAAGACAAGACAAAGCAGGACAGCAAATAAACTACTTACTAATCCAGCAGAAAGATGGCTAGCACTGAATCGAAATCGCAACCCGATCCTAGTCGCGCATGCTCAGACACAAAGGACCAGGCGGCTCCAGAAATCCTACAGACCGCAGTAATTTCCCTACAGACCCCCGATGGCAGTGGCGGAGAGGCCATTCTCCATATTAAAAGTAATTGTAGCGGCACAATTTTTTTCAAGCTGTTATTTTAAGGTAGAATTGACCTATGGCTAAGCCCCGTCCCCCTTAGTTACTGTTGCTAACTCGGACAAGTTATCAGAGCTGACTAGAGTTTACAATGGCAGCTATCAGTGTCAAAACGATATCCCAAGAGGCTCTAGACAACTTTTGGAGACAAAAGAACCTGATTTCGTCTAGAAGCTTTCGAAGGGGACTTCATTATGCAATGGAGGGATATGTATAAAATGTAAAACTAGATATGGTATAACAAGCTTACATTTGAGGCGAAAGTGTACAGATCACTATGCAAAGGGTAGAAGCCTCATCTCACGGTCATCACGATTGCAGATAAATACATCCAATACCAGCATTGTTCATGCACCGCAGGGAAAGATTAAATTAATTTACCTTCAGTTAATTTAACTAATCTGGAGAGGCACTGAGATGTAGACCTACGTTTATTATAACTAGCATTAACCTGCCCCTGACAGGACAATGTCCTAACTGTCTAGCTAGCTATCGTAACCGGCATGCGTGTGTGTGCCGTCTTCGGTAAGCTCTACGCTGACAGCCAGCTAAACTCTTCCTACAAATCACGACTCTGAAGATATACGTAGTCCACAGGTTTAATGATAGTAGATAGGAAGTGTAAAACTGAAATTTACAAAAGACATAGACAAATCAATTCTAGCATAAACATATAGTCATTGCATACAGTTACGATAGGTTAAATAAACATATATTGTATCTCACAAAATTCACAACAAAGGATAAAACATACCAACGATGCCTTGTTAAGGTCCAGATGTATGCAGGTTAGCTGTAGATAACACGAACATTAAATAATACGCTTGAATTGGCTGAACTGATTAGTTCGTTTGTCTTATTTATAGTTATATAAGGGTCACGCGAATTGACAGTTAAGGCTTAGTTCGTACAATGACAACTTGAAATGAAAACACTTATTGAAGCGCACGAACCACAACGGAAACACAATAGAATGTTAAACTGACATTGTAACAAAACATCTATCTTTGCACCTCCCAACCAGACACACCGTAACAAAACGGTGTGTTATCGGCAAATGTTCACGTTGTCATGTTAATTCATTATTAAACTTTTGTATACTTGTGCATATCGATTGTTTAATAGAATGGCTGATTTTTAACAAACTGTCCGCTAACTGACATAGTTACGCTAGCACAGCTAGTGAATAGCTAACATTAACGTTAGCTAGTTTTAGCCAGAGATAACTTGCCTAAGCCTAGTATAACATCAGTGGTGAAAGTAAGCCGGTACTGTCAATGACAATAATGTGAATAATGAGTATGATCATGTAAGCTTAGTTGATTGTTTTAGCAGAGGAAAATTCCAACCTAACAAGAGTATGGCAGATAGCTAATGAACGTAGTTGACTGTGTGGTCTGCCACACAACTTAATCCACCGGAGACATTTGGCCCTGCCTTGTTTTAGTTTGGGAAATGGGATAAAATATACCCCATTGCCTATCCTCTCATGATACCTCGTATAGGTGTTGTATCTACCCCATGCACATCGTTTGACCATTTTTGTTCAACTTACATTACAACAAACCCCATAAAACAAGTGAAGAATCACGGTTTCTAATGCTACTCTATGGAGTTGTAAACTCAAGATGTCCGAGTGCAGTTGTTACTAAACTGCCATTGGCTCGTCTACGTTCGAGGGGCGGGGCTTAGCCATAGGTCAATTGTTGCATAGTGTTACTTTAATACAATTTCAGTCCCTGAATAAGTTAAAGTTGTAGCGTCACTTCATATGGATAGCTTACTGAATGTCTACTCATTAACTGAAATATGTAAAATATAGGAGTCGTCCTCTACGCTGTCCAAAGATATAAGTTGCAAAAGATTTAGCTCCATCTTTACCCCTTTTAGTCCAAAGAGGTCTGCTCTGCTCTGTGCAATTTGAGTGGTTCCTTTGTTAGGATTTTGCTCCATAAGCGTGATGGATATGCTACCAGAATAAGCTATCGCTAACAAAAATGACGAAAAACGTTTAACTGCTAGCTGAGACGCATAAAAAAAAACTGGTGAGATACTTTTCTCATTGTACACCACATTTATTTCCTGAAACGCTCCATTATTTGCTCCGTTATTTGATGCATACTTATTTAAATTCGTCATATCATAATATCACGATTTTTGTCGTGACCGACCCCATTTGTAGACGTGATTTCCAAATGCTACCAGCTAAAGCTAACATTCTGCAAGCTACAAGCTCAAGCTAACATTGTACAGGCTACAGCTGTCATTTTGCAGGCTAAGATTAACGTTATACAGCTGGCATGTTTGCAGTCCACAGGGTAATGCTAGCATGTAGTTCTATCAGGATGGCAACTTGCAAGCATACTACTTGTCATCAAATGTGATGTGGTAGGAGCTGACCGTTTGTGTGTGTGTGTTTGCAGGCATCTGACGGAGGCACACAGAAAGCAGTCTGTGGAAGAGGAAATCATATGGCTGAAGGTGCGCTCCCTAACGTTACGTCTGATTGGCTGCCTAGCACTGTTGAGCCCAGCCCCTCCCCCACAGAACTCTGGGAAGACCAATGAGAATGGAGTGGCCTCAAAACCTGCCACCTTGCACAAACTTCTCCCACAACTAGAGACTGCCCTTCAAGAAGCAGCGGATTTTACAAAAACACACACAAAGGTACGCAAACACATCCAAGGGGAATGAATGGCACGCTGTATGTTAGACTAACTTTGTGTGAGTGTTTCAGCCGTAGCCAGTGTTGGGTCCTCTGCCTACATCATCGGTTCCCAAACTGGGGTACGCGTGTTTGCATGATTGATCATGACACTGTGTGTGTGTGTGTGTGCGTGTGTGTGCGTGTGTGTGCGTGTGTGTGTGTGTGTGTGTCAGCCGTAACCAGTGTTGGGTCCTCTGCCTACATCATCGGTTCCCAAACTGGGGTACGCGTACCCCCAGGGGTACGCGAAGTGGTTCAGGGGGTATGCGGGGAGTAAATTTCCGCGATAACAGAAAACGGACGGAATTCGCAGAATGTACCGTTTGAAACAGAATTGCAACTTTCAGACGGAAACATCATTTTGTGCATCAAAATCTTGTGTGTGTGTGTGTGTGTGTGTGTGTGTGTGTGTGTCTGTGTGTGTGTGTGTCAGCCGTAACCAGTGTTGGGTCCTCTGCCTACATGATCGTGTGATTGCATGATTGATCATGACACTGTGTGTGTGTGTGTGTGTGTCAGCCGTAACCAGTGTTGGGTCCTCTGCCTACATGATCGTGTGTTTGCATGATTGGTCATGACACTGTGTGTGTGTGTGTGTGTGTATCAGCTGTAACCAGTGTTGGGTCCTCTGCCTACATGATCGTGTGTTTGCATGATTGATCATGACACTGTGTGTGTGTGTGCAGGGGCGGCGCTAGGGGGTGCTCTAGCTCCCCCTGGATTAGCCATAGCACCCCCAAGAAAATAATGGTTTATTTATTATTGTTATTTAATTTCATTCTGTGTTATTTATTGTGTGATCATAATATTTAACTCACAAAAGAAAATAATAACAGATTGAAATGAACAGATTGTTTTAGACACAGAGCAATCATTCTGTCATAACCTTTGACCCAACTTTCACGTTGCACGCTTGAATGTTGACGTTACCGGACGGTTGAAGAAGAAAGCGAGCTACTAGTGCGTTGTAGTTTCAAGTGAATATCAACAATGCATCGGTTTTTGCTACCTAAATGTCCATGTTTGGAAGAACGATTAAGAAACAAGAGTGACGTAGAAGAAGAAGAAATGCCAGGGGTATCTGCTGTGGATTTTTAAGGAGAGGAACGTTGTGGTCAAGGAGGTCAACCCTCCACCACTAGGCTACTGAGGGTGCTAACCATGGGACTAGCAGCATCAGTGACATTAGCATGAACGCTCAGGATGGTCCGAGAAGACCAAAACTCCAGAAATATCCACCTTGCATGTTTGGAGTCCAACAAAGGAGTTTTTGTAAAAGCTGGTTGGAACAGTTGGCGTGGTTGGAGTACAGTGTAACTAAGGTATTGTTAGCTGTGTAACATTAATGAAAGCTGTCTGATTTGTTGCATGCATTGATTGCCCTGTGTCGCTGAAGACTCGTTTCGGTTGAAGTAGAAACGAGATGCCCTTTTTTGCCGAAGATTTTAACTTTTTGCCTTTTTCCTCTTTTTGGAGCCCCCCTTAAAAAATCAGAGACTCTTTAGCCTAAGACAAGCAGTCTGTCTGCGTGCTAGTACACATAAGGTTCTATGTGATTACTGATGATTGTGAACTGAAATAATATATACCTTTTTAACGCATTTCTGACTCTTTGACTGTTTTAGTTAATTCTATCTCTATTCCAAGATTAATTTTCACTCTATCTGACATGGTAGTGGTCACCTGTCGCCCAAATTTAATCCTCACTACCACAAGTGTTTTAAAGTAAGTTAGGTATTTGGGATTGCGGACTCTATAACCTGCTGTATGCCTTTTTGTCAGTGGACCGTCGCAGATGTGCGCGTCTGTCGGAAGAAGCCTAGATAATGATAATAATAATACAATCGGTTTGTTTAGCGCTTTTCATGGACCCAAAGACGCTTCAGAGAGCAAACATGTAAAGTTGTTGTAGTAGAGAACCATGTGACACATAGGCTATCATCCTCATTTCATAGCACCCTCACTAAAACGCCGAGCTCCCCCATAGCACCTGCAGAAAAAAATGTCTGGCGTCGCCACTGTGTGTGTGTGTCAGCTGTAACCAGTGTTGGGTCCTCTGCCTACATGATCGTGTGTTTGCATGATTGATCATTACACTGGTGTGTGTGTGTGTGTGTGTGTGTTTCAGACGTACCCTTTGTTTGGCCCCCCCCCTACACGGTTGAGTGTGGCTCTGCAGACAGGCTGCTGTTCCTGTCAGCTCTCTGCCCTGTGGCTCGTGCCCCCTCTCCTGGAGATGGACAGCACTGGCCTAGGTGACACAAACACACACTCACACAGGCACCACACACACTCATCCACACGCTTACACACACATGCCCATTGTCACAGCCACTGGTAATTTGGAGTGTGTGTGTGTGTTTCTGCATCAGATGAGTCATCGGAGGCACAGGTTAAGATGTCCAAGAGCTTCAAAGCCCTACTGCAGCAGTTGCAGGGTGAGTACCTTCATCGTACCTGGACTCTGATGAAACTGGTGAGCTGTAATGGCTCCATAGGTGTGTCCTCTCCTTCCTGACAGTCTGCTCTGCTCTCCTCTTGGCAGACATCCTGTCCAAATGTAAAGGAGATCTGGTAGTGATGAGGGACGAGCAATGCAATACTCACCCCAGCCATCTGGAGGCGCTGGTGCTCTTTGTAGAGGTAAGATCCTAGATCCACTGGCTCTTTTCTCCTCTGTCTGGGTTTGTGTAACCTCTCCCATCTCAGATGGTGTGTGTTTGTATGTATGGGTTTGTGTGTGTGTGTCTCTATATATGTGTGTGTGTGTGCATGTGTGTGTGTTCAAAATTCGTACATATAGCAACTCTGTGTGAAACTACACCTCTATGTGACCATTTACTGCTTAGCTCAGTCGTGTGGTATTGTGGGTGGTGGCGTTCTGTGTGTGTTTTTAACAGCTTGTCTCTCTCCCAGACGGTGTGTGTGGTAGTGTGGGTGGTGGCGTTCTGTGCGGGAGTCTTGCGGCCCTTGAAGGTCAGCGCTCAGAAGAAGAAGAAAAAGAAAAAGGAGAGCAGCATTTCTACGGTGAGAACACAGGCATATGCGCAGGCACACCCACACACACACACACACACACACACCACACACACACACACACACACACACACACACACACGCACACACACTGTCCTCGCCACACACTCATACACACAGGTCTTGGAGTATGTATTATCCATTTTGAGTGTGAGGAGATTTCGAAGTGTAGATGCTGAATGGGTTATGCATCATGTGTTCCTAAGGGGGTGTATGGTAGCAAAAACTCAGCCCCCTCCTCACTGCCAGATTGTGGCACATGTCATGTTTGGAACATTTGTGTGCGTGTGCGTGCACTCAGTTATATTGTGTGTCTTTCATGAGGGTGTGAGTGTTTGTTGAAGCCTGGTGTCTGTATGTGTTTTTTGTTTTGCCTCCGAGTGATTGCTGTCCTGTACTTATTACGTGTTTTTGTGTGTGTGGTAGCCTGTTGTAGTGTGTAGTTTTCTGGAGCTGGTTGGAGGTGTGCAGACGGTGATGTCACAGGCACTAGAGCACCTTAAGGAACAGGAGATTCGTATCACCGCTCTCAAGCTTGGAAGTCTATCGCTGGACGACTCAGAGGTTTGTGTGTGTGTTAGAGACAGGAGAATGAAATAGTTTATAGTGGCATTAGTTGTGTGCTGCTATATGAGGTTCAGACACATGGGGTAATCTGCCCATATGGCTGAAATTTCACATTTGTCCACTAGATGGCAGTAGCTTTACTCCAAGTATTACCCACTAAAGCTGAAAGGCGCCTGACTGACCAGCAGTGCGCCTGATATCTGTGGTGTTTGTAACACTCCATCATGTCCTTTGTTTGTTTGTGTGTGTGTGCCTGTGTGCAGGAGGATGGCTCCATTATGAAGACGGTGTTTGGGAAGGTTCAGAGCAGCTACCTGCGTTCCATGTCTGAGCTCAGTGAGCTGCTGAGGAAGAGGATGGACATGCTGAAGGCTCTGAAGATATGAGCGTGCTCTACACAGTGCCCAACCCCCCCCCAGAGAACACGGCACTGTGTCCAGCCCCAAACCCCCCCCACCCTAACCCCCCCAGACCTCCGCTGCATACCGTACATACATCTAACTTTAAACCATTAGGACAGAATACCCCTGTGTCTCATGTTCACGCTGTTCATACAGGCACTCATACACGCTCGCTTACACACACACAACACACACACACCACACACACACACACACACACACACACACACACACCACACACCTGTAGTCTCCGACATGGGAGGAGTGGCATTGGTGCCCTCGTGTGGTGTGACGGAAGGAACGGTCATTATAAGAAATCTAATAGATTATTGAGTATGCTTAGAGCTTTGCTGTATACTGTCCACAGAGAAGTTTTTAAAGTTGATGATGAATGTCCACCTGTTTGACCTGAACACTCAAAGCCCAACCAGCCCCACCTGTGTCCCCAGACGTCTGGCTCTCGTCGGGGCGTCAGGATATTCTCGGGAACGTCTGGCTCTCCTCGGGAACGTCTGGCTATCGCCTGGCTGCATGTCGGGCCTCTGGCACTACCTAAAATGCTGTGCAATGCTGTTGCAGCTGTTTGGCGCCCCCTACAGACAAACATAAGGAGAGCCACGAGGAGCGCGGAGAGACTGAGCTTTGTGACAGACTAGGCTGCTCTGTGTCGCATAACCATTGATACGGGCAACACACACACACGCACATATATACACATGCATGAACACATAAACTAAATTATTCACATGAGCACATACACACACATTGACATACATGTCGACACGTCCATATCTACATAAACACTCCCACACCTACACGCAGACACATTCTGAAGAGTGTTGAATGTGACGTGAGCAGGACAGGTGGGGCGTCACTCACCACCTGGGGTCACAGTGTACTCGGGAGTTTGCTATTTACCTGCCTAATCCGCCATCCTCTGAAGACTCTGAATGCTGCCAACACTCAGTTCAGCACAATAAGACTTGAGATGCAGACAGCCCCTCCACAACACCAACAACAGCAGTCTGTCCAATCACCTGACCCGCACACCCAAGTGGCCTGTCCAATCATGTGACCGGAACACCTGAGACGGCAGAGGTCAGTACTCAGCAGGTGTATCATGGGTAAAGAGGACCTTGAGGGTGTGTGTGGGAGGGGGCAGAGGTGGTGCTAGCTGTCTGCAGGCTGAAACCAAGCTTGTCTAAGGAGAACCCCCCCTCCTGCCCTAAAACCCACAATGCATTTCACTACCCAGAATCACCACTCACCACATATTTTTTTCCATGTAAATGTATACCAAAAAAAGCTTCTGAAGCTTGCCAACTCTCTGTAAACAGCAGGGGGCGCTGGTGTGCAGGCTCTAGGAGACCCTTCGGGGTGCGAGCCGCGTAGCGTTGGCTTCGTCTGTCAGTGTGTTGCAGCCACCAGAGACTGTTGAGTGGGAGCTATGTAGCGTTAGCGTCCTCTGTTTTTTCAATGATGGGACGAGGGAGAGACTCCGGACAGAGGCTTGTGAACAGTCATGTTAACCTCCAAGCAGAACCTTTGGTGAATGGGGTCCGGTTGTGTGCTGAACCAGGACACAAACGTTGGTGGACTGAAGAACAGAGATGACTTTAAGAGATGCTAAATGGTTGACAATCTGTTCATCTCATTGCATATTTGTTTCCGTTGTGATAGAAAAATGGAAGAAGAAACAAAAAAACACTGGAATGTCACAAGGAGTTTTTTTTTTTTTTTTAATAAAATTTGAAAATAAAATGAACGTGACAGGTGGATTTATTATGGGATGGCTGGGAGCAGGTGCACAGAGAGCAGAGCAGATGTGGATGTCCTCAGCTGCAGCTGCCCAGGTGTGCTCAGATGTGGACGTCCTCAGCTGCAGATACTCAGGTGTGATCAGCTGCCAATGTTCTCGGCTGCAGACGCCCCGAGATGCGATCGTTCTTGGCTGTGGATGTTCTGAGCTGCGATCGCTCTCGGTTGTGGATGTTCTCATCTCCAGAATTTCTCAGCCGTGGGTGCTCTGGTGTTCTCAGCTGCACCCTGCACTCAGTCTGCTGGAGAAGTGGGTTGTGCCTTGCTATGGAGTGTCGGTGTGTGGTTTGTACTATTTTGGATTATAGTCCCAGTGGAGTCTGCAGACTGAGATGGGAATGGGTATCTGACCGTACTGTTGAGGAAAGTTGGAATTATGGGTGATCAGGCAAGATCAAGTGTGTGTGTGTGTGTGTGTGTGTGTCTTGTATGAGTGTGTGTTGATGTATGCTCAAATGAGTGAATACACAGATGAATCAGAAATGAACATCTCTGTAAATCAACTTGAAACACTCCCATTGTGATGGATGCACTCTCTGGTAACACTTGATAAAGTGTGATTTTATAGCTGATACTGATAATCTGTACTGCCTTGAAGATGCCTCCATAAAAGGAATTTTATGTGTGTGTGTTGTCTGTATGGTGAGGAAGGTTGTGTGTGTAATATGTGGGTGTTTAATCTGTATTGTCTGTGTGTCTGGTGTTTGTGTTTAGTCATTTAGTTTATGAACCCTGGGTTTTGCCCAGCTGGCAGTGAAGAGGGAACTAGGAGGCATAACCTCAAGTACATCCTCCTCCTTCCAGTGTGTAGCTCGTGACTCGGGGAAAGTGCATCAAGTGTGTGCGTGCGTGTGTGCACATGTGTCCATGTTTGTGTGACTGAGCGAGTGCAGGGATTATTTAATTTTAATTTCCTAGACCTCAGCACAGTAAACATTCTCTGAAGTGCTGCAGATGAGTGGAGCGGTAGCGGTCACAGGTCTGACAGGGAGAGGGAGAGTGCGTGTGGTTTTAAAAATGTGTTTATTTATTCATTTATTTATTTATTTATTTAATGAAGCAGGGAGAGGGGATGTTCACGCTGGACCTTGTGACAGGCCAGTCGGACTCTTGCATAAAGTCTTTCCTATCTGATGTTGTGCTGGTCTTAGACATGCGTCACCCTTATGTGAGATCACCCACACCACTTCCTCACACACTCAACAAATACACACAGACACACACACACTTTTAACACAAACACATCTCTACTTTTACACACACACACACACACACACACATATTATATATATATACACATATACACCCTCACACAGCCTTTGTACTTACAGTATGCACATACTGTGTGTGTGTGTGTGTGTGTGTGTGTGTGTGTCAGACACATTGTCTACAGACAGCCCTGTGAGAAGCCCTCAGGAGTCAGTGTGTCATGTTTCTGTCTGCTCCAGACACACTCATGGCGGAACACACACAATCTGAACACGCACTACGTCCAGTCCCTTCTGTGGAAAGTTTTATTTTTCACATTGCAGAAAATGTGCAGTCATCATCTGTCGTTATGAAAGCATTATCAGACATTATTTATTTCACAGTCTCATAAACCTCCACAGATGACAGAGTGCTTGCTGACTCATCCAAAGGACTTGTCTGGCCATTTGTTCTTTGGGGTTCTTAAGTGATTTATTCAGTTCAGAAATCTTGACTCTCAAGGCAGGACCTGTTGTATGAGGGTGTTACTCGTGTGTGTGTGTGTGTGTATGAGGGAGAGAGAGGCAGAGAGAGAAAAGGCAAATCCTAGAAAGACTGGTGTATTCTCGCCTGCTAGCTGTGTGTGTGTCGGATAAAGTGAACACTACGTGTTCATGGAGTATAGGCAGGACAGGACATCATTCCGCTGTTTCTTCCATCAGGAAGAGCCCAGACCAGCTAGGCTTTACAGGTACAGCATACAAATATAATTTAAACATTACACATAATTACCATTCAATATCCAATAAATAACGCCAAATAAATAGAGTGCAACAGTGTGGAAAGGTCAGTCTGTGGTTAAGGGCGGGCTCAGTGTCTGTGGAACCCAATCGTATAAGAGGGTGGCTCTGTCCGTCGTTTGCAGGCCACGCCCCTGAGGGCTTTCAGCTCCCGTTGGCTGTTGAAGAGGAAGGCGCGGAAGCGGGTGAGCACGTTGCAGCCATACGCCTTCTGCTGGAAGGAGTTGAGGGGGGGCAGCGGGGGCTGGCCGGTGGGGCCGGGGGGCTCGAGGACGCTGTTTGGGAGCAGCAGCTGCAGGAGGCAGTGCATCCTCCCGGACAGGTGGGGGCAGCGCAGCTGCACCTGTGCCAGTGTGTTCAGCAGTGGGGAGCCGACCGGCTGCAGGTCCGCCTGTTGCTCGGCAACATGTCGCAGGTGGGGCACGAACTCCTGGAGCCTCACATGAATGCCCATCAGGCGCTCCGCCCAGTCCTGACCCGACACTGTCGCCTCAGGGACACCCTCCGATTGCGCCTGGCAGATTAACTCCACCCCCTCGCCCTGATTGGCTTTCTGCAGATGGGGAGGAGCATAAGGTCAGAGGTCATTGGTCACTTTCTGACAGTAAATTACTGAGGAAACCGCTGCTCTGAATGATGTCAGCTCTGCTGTACGTAAGTGATGAGTGTCATCAGCTTTCCACAGTGGGAGTGTGAAACCACAGGGGCCAGATAGGCAGCTTTGTGTGTGTGTGTGCGTGCGTGCGTGCTTGTGCGGACTGTCAGCTCATGAAGAACGTTACTGATAACAGAGAAGAAGCTGCCCACATTCAAATTCCCATGAAGCACAACTGTGTTCTAAATATAATAGACTGGGTCAGTGTACTTCAACTGACTCATAAAACGCATCGAGTAACCCATTCAACTAAATGACCAACTCAATTACATATAAACCTTATAAGCATAAACTCTGCGTGAATTCCACGCAAAACAATTAGACTCAACACTCTAAAAAACTGCATATAAACTCCACGCACATTTGAGCTCGGTTGTGGTCTGTAGGTAAACTTTGTAGGACTAAAGTATTCACATATGCCTTGGACAGCCCTGTAGCCTCTGACTGTATGACTGTGTAGGCAAGCTGTACTCACATAATTTGAGTGTGTGACTGTATGTGATGTGTATGTAAACTACTCACATGTTTTGAGCAGTGGTGTGTGATTGTATGTGATGTGTATGTTGGCAGTAAGTACTCATGTATGTCTTGAGCAGTGGTGTGTGACTGTATGTGATGTGTATGTTGACATTTACTCATGTATGTCTTGAGCAGTGGTGTGTGTATGTGATGTGTATGTTGACTGTAAGTACTCATGTATGTCTTGAGCAGTGGTGTGTGACTCTATGTGATGTGTATGTTGACTGTAAGTACTCACATATGTCTTGAGCAGTGCTGTTGACTCTCGGTGCAGGAGGCGTGTGAGCTGTAGGGTTTTCTGGAGAGAGTTGCAGCAGGAGGTCTGGGAACACGACACACCCTCAGTCCTCGACACACACGTACACACCAGGAGTAAGACCAGCAGTGACACACACACTGGAGAGAGAGAGAGAGATACACACATTACTTCAGCTCAACTACTAATGTCATTTTCATTCAGGCATAACTTGCAAAGTGACTCAGTGTTTTAGTATTTAGCTTGACTTATGCTCTTCACCTGAATGATGATGAAGGATTTGCTGACAGTGTCTGTCTGGGGTGTGTGTGCTGGAAAGCAGGCATATCATATCATGCATGTAAGATGATGTGATGTTGGATTCAAAACCGATCTGTTAAATCCCCTTCAAACAGACCCCTAGACCTACCCATTCAACACTGTAACCCTGCAAGTTTACAATGCCAACACAGGGGCCCTGACCAACATGTCTAACGTGTTCTCAGACCCATCCTGAGCTAAGGTTCAAGAACAGAGAACACAAGCCCTTACCCAGAGCTCAAGAACAGAGAACTCTAACTCTTCACCAGGGCTCAAGAACACAGAACCCTAACCCTAACCAGAGCTCAAGAACAGAGAACTCTAACCCCTAAGCAGAATTCAAGAACGGAGAACACTGACTTTGACCCAAGACTTATGAACAGGTCACACATTATGTCAATTAGTGCACCAGTGTCACCTTCTCTTACCAGTGGATTTCAACACCAAATAACTCACTATACAATGCATTATAGCAATCTAGCAGATTTCTCTGTTCACTTGGAGAAACTGTAATTCTTGCAAAGTTTAAATGTGTAAAAATATAAAATAATATAAATAATAAAAAAAATAACATGTTTGTGATCAAATCTGATCTACTGCATGAAAACATTCAATCATTGAGAAGTAACATTTTTGAGCTGCTTAAAAGCTGAGTTTGTGTGTGTGTGTGTGTGTGTGTGTGTCTTTTGGGGGATGGGGTCGTGGGGACTTACGGTTGTTGTCCTGAGACTGGGGACCCAGGGCGGGTGCGATCCTGCCATGTCCTCTCATGCTTCAGACGCGTACACACTTCAGACTGCTCATGATCAGCGCCGTACAACTTTTTAAAGACACCCGGCGTGTTTGTCATGCAAGGAAGTGACGCCACTGCCTTGTGAGGCAACCAGATTTCCCAGAATGATTTTTTTTTGAGGCAGCAGAGAACGCACATCCTCTGTGCAGGATCTCTACGCGCAATCTATGACACACACACACACAGACACTGATGTACACACACACAGGTACACACATTCAAACATCTAGCCCTCGTTCCTGACAGTGAGGTGTGTGTGTGTGTGTGGTGTGTGTAGTGTTTAGCATTAGAGTGTGTGTAGGGGTGTGTGTGTGTAGAGTTTAGCATGAATGCACATTTGTATGTATGTGTGTGTGTGTGATTTGGGTGCAGCGTTTGGTGAGAAATGAGTGTGTCGACACTAAGGACTTTACATTTTGTGCAGTTTGTGAAAGTTTGAGCCCAGTAGGAGACCACAGGAAGTTGTCACAGGAAAACAGTTTCTCAACAGTTCACACACACACTGACATCATAAATCGGTGGCTTTGTAGAATACATGTCTTGTCATAGTCTTAGTGGAGAGTGTTGGGTGTTTTATTACTGTATATGTTCAGTGTTTTGTGAGGGTGAGTGTACAGTGTGTGTAGTATATATGTGTTGTGAGTATGAGTGTTTGATATGTAGTATTACTGTACATGTACACTTTGTGTGTGTGTGTGTGTGTGTGTGTGTGTGTGTCTGTGTGTGTGTGCTGTAAAGGTCATTTATGTTTTATGATTGTGGTTTATGTGAGAAGAATTAACTCACTGCAAACATCAGTTTTTTTTTCAGAACGTTTCTGGTGAAATCAGGCAGACAGGGTCATGTCTGTGACCTCCTTTGAAGTGGTGAGGAGTGTGTATATATTTAGTGTGTGTGTAGTATGTATGGGGGTTTTGAAGATGTTTGGTGCATCTCACTGTAGACAGTTATACTTTTCATCTTGAGTCATCCAGGTGACATTGATACATTGATACAATCATACTGAAGTGATTTCAGTTGCACAGATACAGCCTTTCATGTGGACTAACTTTGTGTGGGTGTTTCAGCCGTAGCCAGTGTTGGGTCCTCTGCCTTCATGATTGTGTGTTTGCATGATTGATCATTACACTGTGTGTGTGTGTGTGTGTGTGTGTGTGTGTGTGTGTGTGTGTGTGTGTGTGTGTGTGTGTGTGTGTGTTTGTGTTTGGCCACTAAGATGTAGACTGGGTCATAAGACAAGTGCAGCACTTTCAATAGCACACACACACACACACACACACACACACACACACACACACACACTCACTCAGACTGCAGTGAGAAACTTTGAGCAACTGTCAGAACATCACTTAGAGAATATGAATTACTTCAAGCTT
>NC_045163.1:17636070-17671070 GCF_900700415.2 Clupea harengus | reverse complement strand
TGGTAGCAGAATAAAACGTTTTGATTTTCAGTTAATGAATATTTGAATGATTAGCATTTATTGGTGTTCGACTCTGCAAAGCTTATTTGTTTCTTTTCTCATTACCCGTTAGAGGTTATTTCATGAACTTTTTACTCACAGACATAATTTCAACGTATGTCCAGTGGTTGGTCACGTAGACAACTTTTCACCACATCTCCACTTGTCTTTCATTGTGTTACTCAAGCTATAGGTGGACCTTTCATTGTGTTACTCTAACTATAGGTGGACCTTTCATTGTGTTACTCTAGCTGGACCTTTCATTGTGTTACTCTAGCTGGACCTTTCATTGTGTTACTCTAGCTATAGGTGGACCTTTCATTGTGTTACTCTAACTATAGGTGGACCTTTCATTGTGTTACTCTAGCTATAGCTGGGCCTTTCTGCTGCTGTTGTACTTGAGTCACCATACTGGTCATGTACTGCTGAATGTTTGCTAATCGCTCAGCATTGCCATTGCCCTGTACTGAATTGCCCTGTTGTATTGAATTTATTTCCATACATGTTTTCATACATGTTATTGTATGGTTGCCGAAGCATAGTCATATACTCAATGTAATGTCACAATAACAGCACAAGACATGGCTGTGTGTGTGTGTGTGTGTGCGTGTGTGCGTGCGTGCGTGCGTGCGTGCGTGCGTGCGTGCGTGCGTGCGTGCGTGCGTGCGTGCGTGCGTACGTACGTGCATGCTTGTGTATGTGAGCATGCTACTAACACATGTTCCTGTCATTGCAGGAGTCCTGTTGGTTGCCTGCATGTGAGAAGGGGAGGATGGAGCGGAGGGAGAGAGCCCCACTGATCCAGAGAGAGAGTGTAGGTGACTCTGCCCTCTGCACTGTTCCCTCTGCCAGGGGAATGTGCCGGGGACCCATGTGACAGCACTGCACAGCACCACAGCCCCTACTGCAACACTGAACACCAATCCAGTGTTTCTATACATGCTCTACTCAGTAGCTGCTGTGCTGCTCTGTAGACTGGCTGTTGTGCTCTATATCTGCTGTGCTCTACAACTGCTGTGCTCTATATCTGCTGTGCTCTATAACTGCTGTGCTCTATATCTGCTGTGCTCTATATCTGCTGTGCTCTATATCTGCTGTGCTCTACAACTGCTGTGCTCTATAACTGCTGTGCTCTATAACTGCTGTGCTCTGTATCAGTCCTGTGTTATTGCCTTGTTCTATAACTGTAACTATGCTGTGTCGCTCTGAGGTCAGCAGTTGTGCTGTGCCGCTGCTCATGAGGGCTGTAAATGTAGTGAGTGCAGGCACTGCGGGTGCACTGGGGCCCAGTGGAGTGGAGTGGAGTGGTGCCCATAGCAAGAGCTTTCATTTCAATGTGAGAAAAAAAGATATGGAATATTGATCATTTTACAAAACATTTTGGGGCATGGTGTTGTTTTTTTGGTTAAACATTGCAGCTCTCTTCTGTCTCTCTGTGGGCTTACAAGCTTCACTTCACTCTTGCCTCTCTGTCAAGTAAGAGTGCACTCCTGGAGTAATTACACCAAAGAAAGCCTTTTGATAAAAGTCTGTGCAGCTGTGCTGTGTCACTGTACTCCGTGGCTATCCTGTGATGCTGCTGACTCCATAGCTACACTGGGTTGTGTAGTGGCGGGCTAGCCCGTTGTTGATGTAACATTTCCAAACCAGGCTACTTTTGCGTCGAGAGTTGCCTGAAGCAGCCTCCTCTCCTTAGCTCCTTCTGCTCTCTCTGTTTGGTATTCTCTTCAGTTTGCACAGCACACACACACACACACACACACACAGACACAGACACAGACACAGACACAGACACAGACACAGACACAGACACAGACACAGACACAGACACAGACACACACACACACACACACACACACACACACACACACACACACACACACACACACACACACACAGACACACACACACACACACACAGACACACATACACAGACACACACACACACAAACACACACACACACACACACACACACAGACACACAGACACACACACACACACACACACACACATACACAGACACACACACACACACACTCACACACACACACACACACACACACACACACACAGCTCACACAGAGGAGCTTTTAACAGAAAGGTTAAGTGGTGTGTACGAGCAGCGCATCTTAATGCCATAGCCGTGGGACTGGTAACTCACTAGGGTCTGTCAGACACACACACACACACACACACACACACACACACACACACACACACACACACACAGACACACATCTCACACTCACATACACACTCACAAGGGCCTGTCACACACACACACACACACACACACACATCTCACACATCTTACACTCACACACGCTCACTCACTGGAGCCTGTCACACACTCACACACACACACACACACACACACACACACACACACACACACACACACACACACACACACACACACACACACACACACACACAGCTCACACAGAGGAGCTTTTAGCAGAAAGGGTAAGTGGTGCGTACGAGCAGCGCATCTTAATGCCATAGCCACGGAACTGGTAACTCACTTGGGTCTGTCACACACACACACACACACACACTCACACACACACACACACACACACACACACAACCACACACTCACATGCACACTCACTGGGGCCTGTCACACACATACACACACAACACACACACACTCTCTCATTATTAAATATTGTTGGTGTGTGATTGATTTGTTTAATTGAATTCATATTGTAATGGTTACCCTCCAGATGAAAGTCTGTATCTCTCTCTCTCTCTCTCTCTCTCTCTCTCTCTCTCTCTCTCTCTGTCTCTCTCTCTGTGCTTGTTTGTGTGTTTGTGTGTGTGTGTGTGTGTGTGTGTGTGCGTGCGTGCGTGCATGCATGCACTGAGCACTGAATTGCTCCATGTGACAAATGGAGGTGACTCTGTGTGTAATTTACAGGCTCAGAGACTGATAGCTCCTCTGTGGCCTCTGCCTTGATGGGGACTAGATGGAAAGGCTGAGATACTTACGCTGGAGTTCCCATGCTAGTTTCCCGCATCAGCTTTCAAATGGAACGCTTTCACCGCAGGTTTCAGCCTGGTGTATGTCTGTGTCTGAGTGTAGTGTTGGAAGATTGGTGTAGCCTATGTGTGTTTTTGAGTGTAGCATCAGTACTCTACTGTGGTCTGACATAGTGATTGTGAGTGTCAGTTCTCTTCTGTAGTCTAACTGACATAGTGATTGTGAGTGTCAGTGCTCCTCTGTAGTCTCCGGTGATTGTGAGTGTCAGTTCTTTTCTTTAGTCTATGGTGATTGTGAGTGTCAGTTCTCTTCTGAAGTCTAACTGACATAGTGATTGTGAGTGTCAGTTCTCTTCTCTAGGATATGGTGATTGTGAGTGTCAGTTCTCCTCTATAGTCTATGGTGATTGTGAGTGTCAGTTCTCTTCTGTAGTCTTTAGTGATTGTGAGTGTCAGTTCTCCTCTATAGTCTATGGTGAATGTGAGTGTCAGTTCTCTTCTAACTGTCAGACTGCACAGTGGCTGCTGTCAGTCTCTGACGGATGCCTAACTCAGCATGGACTGGTGTGGAGGCTGTTTAGCATGTTTCTTTATTCCGGCAGCACACATAGTTTGTGTTGAACCATATAAGGCTGTGTGTGGGCCTTTAAAGGGTGACTTAACAGTGGTGAGGTTTACTGAGTAATGACACAGTGATTTATAAGTGCCACATAATGCCAAGTGCAGTGCTGTAGCTTCTCTCTCTCTCTCTCTCTCTTCCTCTTAACCCCCCCCCCCCCTTTGCTCCCTCTCTCTCTGTCCCCTTCTCTAGACCCTCATTCTGTCTCTCTCTCTTTCTCTCTCTCTGTTTACCCCCCACTCCCCTCCTCTAGCTGTCTCTCTTCCTTGTACCCCCCCCCCCTGCTTTTTGTTCTGAATTCTGAATCTGTCCAAAACCGTTTGTGTCTGTAGAACATAAAGCAAGCCTCCAGAGAGAGACGAATAAGCCTATGGAATCATCAATACTCTAAGTGGCCGCAAATGGATGGAAACCAATACCAATTAGAAAGTGTGTGTGTGTGTGTGTGAGAGAGAGAGAGAGAGAGACAGAGAAAGAAAGAGCGTGACAGACAAATAGAGAGACAGAGAGAGAGAGAGAGAGGGAGGAAGAGAGAGAAAGAGAATGTGTGTAGCCGTCATTGGCCACTTTGCTGTGACCTTCACAATACAGACATCATCTGGTTCAGTTTTCTTGTTTTA
The DNA here is from genome assembly GCF_900700415.2 of Clupea harengus. Lineage (NCBI taxonomy): Eukaryota > Metazoa > Chordata > Actinopteri > Clupeiformes > Clupeidae > Clupea > Clupea harengus. The sequence continues at coordinate 17,666,805 of NC_045163.1, read as the reverse complement.
AAGGTACAATATTTGATTCTGGCAAAAGGTTGTGGATATTTGAACTAAACAGCCAATCAATTACACCCCTCAATCCTAAAGCTATGTGTTGATTGGCTGGAATAGTGTATGGCTCGATCAGTGATGTTTCTTATTTACAGAGCCAGGACTGTGTACGAATACTAGAGGTTTTATTTTGAGCACACACACAAAACAGACAGCTAAAGAGCCGTGAGGAGCAATTTGCTAAATTTTGCAAAAGGTATCTTGGATTAGAATTGCGGACTACGCCTTTAAACCCATGTGTTCCCAGAGCTATATCATAGATTGAACTCTTGCTGTTGTTGCTGTGAGAACGCAGTGCTCAACTCTGTTTTCAGTCGGATGGGGGTGTTTCACTTGGCTTGAGAGCAGTTCTGCTGCTCAGCGAGGCCACAACACTGAGAAAGTGCTGTCATGTCAAGGCTCATCACTCACCCTTTACTCATGCAGCCGCAGAGCACCCAGGGCCAAAGTTTCAACATTCTCATCTATGAAATTATACTGATGTTGTTACTGCTGCCGCTGCTGCTGCTGCTGCTGTTAAATGCCAGCTGTTGACTGCTGTTGAATGTTGCTGCTTCTGTTGTTATTGCCAATTGTTGACTGCTGTTGAATGCTGCTGCTTCTGTTGTTATTGTCAATTGTTGACTGCTGTTGAATGCTGCTGCTGTTAAAGCTATTTGTTGATTGCTGTTGAATGCTTTTGCTGCTCATGCTAGTCTTTGACTGCTGCTAATGCTAGTTGTTGATTGCTGTTGAATGCTGCTGCTGTTAATGCTAGTCGTTGACTGTGTGTGCTGTCTGTGTGTTTTGCCAGGTGTGTAAGCAGAGCACTGAGACAGGTGCAGTGCTGGTGTAAGTCGGTCCAGAGCCCAGCCCTGTGTTTAAGCTGGGCACGCAGTCAAGAGAGGAGGCAGCCTGCGGGGCAGGTGGCGAATGGGCTGGGGAGCCAACGGCAGTGCGGAGGCGTTCCAGCTGCACCCTGGTGCTGCCCCCACTGGCCTTCAGGCTTGCCGAGCAGAACGACTGGGGGCGCAGCGATGCAGGGCCCCCCCCACGGCCCACCAGCCTGGCCTTCCATCCTCCCCCACTGATCAACATCACCTCTGCTGAGACTAGTAGGTGAGGCACAGCTAAACAGTGTGTGTGTGTGTGTGTGTGTGTGTGTGTGTGTGTGTGTTTACTTCTTATTAGAGTAGAAAATTCTAAATACTAAATACTCAAAAGGACCAACATTTTAAAAGATGAACTAACTGTCAGCAACAGTGACACTACAGCACAACAAATCTTATAAGAAAACTATGGATGAAAATTAAGGATGTGACAGAAAGTATTTTGCCAGTTGTTTTGCTGTCGGTTTGGACAATCCAACACATACACATAGACATACACATAGACATACACATACACATAGACATACACATACACACACACGCACACACACGCACACACACGCACACACACACACACACACACACACACACACACACACACACACACACACAAACTTGCCTGAAAGGCTGCAGCGGAAATCATCTCAGTGTGATTGTGTTACAAATGCTATGTCACCTGAACCATCTGCAGTGATGTTCACCCTCCCACACACAAACACACACACAGAAAATGTGTATTAAAACAGGTTGCTTACAACACGATATGTAATCGTATCACTACTGAACGAATTACTAATTATTCAGTCTCTGCATTGTCAAGACATCTTGAGTAGCTATATTTAGATTCTATATGTGGTGATGTGGAGAGGCAGGGCCATAAAGATGAAAGGCTTTCATCCGCTGCGCAGTGTCAGTGTAGGGCCCCAGGGGCCCTAGCCAGAATCACGGAAGTGTTTGTCTCACTTACACTTGATTCTGTACCATCAAAATTAGTTTGGGGCTGATATTTTAAGGTGAAAATTGTTATATGGGCCATTCTACCGAATTGGTGCAAAGTCAGGTTGGAAATATTTTGAAAATTTGTGTGTTTTATTCCCAAAACTTTGTCCGTATATATATTGTACCATATCTAAAGTATACATATTTAGTAAATGAACCGTCAATTTTTAGATTGTATTTTCAGAATGTGTTGGAATGTTTTTCCTCTCCCAAAAATTGTCACTACCGAAACATAGTAATAAACTATAGGAAAAACGTATTATTATTAACCTGTTCAGATTGTGTTTCCTTCTCTTCTCTGAAGAGTATTTTTACAAATATTTCTTGAAGGTTTTCACAATAAAATCAATAAAAATGAATTTTTTACCAAATTTCACCGTTCAATTTATACAATTCATCAAAATCTAAGTGCAATATTTCTTTGTAAAATGCAAAATACTGATCATGTTGATTCCAGAGTTGATGATTGATGAAATTGAACATACATTAAACCAATCAGTATCATAAAATTTTAGTTGATAACTCAATATACTTTCTTTTTTACAAAACATCCAGTGTTTCGGTAGTGACAGCACTGTTTTGGTAGTGACCACAGTATTTTGTTTGCAAGGTTGTATCATATTTCCTCAACCTTATTGCTTAATCTTAACTCATACCATGCTTTAGGTTGGGAATATTAAAAACACAAATGTTTTGTGCTTTTGCTGTCTTTTCCTCCATATTTTTCTGACCTTCTTTTGCTCCCTGTTGGATAAATCACTGATACATTTCAACTTTCCTTCTTCCTTTCGTTTCTTATTTCTTTCTCTTTCCTTCCTTAAATATTCTTGGTGTTTCACTGGGTCATCCCTCACTCTTTGTCGGTATTCTCTCAGCCTCTCTGCTCCACTTTTTCCTTTTGGCATTTTGGTGTCTTATGATTCTTTCTCTCCTGAACAATTTCAGATAGAAATCAGCATTATCTACATCTTTACCATTTAGTCCACATAACACATTTATTTCAAAATGATGGGATTGAACTACTTACCATTCCATTTTGTCACTACCGAAACGATCATGTCACTACCGAAACTTTACCATATGTTTTGGTAGTGATTGTTTCGGTAGTGACTGTTTCGGTAGTGACAATTCTAGCTAAATTTGAGCATAAATAAATCATTCTAGCAAGCACATGGCTAGCAAACAAATCTTTGAAGAGGTGTACACACAAACAAACATAATACTTTGCATAAAACCCCAAAAAGTTTACTTAATTGAAGAAAAAAAGGTGTTCGGTAGTGACAATTCTTAAGGTTACACACTGATTTTCAGACTTTGGAACACAGTTATATCAAAAGTATGGGATCTAGCTACTTACCATTCAGCCATGAGGGACAGGGATGCAGTATCACTGCCTGGTTAAAAATGCAGGGGTGTGGCTAAAAAACAGGCTCAGCCAATGGACTAAAACTCCTGTGTTTCGGTAGTGACATGAAAACTATGGACATGATTTTTTGAGTATAGTTTATTTTTTTTAAATTAAACCCACAATAAATCTAAATCTTCCAAGTTCTGTTTAAACTTTATTGTAAAGATCTTTGAAATTACATCATTGAAAAAAATCGAAAAAATCGAAAAAGTGTTATTTACAGACATTGAAATTTAGATGCCAGGGTTAGGGACAGCTACTTCCCAATAGAAAGTACCCTATAAATGATGATTTTGTATATATTTAGCTTATCCCTATCTCAATTAATGTCTTGGGTTTAAATAGACCATAACATATTCTTAGTAAATATCTATGTCTGAATACTTAATTGTTTTGTAAATAGTTTGTATTGTTGTGGGACCACACTTTGCACCAATTCGGTAGAATGGCCCATATAATGCAGATTTAAGCAATAGACTGAGTTCAAATGCAATGTCTCTCTTCTACAATGAAGAGCTAATTGAGTTCAACTTAGCCCTGAAAATGTTCTTTAAGTCATTCTTTCTCATTCTCAACCTCACATTGACTTTGCTCAGAATATCTATAACAGTACATGTGTGTCCCTCTTCTGCTTCCCCAGTTTGTTTCAGCAGCATTTCTTGTAATTTGTGATTAAAAGTAGGATAATGGCTCACTTCAATGCCTAGAGAAATGTAAAATGAAATTGATATCATGGGAAAAAGAGGCTAAGCTTTTGGAGAGGCTATGAAATAGTCAAGATGTACAAGGTTTGTACACCGTCAATTATACAAGATGCCAACACCTGTTACTATGGGGCACCAAGTGTAACAAACCTTATTTTGTTTACAGACAGCATTCTGTGTTACAATATGTATTCACTTATTCTGAAACCATGTCACACCGCAATGCCTTTTGTCCACAAAGAACACACAAATGTGTTAACATTGTGTCCAGAAAATAGGAGCACCTTCTTTAGTGCACTGAAAACAGAACAGATGATTCATGTTGTGCACTGGATTAACTGTTGTGCTTTTCATTGTGTGGATAAAAGACATCTGCGAAAGCTCAAGCAGCCTTTGCTTTCGTGGACAGAATGTCTTCTGTAGTTTGCAGACTCACAGAAGGTATGGAGGAAGTCCTTTTGTGCATATATACTTTCAGTAATATGGCCTATGGACATAATTCATTTTGTACTTTAACAAAACAGTGACAACTACGGAAGCTCAGGTAGCCTTTGCTTTCGTGCATGGACTACTTTCTGTATTTGACCAAAGCTCTTTTTGTACATCAAAACTTTCAGTTATTTGGCAAAACCTGGACAAGATGAACATTTAATGTCACGGATCGTAGTATCGTATAGTATCATAGTTGAGTCCACAAAGTGAGAAGTGCATTCAGCCTTTTGTCCAAAAAAGCAGTAAAGTAATTTTAGTGCACGACATGAATAATTTCATTTGCGCTCAAAAGAATATGGTTTGTTCAATATTTCATGGACACAATACAGTTTTTCGCGGACAAAGGGCATTATGGATGCACGATTGCATTTTGAAGCACATAATGCGTTCTGTGTGTGAAATAAGGTTCGTTACACTTGGTACTCCATATGTTAGGGCAACATAATATAGCCTAACTGTTATATTATGTACAGTATAGGCCTATCTCACTTATCTTTAATATGTTTCAAATTAACAAGTTAAATGCTCATTCAAAATGCGTTATATTGGCAATTTACATGTGCATCCACACATACACCACTGACTGTTACATTATGTCATCTGGTGGCGGATTGTGCGAACTCTGGCAGAATCAGATAGGGGATGTGGCTGCACAGCGAGAGCATCCTCACCCGGCAGCGGCAGTGAGATAACAGCGAGCACAACGCGGATAGTGGCTGCAGCATCAGCAGCCGATCTCGAATTCCTAACACCGGATCCGCTCATATCACGGACTCCGGCGCGCACACAAAGGAGGTTTTGCCGACAAGGAGAAAGATCGGAATAGGTTGGCTACAACATGGATTCAATATACGCAGTGGATACCGGACATAGACCGGGACTGAAGAAATCTAGGATGTCTTGGCCATCTTCGTTTCAGGGTTTCAGACGGTAAGGTAGAGGAGCGATTATTTTGCATAGCAGCTGTTCTCACAGAGGTTGTCTCTGACTAGCGCTGGCTTTATGTCATCCCAGGTTAATCCGTGTCAGGAGGAACTTTCCCTTCGCTCCGTGCGATTTCAGAGTTCTTGTCTCTCACCAATCATCACATCAGGGCATGGGTGGCTTAGGCAGGCTTAGGCATGGTTGACTACGTCTTTGTTATACTGAGCGCAGAAACGGAATCATACTTCCTTATCCACGTGCTTGTGTACAAGAGTTGGGCTAATACTTAGATTGTCCTGACATAATAAACTTAAGTTCTACTGAAGTAGCGGTACTTTAGTTGTTGTACAAGAAGTATTGAACATTTGTTAAAATATACATTTAAAAAGCCATTATATGCACATACAGTCGCTAATTAAATACACTAATGGCAAGTGAACTTCCATTTGAATGTAATGAATGTAATTTGAATTTGAATGTAATGAATTAACAAGGCAGTAGTGATCCTCAAGTAATATTGTAAAATAAGCAGTCGAATCTCCAGTCATAGGGATGTTGTCAGTAGTATCGCTGGAGAGGAGAGAGGAGAGCCATGGTTCTCTGGTCCTTCATTGCGGATGGCATGTGGGAGCAGATGATTTGTAAATCGGCTCTAGGGCAGGTAGAATGCGGGGGAAGTGTTAAGAGGGTGGAGATAAGTATGTGTGTGTGTGTATGAGTGTGTTTGTGTGTGTGTGTGTGTGGGGGGGGGGTTGCCTGGCCCTCAGGGCTATACATTATGCTCATTTTTGACCACTGAAGTGATTGTTGTTGATTCCTGTCACGATTAGTCATGGTTTATAAGAAGCTGTGTGTTAGTTATGGTCAGTATTGACATGACTGCAGAAGCAGGATGCGTGTAAGTTATGGTTAGTGTTGATCAGCATGTTTATAATCATCAGTGTTGATGAGCATGTTTATAATCGTCAGTGTTGTTGAGCGTTTCTATTATGCTCAGTGTTGATTGCTGTGTTTATTTTAGTTGGTGTTGACCACCGTGTGCGTTATGGTTGGTATTTATTATGGCTGAAACAGGCCATGTTAGTCCTGGGCTGCTGGGGGCTGAGCCGAGACGACTTGACAGCCCCTGTGAAAACGTGAACAGTACTGACAGGTTTCTCCTCCAGGGATGTCTTCTGATTTAGCTCAAATAAACCCCCTTTCATTAGCAACTGGTGCTTGTTTAAATGAGTGGAGCGTCTATGGGTGCTGTTTAAGCAAGTGAGTAGAGCTGCCCTTTTGTTAGTGACTGATGCTTTTTAAACGAGTCAGGACAGCTGCCCTGTCGTCGATCCTCATTAACCCGAGTGAGTTGAACTGCTCTATCACAGATGCTGTTGAATTGAATAAGCAGAGCTGATGTAGTTTACTCATTCTAATAATAAAATAGTTTTTACTTCTGTTGGGCCTACTTCTTCATCGTCCTATCTTAACAACTCCCACACCCTCCCCACCCTGGCAACCAATCACAACAGTATATCATCTGATGAAACTGTAGGAAATCCCACTGGTGTGCACAGTGTAAAGTGCACAGGCTCCCGGGAGTCCATGGCAGAGAGTCAGGCTGTGGTGTATAGAAGAAGATTGGCAAAGTTGTCCACCCCTCCACTCCTCCTGGTACTGTGTGCTGTCCCCTCCCCAGAGTACAAGAGTGCAAGGTCAGGATGGATGTGTATGCTGTGTGTGTGTGTGTGTGTGTGTGTGTGTGTGTGTGTACTGTGTGTGTGTGTACTGTGAGTGTGTGTGTGTACCGTGTGTGTGTGTGTGTGTGTGTGTGTGTGTGTGTGTGTGTGTGTGTGTGTACTGTGTGTGGGAGTATGTGGGCCATGTGTATGGTGTGTACATGCATACACACATACATACATACACACATACATACATACACACATGCAGAAATACACACTGTGTATGCTGTGGATATACACGTGTGTGTAGTGCTTGCTTCTACAGCCTATGTGTTTTACTTGTATGAGGTTGGTGTGTGTGTGTGTGTGTGTGTGTGTGTGTGTGTGTGTGTGTGTGAGAGAGAGAAAGAGTGAGAGCGAGAGAGAGAGAGAGAGAGAGAGAGAGAGAGAGAGAGAGAGAGAGAGAGAGAGAGAGAGAGAGAGAGAGAGAGAGAGAAACAGCCATTCCCTCCTAAGGATGATTTTCTGCTTTGGCCAAGTTGTGTTCACTGGCTCTAGAGCAACGTGTTTATAATGATAGCTACGGAAATATTTTTGTCTAAACATGGGATTGTGCAGGCAGATCTTGCTATGTGCCTGTTTCCCATTACATGAACATGATGAATATGTAAGAACATACTTTTGTTTCTTATCTAGGCCATGGCTCTCCCTGGACACAAGCACAGGCCTCTAGAAGGAAAATGTCAATGTCGTGAATACATTTCTTTTTATGTACACGTCCCCGGGAGACATTTGACTAATGCCCATCCGTGCAAACAGATTAGGGAGAGATGCCCAAGACCTCAACAAAGGAGAGATCAGCATAAGGGAGTATACCACACAGTAGGGACCATATCAGGGCTCATAACAGTAGTGTAAGTGCTGGTGGAAATAGAGGAGAGAACAGCAGTGTTGGGGCAGGTAGCATAGAGGAGGGAACAGCAGTGGTGGGGTAGATAGCTGAGAGAACAGCAGTGGTGGGGTATATAGCTGAGGGGGAACAGCAGTGGTGGGCTAGGTAGCTGAGGGGGAACAGCAGTGGTGGCGTAGATAGCTGAGGGAACAGCAGCGGTGGGGCAGATAGCTGAGGGAACAGCAGCAGTGGGGTAGATAGCTGTTGGTCACTGTTTCCCTGTAGATGTAGATTCCAGCACCTGCAGGCAGGACCTGTTTGAAAGCACCATCCTCTTTTTGTAGAGGGAAAGCTGCTGGAGAATAGAGCACAGTGGATAGGTGGATAGGTGAGGGAACAGCAGTGCTGGGGCAGGTTGCTGATGATCAGAGTGTGTCTGTCTGTGTATGTAGATTCTGCTGAAAGCTGAGTGAAAGCTGAGTGAAAGCTGCTGTGGAAGCGGGGTGGGGTGGGGGCCGCTACAGTAGTGTTAATCTGAGAAGCGTGTGGCTGTGCTGCTCTGGCAGAATCATCTTATTAAAATGCTAACTGGTGTGAAAGCAGGTGTCAGGGGAGTATCTGACTCAATGATGTAGGCTGCATCTCTCCTGTTACCGATGTAGGCTGCATCTCTCCTGTTACTGATGTAGGCTGCATCTCTCCTGTTACTGACTGGGTTAATTTCTGCTGTTACTGATGTAACAGCATCAGTAACTGCAAAATCTCTGTTGTGATTTAATGCGTTAATGTAGCTTGGCTAGTTGGGCAAAGAAAGAATCGATACCCCGAAAACACACATGGTGATGCAAAATAAATAGCTGTATAGGACTGTAAGAAAATACAAGCACCTATTCAATGTAAATGATTAAGGAGTTCTATACCTTCATGCTGCGCTACTCTCTGCATGATAAAAGGCCTCCGTGGAGAGCCTTTGATGACGAATTGATTTTGATACCAGATCTCCTCCATTGAACTTTTGAGCATGCTCAGTTAGCAAGTGCCTTGTCTGGAGTTACAGCAGCAGGAAATGGGTGTGGGAAGCAGATCAAACTAATCCATGAAGGAGGAGGTGAGAATGGCAGACAGATCAAACTAATGCATGAAGCAGGAAGGGGGTTTGGTGAACAGGATGTGGGTATGGTATACATATTATATGAGTTAATAAAACAGGAAGTAGGTATGGTAAACAGATCAAACTAATGCGTGAAGCAGGAAGGGGGTTAGGGGAACAGGATGTGGGTATGATAAACAGATCATATTAATTAATAAAACAGGAAGTAGGTATGGTAAACAGATCAAACAAATGCATGAAAAGGGGGATGATCAGGGAATAAATAAATAAAGCATTTGGGCTAAATGTGAAATTAGACAATGAATATAAACAGATTAAGCTGAGTAAAATCTGACTGGGATTTCAAAGGTGATGTGTTGAGTTGTCTGTGCAATTGGTAAGGCTGTATTATTTTCTGTGTGTCTGCGTGTGTGTGTGTGCATGAGTGTGTGTGTGTGTGTGTGCATGCATATGTGTGTGTGTGTGTGTTTGTGCATGGGTGCGTGTGTGCATGCATGTGTGTGTGTGTGTGTGTGTGTGTGTGTGTGTGTGTGTGTATGTGCCTTGTGGCTGTGTTCTTTCAGGTTTCTTTGGGAGGTACACTCACCACTAGAAACAGCCTCTGGAAGGAAGACAGGCTTACATAAAGGTCCCTGTTACATGAGCTCATAGAACACAATCACATAGGTCTTAAAGGAAGATGATAGGGCAGGTATGAATCTGCATCTAGGCTTCAGATGTACCCCTCATCTCAGTGCTACAACTAGTAGTCTCCAGTTGTCTATAAAGTCCTTTCAGGCCACACAAGACTATATGCCATGTGACAGACCCTGACTCACATACTGCACTGTATGCCTCCACCTCATCTGTGTGTGTGTGTGTGTGTGTGTGTGTGTGTGTGTGTGTCTGTGTGTGTGTGTGCAAATGATTTTGTCTTTCTTAGTAGCTGTCTGTCACAGTCTCCCTGTCTCTTAGCACTCCCTTGTGTGAGATCTGTGTATCCATCCATGCCATGTCTCAGTGTGTGTGTGTGTGGTTTGAAGGCTTTTTAGTGGTTCATACATTTCCTATTTCGAGCAAATCACCCCCGGTGATTATTAAAGCCTTCCCATGATGCAACTGAACTAAAGCCCCAAACTATGTCATTGTTTCCTTCCTGTGTGTCTGTGTGTGTGTGTGTGTGTGTGTGTGTGTGTGTGTGGTTTGTAATAGTAATAGTCTGTGGTCATGATTGCTGGTGCCGTGTGACTGTGTGTGTGTTTATGTGTTTGTGTGTGTAATGATCTGTGGTTCGGTTAGCTATACCAGAGGGACTCTGAGGAGCTCAGTGAGTGTGTATGTGTGTGTGCGTGCATGTGTGTTTGTGTGACTGTGTGCGTGTGCATGCATGTGTGTATGTGTGACTGTGTGCGTGACTGTCTGCGTGTGCGTGTGTGTGTGTGTGCGTGACTGTCTGTGTGTGTGTTTGTGTGTGTGTGCATGTGTGCGTGTGCGTGTGTGTGGGGCAGCTGCTGATGCCACAGGGACACTTGGAGGAAAGAGTTCACTTCACATTACACTGACAGAGCAAGAGCGAGAAAGCAGAGAGTGAGGAAGGGAGGGAGAGAAAGATGAAGAGAGCAGGGGAGAAAGAGAGGCGGGGAAAGAGAGCTGGGGGGTACAAAAGAAAGAGCGTAAGAGAGTAAAGGAACAAGGGGAGTGAGAGAGTGAATTGAACTACCAGTAACAACATGGCTCAAAATGTTTTCATTTATCATCGAACCAATTGCACTATATGGCAGCGAGGTGTGGGGTCCACAAATTCAACATGATTGGACAAAATGGGACAAACACGCAATTGAAATCCTACATACACAGTTCTGCAAGAGTATCCTCCAAGTGCAGAGAAAAGCTCCCAACTCTGCAGGTAGAGCTGAATTAGGCCAATACCCTCTAATATTAAATATCCAAAAACGAGCCCTAAATTTCTGGAATCATATTAAAACAAGTGACCCACTCTCCTTTTCCTACAGAGCCCTATGCTGCCAGGAGTTGAACCCACAAAGGAACCCACCCAGGTCATTACACAACGACGACCTCAGCCTCAAAACTCAGGATCTCTGATAATCAGACCCAACTAAATCATTATGAAAGAAAAAGAAAAAAATAGAGATCACTGGGCAAAACTAACAAAATCCCAGAACAAATTAGAAACATATGTATCACTAAACAGACAGTACACCGTGGCAAACTACCTGACCACAGTGTCTGATAAAAAACTGAGGAAAACTTTAACTAAATGAGTGAGCACAACCTGGCAGTAGAAGTCGGCCGGCACAGACAGACCTGGCTGCCCAGAGAGGAGAGGTTGTGCTCCTTCTGTAACCAGGGAACAGTAGAGACGGAGCTACATTTCCTGATTCAGTGCAACCATAACTGAAGTCTTAGAGACCATTATTTTGACAAAATAACACAAATATTCCAAGAATTCCACCATCTAAATGATCTGGACAGACTCTCAGTTCTACTGGGAGAGAGGGAGGACTGCTGTAGACTGGCAGCAAAATATGTATCAGCCTGTCATGAGCTCCACAGTAATGTGAACCCCCTGTCCCACATAACTAATATTTAATGCTTAATAATTGACAATTAACCTGTTATATGTTTATATACCACATTTTCATATTAATTGTGATTGTACATTTTATGTAAACATGCTTTGGCAACGTTGTATTGTATGCAGTCATGCCAATAAAGCCTTTTTGAATTTGAATTTGAATTTGAGTGGGGGGAAGGAGACATGGGGAGAGAGAGGGAGTCAGAGAGAGAGAGAGAGAGAGAGGGAGAGAGAGATAGAGCGAGAGAGGGAGAGAGAAAGAGTAAAGGAACAAGGGGAGTGAGAGAGTTGGGGGAAGGAGACATGGGGAGAGAGAGGGAGTCAGAGAAAGAGAGAGAGGGAGAGGGAGATAGAGCGAGAGGGAGAGAGAGACAGAGAAAGAGAGAGAGGGACAGGGGGATAGAAAGAGAAAGGATGGGGGGAGGGGAGAAGAAAGGATAGAGAGAAAGAAAAGAGAGAAAATTATGCCAGTGAGAAAAACATAGAGGAGGCAAGGATATGGGGGGATGCAAGAGAGAGGGTGAGAGAGAGAGGGGGGGGGCACGGACAGGATCAGAGATAATGATGTCAGCAGCATTCAACATGAATCACACCTCATTCTAGATATCATTTCTGTCGGAGTCAGAATCACATTTGAATCACATTTGGTTTTAGATATGATTTCGGCAGAATCCAAAGTGAATCTGTTTAATCTTTTATTCCATTTAAGACCAGAGTCAGCCTGTGGCTCTTCCTCGGGCTGAAGCACCAGGGAATAGCCTCAGTCTTCTGTTTCTTCTTAGTTCTAATACCAGGGACATTTGCAAACAGAGTGCATCCATTAGTGCTAGAGTCTTGTAAACAGTGCTTAGAAATGGTAAAATAAGTAAACGTAAGAATTAAACTAAAGCAACTAAAATGTGCAATTGTTGGACGTACGTTACTAATACTAGGGAAGTTATTTCCGTTGCTAGGTGACGTAAACTAACCCTCCCCCGCCCCACTCCAGGCCCTAACTGAGGTCATCTGGGCCATGGCCCCCGCAAGAATTCAGAGATCGAAACGCAGAGTCTGAGGTTATTTCCCAAACACTGGGGCTTTACCCCACAGTGGGAAAGAGCCTTGTGAAGTTCTTACCCCCACACACACACACACACACACACACACACACACACACACACAGTGATGCAGTGATGTTTGAAACAGATAGATGGATTGATGGATGGGTGGGTGGTAGATAGATAGATAGATAGATAGATAGATAGATAGATAGATAGAAAGAAAGAAAGAAAGAAAGAAAGAAAGAAAGAAAGAAAGAAAGAAAGAAAGAAAGAAAGAAAGAAAGAATGAATGAATGAATGAGTACTTTATTTATCCCCAGAGGAAAAGTTCAGTGTTGCAGCAGCAAGTAACATGTAAACACTTAGAAACACACATACACACAAATTAATTCCAAGGCAATTTCTTTTGCATATTGCATGGCCTAAAGCAAGACAAACAGGGCCACAGTGGTGTGTCAATAGCAATACAACCAAAACTAATACAAAATGGCAGCTAACACCACATGTGTGAACACAACACAAATTATTACAACAATAAAAAGTAGAAATTATAACCACTGACCCCAATAGTTATCATACAAAATTAGTTTTAATTGTGACAATTTAAAATCATGTACAGAACATGTAGCCCATTATTAATATTACTGACAGTCCAGTTCACTACTGAGAGAAGGTCGTCTGTCGTCAGTTGCCTCTGGTGGCTAGCTGACAGCTGCAGGTACCCATCCTGCTCGCTGCCACCTCTGTCTAAACTGCTGACCGCTCTAACAGCCATTTACGTCATCTGTTCCCGTGTGAACATCAGACCTCACTGCCCCAGGATTGAGCTTAATTAATGAGCTCGTCAGCGGGCAGCTATGGAAGTCAGTGTAGAATACTGCAGCTGGTCCGGGAGGCTAAGGCTATAGTGTCTAGATCTAGCTCTGTGAGAGGCTGTGAGAAACTAAAGCTAACCCAAATCTACCCCTGGCAGGGGCAGTAGTGATGCTAACCCAAACCTACCCCCTATTTGGGGCAGTAAGGAACTAACCCTAACCTGAACCCACACCTGCCAGAGTCCGTAGGGAACCCAATCCCACCTGTGGCAGAAGCAGTGGCAGTGGCCCAAACCTACAGTACATGACCATAAACCGCTAACATCTGGGTACTTCAAGGTACTCTAACTGATGCATCCCCATATCCAGCACCTGGATTTTGCCATCTTGCATTTTCAGAAATTCATGCACAAATGCACAAATTCATGTTCTCTCATTACTGCAATATTTATTTAAAAAAAACACAGTCATGGAATTTCTGAATTATGTGCGAAAATCACTGAAATTTTAACTGCAATTTTTGAGAATTCCTGTAGCAAAGTCTGTTACTTTGGGCCTTAAACAATCATATCAAACCCTCACAAGATCCTGGAGTGAATGCATCTCCTCATTCCTCTCTTGTCAGTCATCAGTAGGAGTCCACTCTAAAGGCTCATTTACACTCCCTTACGAAAATAAACACGTCCGTTTCAAAACATGTAACTGTCTTCCTTTACTCTCACTCAGCCACAGAAACACACACACACACACATACTGTATATATACACACTGGTGCACAGCCACACACACACAGTTCCTACCCATACACACAACATACACACACACACACACACACACCCATATATACTGGCATCCACTCCCCCTCTCTCTTTCTGTCACACACACAGGCACTCTTACACACACACACACACACACACACACACACACACACACACACACACACACACACACACACACACACACACACACACACACACACACACACACACACACACACACACACACACACACACACACAGAAATGCTGTGTAGACACTGCAGCTGAATTGATATGCCTCCTCAGGAAGTGACTGCAGGGCAGAGACCTCCCTTAAATACACAGTCATGGTTTTATTGTATGCTGCATTAGATGAGTGTGTAAGGTGTGTTAGTGTGTTTGTGTGTTATACATGTGGGGTGTCAGGTGTATGTCTGTTTTCTTTCAAAGAAGATATGAAAAGTAAACTAGCTCCTTTCACCTTGCATTGTCTTGATATGCCAGAAAATTAATAATGCCAGAAAACTAATGAATTCCATTAAAGGGTCTACCATGCCCTCTAGTGGCTGTGAGAAATACTACAGGTAATTTCTTTCTTAGTGCTGTGTGGCGTATATGAGCTCCGCTGCTGTTAAACTCTGGACCCTAGTTCGTAGTGAAAATGACACAGAATGCTGACAAAGTCTTTATTTGTACAGGTTATATCACCTGGATACTATTGTTATGCTATTCTTGGTGGCAAACAGCTTCAGTAGTATCAAGCAAAGGGGACATGACAGCTTGCCACCAAGGATGGCACACTAGTAGTATCCAGCACATCAGTTGTATCTAAAACAGGTGATATCCAACACATTAATAGTATCTAGCACAGGTGATATCACAGCTTCAGTAGTGTTCAGCACAGGTGATATCACAGCTTCAGTAGTATCCAGCACACGTGATATCCAACACATCAGTAGTATCCAGCACACGTGATATCCAGCACATCAGTACTATTCAGCACAGGTGATATCACAGCTTCAGTAGTATTCAACCCAGGTGATATCACAGCTTCAGTAATATCCAGCACAGGCGATATCCAGCACATCAGTACTATTCAGCATAGGTGATATCACCTGTGTTGAATACTGCTGAAGCTGTGATATCACCTGTGTTGAATACTACTGAAGCTGTGATATCACAGCTTCAGCAGTATTCACTAAGGATGGCACATCAGCAGTCCTCCATCCCCTGCAGCTCTTAATGAATAAGCTGCCCTTCAGCTTCATCCGTGGGGTGCACAGATACCATCTGATGGAGATAATTTCCAAACACTGTTAATGACTTTAGAATATATGAATCAAGTGCCTTGTTTTAATAATTACATTATATGCCTTTCTTTTAACAGGAACATGGCTTTTCTGTGTTCCTGTGTATATATGTAACTTTGATTAACTGGCGCCACTTTTCGCGACCCTGAGAAAATACAAGAAGCTCGGTCGAGAACCTTGTTTTGACTATGATGTTAAACATTTACGGCGTCAGCATTAGATAAGTCTTAGTATATAAACTTAGTGGTTTGTGAGTGAAATTGCTTCACTTTCATCCTTGTGCAGTGAGTGATTGCACGATTGCAATTGTTCTTGTTGAATAAATACACTGATTGACAACTCCGGAGTCCTGAAGTAACTAGGGTGAACCTATCACCATCCTCTCTTATCATCAGTTGTGTACATCCGCTGACATCGTGATTGAGATTGAGTCACTCAGTCACTGTCTGAACACATGAACACTAAAACACACTAACTTTGCTTGCCCTTACCCAGCTTACGGGTTAAGCATCGAGCAGCTGTGCCCGTGCATGTATGTATGCACACATGGGTTGGCACACACATGCTAGGCTAACGGCTAAGTGTGACAGAGCATTAATTGCGTAGATAGGTGGATTTAAGCCATTTATTGATAAGGGTAAGGGCTGTTTTAGTAAGTTAGATGCTCTTGATTTAGCAGGGTATTGAATAGTAGTGTATAGTGTGAATAGTGTGACTCTGCGGCCGCAAATCAGAATCAGAATCAGAATGGTATTTATTGCCAAGTAGGTTTACACCTACCTGGAATTTGTTCTGGTGTAAAGGTGCATACAGTGAACATAAAACATACAAACACAATAAGTACTACACAAACACAATAAGTACTACAATACAAAAAGCAGGGCAGGAGTGCAAAAGTGGATGTGCAATGTGCAGTGTGCAATGTAGTGTGTGTTAACATAACACAGGCTTGAGGTGTGGGGGCGGGTTAAGTGTCCACGTCAGGTGGGGGACCCGGGCCTTGTTAATAAGGCCAACGGCAGCCGGGAAGAAGCTGGTTTTGTGGCGTGAGGTTTTGGTCCTGATGGACCGCAGCCTCCTACCGGAGGGAAGGACCTCGAAGAGTTTGTGACCCGGGTGGGAGGGATCGGCCACAATCTTACCTGCCCGCCTGTGTGTGACCATCAGAGTACTAGAGCCCGTCTGAATGTGTGTGACCATCGTTGTTGGTGTGGTTTGATATCTGAGTCTGATAGAATTAATCACAGAGATCACTCTTCAGTTTCTCTGTCCGTGTGTGTGTGCGTGTGTGTGTGTGTCACTCAGCCTGGCCAGACCTGAGAGGAGGATCCCCTGTAGGCCATATGATCTTTATCTGTGTGTGTGTGTGTGTGTGGCCCAGAATACTGCGTTGGTTTTTTGTGTTGATGGTTTGTCAGAAGCAGTGGGCCTCTCCTGAGCTGAGGTCTAAAGTATGGGTGCCCACTCAGGACACACAGAGTAATATGTTGCCAATCTTATTGCCATGAGTAATCCTCTTACTGTAATAGTCAGAGGGAAGCTGATTAGCTGTGAAAAATGTGCATACTGCAGGGTACACAGTACTACCGCAAGCACATGCCTTTAGCAGAGCCCGCAGGGTCGAGGGCGCTTCATAAAACCGTCTGAAAGATACACTGGAGGTTCAGACATTTGACGAGGAAGGGATGAAGGGTGTGTGTGTGTGTGTGTGTGCCTGTCTGTATGAGTTGAGGGGGAGAGAGAGTGTGTGTGTGAGTGTGTGCATGTGTGTGTGTTTGAGCTGAGGGGTAAGGAGGATGAGTGTGTGTGTGTGTGTGTGTGTGTGTGTGTGTGTGTGTGTGTGTGTGTGTGTGTGCGCGCGCGCTTTGGGAAAGGGTGTTTTAGGTCCTGACCTAACAGGACCTGATTAGGGCCTGAGCTTACAGAGCCCAACATCCCCAAGCATATAGCACCTACACCAGCACACACATATGGAGAAAGCACCCTCACACACACACACACACACACACACACAGCGCACTGTGTGTGTATGGATGTGTGTGTGTGTATGTGTGTGTGTGTGTGAGAGAGAGTCCGCACTGTGTGTGTATGGATGTGTGTGTGTGTGTGTGTGTGTGTGTGTGTGAGAGAGAGAGACTGCACTGTGTGTGTATGGATGTGTG
Source organism: Clupea harengus (assembly GCF_900700415.2). Lineage (NCBI taxonomy): Eukaryota > Metazoa > Chordata > Actinopteri > Clupeiformes > Clupeidae > Clupea > Clupea harengus. The sequence continues at coordinate 17,649,038 of NC_045163.1, read as the reverse complement.
TGTGTGTGTGTGTGTGTGTGAGTCTGCACTGTGTATGTATGGATGTGTGTGTGCAAACATGTGCGTGTGTGTGATATGCGTGCAGGTATGATATGAATATGTGTGTGTGTGTGTGTGTGTGTGTGTGTGTGTGTGTGTGTGTTCAAGTCTGTCAAAGGTGTTCAAAGGTGCGTGAGAATTCTATCCGATCACAGATCCTGACACATGATTGAAAATGTGTGTTGGAGAGAGAGGGGAAGGGAAGGAGAGAGGGAGAGAGAGAACTGAGGAGGTAAATGTGTGTTTGCGAGAGGAGAAGTAAGAGAGAGAGAGAGAGAGAGACACCGACACTTTTCAATATTTACATAAATTAATTGGCAAACACAATACAGCACTCTGCAGGCCCAGGACTTGCACTGCAAGACACAGAGGTCAAGTGTTTACTTTATGCTGATGACCTAGTTCTGCTGTCACCATCCAAAGAAGGCTTGCAACACCACATGGACAAAGTGGCAAACTTTTGCCAGACGTGGGCCCTAAAAATTTATCCCAAAAAGACCAAAGTCCTTGTCTTTAGAAAACGTTCCAGGCTACAGGGAAACACTGACAACTTTAAAATAGGCAACACCAAAATTGATCAAACATGCAACTACACCTATTTAGGAATCACCCTCACCTCAACAGGAAATTTTGGCTTGGCTGCAAAGGAACTCAAAGAAAAGGCAAAAAGAGCATTCTATGCCATCAAAAGGTCAATTAAATTAGATATACCAATTCGAATTTGGCTTAAGCTATTCAAATCAGTAATTGAACCAATTGCACTCTATGCCTGTGAGGTGTGGGGTCCAGCAACAAAAGGTGACTTTTCAAATTGGGACAAACATCCAACCGAAGCCCTTCATGCAGAGTTCTGCAAAAGCATCCTCTGGGTACAGAGGAAGACACCGAACAATGCGTGCAGGGCAGAATTAGGCCAATACCCCCTAATTATTGATATTCAAAAAAGAGCTGTCAAATTTTGGCAACATTTAAAAATGAGCGACCCCCACTCACTCCACTACCAAGCACTGAAATGCCAAGAGCTGAATATAGGGAGGAGCCCCCTTACCCAACTTGTCCTGAGACTTAGTGACCTAGCACCAAATCTCATCACTGAGGCTCAGGACAATGACTCAGTAGCCAGGAAAATTAGACCCAACCAAATTACAAACACTGAAAAAGAAAATGATATTACCTATTGGAAAGAAGCAACCAAAACACAATCTAAATTACAATGTTATTTGACCCTAAAACGTGAATACTCAACAGCTACTTACCTGAATACAGTAAACGACACAAAACTCAGGAAAACCTTGACAATGTACAGACTCAGTGAGCACCACCTCGCCATTGAAAGAGGCAGACACAGGCAGCCCAGAGAGGAGAGGCTATGCTCACATTGCAGTCTGGGGGCCGTGGAGACAGAGGTACACTTCCTCACGGAATGCCACAAATATGAAACCATTAGAAAAGGTTAATTTGATAGGTTCAATCTGGTCATCCCAGGCTTTCAAACTCTCACAGGCGAGGCAAAATTGCCATACATACTTGGGGAAGACAGGGATTTAGCCAATCTAGCTGCCGGATATGTGGCAGCCTGCCATAACCTGAGGGACAGCCATTACGGCCACAGAATGCCAAACTAACTGTATGTTTATTGTTATTTTTGTTGATTATTTATTTATTTATTGTTAATCAACTTTGTTCATTATATTTGTCCTTCTGTATGTGTATGTAATATGTATGTATTGAATCAGCTTTGGCAATAGTGTTGAAAACATTCATGCTAATAAAGCTTCTTTGATTGAATTGAATTGAATTGAATTGAATTGAATTGAGAGAGAGAGAGAGAGAGAGAGAGAGAGAGAGAGAGAGAGAGAGAGAGAGAGAGAGAGAGAGAGGAGAGGCGGTAGGTAAAGGTTGGGAGGCGGTGTAAGCCTTGGTGTAAGGTAACAGCCTGTCCTGGAATTATAATCAGATTATGAGAGGAGAGAGAGAGAGAGCAAGAGAGAGATGGAGAGAGAGAGAGAGAGAGTGTGTGTGTGTGTGAGAGAGAGAGTGTGAGAGAGAGGGGGGTGAGAGGGGGAGAGAGAGCAGAGGACTGAGGGAGTGCAGTAAGCATTGACTAGCCGAAGAGTGGTCAGGAGGTTGTGTGTGCGACCGCAGTGTTGAGGAACCTGCTTGTGTGTGTATGTGTTTTGTGTGAGTGTGTGTGTTTGTGTGTGTGCGTGTGAGGCGCTCGTCGGCTCCTATGGACCCTCTGCTGATTTGGGACCCAGATGGCAACTTTGTGGCCCCCAGCCACAGCGTTTCCAGAGGCGCCAAACGCAAACGCCTCCTCAAGTCCTACAGGTATCTGTGTGTGTGTGTGTGTGTGTGTGTGTGTGTGTGTGTGTCTGTGTGTGTGTGTTGCAGACTATACTGTATCTGAATGTGAGTGTATGTGTGCGTGTGTGTGATGTAGAAGACCCCAGATACAAACGCCTCCTCAAGTCTTACAGGTATCTGTGTTTGTGTGTGTGTGTGTGTGTTTGTGTCTCTCGCTCTCTCTCTCTGTGTGTGTGTGTGTGTGTTTGTGTCTGTGTGTGTGTCTGTGTGTGTTGCAGACTATATCTGAATGTGAGTGTATGTGAATGTGTTTGTGTGTGATGCAGACAACCCCAGATACAAACACCTCCTCAAGCCCTACAAGTATCTCTCTTTCTCTCTCTCTCTCTCTCTCTCTCTCTCTCTCTGTGTGTGTGTGTGTGTGTGTGTGTGTGAGAGAGAGAGAGAGAGAGAGAAAGAAAGATGCAGACTATACCTGCTCACTATGTGTGAGCCTATGTGAATGTGTGTGTGTGTGTGGTGTAGACTACTTCCAACACAAACACCTTCTCAAGTCCTACAGGTATCTCTGTGTGTGTGTGTGAGAGAGAGAGGCATGCACATTACTGTCAACTTAGTAGTTTATGTTCTATAGGAACATTTCACAAAATAACCTCAGTCTTCAAAAAACTACCATAACTTCTCTTGTATTAGCAAGTTTCAAAATCCCAATAAGTCCCACTAAATGCTTTTGGAACACTGATCTGTGGCTTTAAAAAGGTGCACTCCGCAATTCTGGCGAAACAGTGTTGATATTTGAGCTCAACATGCCTTGATTCCAGGCTGCAGAGGCCATGTTTACTGTGCTAACTTTGACACGGTGGTCATGAGAGGAAGGAATGAATGACACATTCATGACAGTCAGCAGCGCTTCTGACCAGAGCGCCTGGCGTCTGGACGAGGCCAGTGCTCACGGTACACACTGCACTCACATCTGCACTGGCCGAGGGAGGGTGAGCAGACATGACTGGACTACGGATAGGGGTCAGGGGTCAGGTCAGCCTTGGTAGAGAAGCCGACATTTGGGTCGGCACACACATGCTAGGCTAACGGCTAAGTGTGACAGAGACACTTGGGTCAGGTTTTGGCGGAGCACAAAGGGTCAGTGTTGTCGGCCCTTCCAAAGGATGGGAGCCCGCTGCGCTGACAGGTCCCATAACTGTATGAGGGGAGGGGAACTGGGATCTGTGCAGGCTGGGGATGACGTTCAACCCACTGGCCACCCAATTCCTCCCACCTTAGCTGTCCTGGGAAGTCTCTCATCCAGACTCCAGCCAGAACCTAACATGCTTAGCTTTAGAGAATTGACAAGAGCGGCCTCTACGTTGCTCTGTTTGGTGGCTAGAGGGAGGGAGGTCTGGGAGGCGGAGCCACTCCTTGTGGGAACTGTTTTTGTTTCTACGGTGGCCTATTTGAGTTAAATGAAAGCGTTTGGAAAGAATCAGCTCTGTGGAAAGTGTGTACTAGTAGTGTTACTTCATTTGCAAAATCGATACTCAATGGAAAACTGGGATTTGTGTGCTGTACTGTTAATGTTTCGTGCAGTTCAAATAACTTTTGCCAGTGTACACATATACACACACACACACACACACACACACACACACAACACTCTCAATCTCTGTCTCTCCTTTCTCTGTCTGCCTCTCTCTCTCTTTGTCTCTCACCCACATTCTGTCTTTCTCTCTTTTCTGTCTTTCCCCTCTCTTTCGTAATGTCTCTCTTTCTCACTCCCTCCTTATTTTTTAGTTTTCTCTTTCCCTCACATTCCTCTCTCTCTCTTTCTCTTTCTGTCCCTCAGTCTCTGTCAGGCCCTTCTCCCTTAGAGGAGAGGTGAGAGCAATGCCGGACTGAGAAACCTGAGCTCTCTCTCCAAACGCTTACTCAACCTGCCAACTTAGACACACTCACACACACACACAAACACACAGAGTAAAGGCAGAGGACAGGAGAGATGAAAAGAGAATGAGGAAAGAGAAGGAATGCACAAGAGGGGGAAAAGAGACAGAGATAGATAGAATGACAGCAGAGAGAGAGAGAGAGAGAGAGAGAGAGAGGAACAGAGCAGCTCAGTTGCACAGTTGCAGACCCTGAGCAGGAACTCTCTCTGAAGGAGCGATAGTGAGGACACACTGCTGAGAGAGAAAGGACAAAAAAGAACAGAGGAAGGAGAGGATAGAAGGCAAGAGGAGAGGAGCGAGAGGGAGCTTGCCATGATGAGTATCATTCTGAAGTCCCGCTCACGCTCTACCAGCTCTCTGAGGAACTCAGACGGCATCTGGTAAAGTTCTCTCTCTCTCTCTATCTCTCTCTCTCTGTACTTTCTCACCCTCTACGTCCCTCTCTCCTGCGCTGTTCCTCCTCTCTTCTATTCCATGGGCTTCTCCTTGTTGTTCTGTCTCTTTTCTGGTAAAGGTCTGGCTCCTCTGTCATGCGTCCACTTCTCTGTGTGCTTCAACATGAACTTCATCAGTTCATCCACAGGGATGTTGACGTCTTCATGAACTTTCACAGGAGGCAGAGAAGTGTTCTAACAGGCCACGGTTCTATGTAACATGGCTTTCTTTACAGCCTGGTGTTCTGTGTAATAGTGCTCTCTTAACTGGCCGGTGCTGTGTTCAGCTGTGTTTTCAGTGTTATATCCTACAGTATTCTATTCCCATGGTGTTCTTTTAACAGGCCATGTTCTATTAGTGACCAGTGTTCTGGAGTGTTCCCTAGCTCTTGTGTTCCCTATAAGTGTTCTGCGTTAGGGGTTGTTAATGCCCCCTTTGAATGGCAAGTTAGGAGCTACAATGTTTTGTGAGTATGGGACTATTTTGTGATCGTGGTTATAGGACTACTCAGTGATTGTTTGTGAGTATGGGACTATTTTGTGACTCTGAGTATGGAACTATTCTGTTTTGTGAGAATGGTGTGATGGTATGTGTGAGTATGGGAATATTCTGTTATTGTTTGTGAGTGCGGGACCCCTGTCAGTATTTGGTGGGTCCACACACACACACACACACACACACACACCACACACACACCACACACACACACACACACACACGCACACGCACACACACAAACACAGGGCTCCAGCAGCTCTGCACCTTCTGTGGGTGACTTTTATGGATCAAGGCCAAGGTCGCCTCTCCCCACATCTTCAACACCTTTATAAATAACTCCTGTGAGAGCCTCGGCCTGGTGGACCAATCACACGCCTCCCTCGGTACTCTTGGCCAATCATGTGCCTCCCTCAGATCTGTGGACCAAACATAACAGCTTACACAAGTCTGTAGACCAATCACAGCTGTCTGTGTGTGGGTGTGTTAGTGGTCTATGGGTGTGCTTCATGTGTTGTGCTATTTTGGTTATGTGCCTCCAATGCTGGTATTTTACGGGTGTAGAGCATATATGAGTACCTACACGTGTGAAAGAGCGTTTTAAAGCACATTCAGCACACCTTACGATCAGCACACCTTACATTCAGCAAACCTGACATTCAGACTGCACCTGACATTCAGCACACCTGACATTCAGGTAATGTAAACATAGCATGGTATGCATGGGCACCGGTTTGGATTGAAAAGTGCTGGGGACATAGATGGGATTTTACATCCTCCTAACTGTCACTGGGCTACTGCGAGTCGGCCTCAGCTGTTATGACGAGTGTAACCCAAATACAAGCGTGCCACATTTCAAAGGCCTTTGGGATTGTGTAGGGCTAAACTAAATTGTAAGAACGTGCTAAAAACAAGTGGGATGTATCTCTGTCAATTTGTGTCCAACGGAAACAGAACTTTGCAGTGAGAAAACCTGCGAGAGACATGCTAGCGACAAATAACAACCCAAGGGGTCTTGCTGTAATTATTAGCACTGTGACTTCCGGTGTCTGAGGGACACTGTGGGAGTGTGTGTGTGTGTGTGTGTGTGTGTTTGAGTCCAGTGCAGGATTATACATAGCATAGCAAACAACACACTACAATCCTATCAGAGACATCTCACATCTCCCGGGAGTTTCATCTCTGATCTCATAGTTATGAGATCTTTTTCTCATTTTTACGAGATAGTAAATCATAATTACGAGATAAGTTGTCCAATTTCTTTTCTCTTCGTGAATGCAGTACACTTCCATTCCAGCCCAGTTACATACATAGGGTAATTGATAACCAGCCCAGTTACATACATGTCAAGTCAAATTTATTTATAAAGCACATTTAAAAACAACTCACGTTGACCAAAGTGCTGTACAACATGGGCTAATTGATAACCAGCTCAATTACATACATGGGGTCATTGATGACCAAATGCAATTCTGTCTGTGTTTGCACTGGTAGGCATCACATAATGAGGACTCGTGGATGGAGGACTTATAGATGAAGTTATTTATAGATGTTACTCCCAGAAGAGTGCAGTCTCCAGGGATTAGGGTTCCCACGTTTCTGAGATCTTTATTAAGGTTAATCTATTCCACTGCAGACTGCATTTCACCACTTGCACTGGGACTGTTCAAGTGAAACCAAATGTGCCAACCTTTAACCCTTGTGTGTCGAGGCACTGAAAGGTAGCAGAGATAGGGGGAAGAGATAATAGAGTCTATCTGTGTTTTAAGATCCAAAAGGGTTATCTGCCCAAAATGTAGAGCCTTATGCTATGTAAAGAACCATATTACCGTCAAAAATGCTCTAAATGAGATAAAAATACAAACTTCAGTGGTACTCTCCCAGTACGGGGACGTTTCATGTTTTCACAACTGCTCAGTTTAAGCACCTGGCTCGCAAAAAAAAAAAAGTGCTTTTCAATTTGGGATGAATTTTATAATAATTTCAACCTATTATGGAACTGGCAACCCTACAGAGTGAACTAGAGGAAAACAACAAAAACTCAAACATACAAACATCCTCACAAGCTGAAGCAGAGGAGGAATGCTGTTGGAATGACACAGGGCGTCATCCTCTCCAATCCTCTCAATTACTATAAATTTGATTACCAGCAACAAAGAGAAAGGAACTGAGAATGGAATGTAAGAATGTAGTTGGACAGACAATGACACTCTGGAGAGAACAGTAGAGAATTTCAACTCTTCTACATGCTGCTTGGATACGTTGCGTACCAAGTTTTTCTAATCTGTTTTTCACCTCTTAGCAACAGATGTGTTTATATTTGTAAATGTATCATTGCTGTTTGGCACAAGTCCCTATAAACAGCTGCTATAAAGCCCCTACTAGATCTTGTATACTAAACAATTACAGTCCCATATCCAACCTACCATTTGTTGGCAAAAACGTTGAAAATGTATTTTTTAATCAACTAAACGCCTTCTTAACGTAAAATGGTTATTTTGATCACTTTCAGTCAGGTTTCCATGGTAATCACAACACTGAAACAGCTGTCATTAAGGTTTTAAATGACATAAGCCTCAATACCTGTACAGTCCTAGTGTTATTGGACCTTAGTGCAGCCTTTGACACTGTTGATCATAATATATTAATACACAGACTGGAACATTAGGTTGGATTTTCAGGTAGAGTTATCAAGTGGCTTAGATCATACTTGCAAAACAGGAGCTCCTTTTTTGCCATTGGAAACTATACCTCATCACCAGTATCCTTGACCTGTGGTGTCCTAGGGCGGACTCTGTGGAAGAGGACCCACCCCCTATGTAGATAGGAAGAGCTCATACTAAGCTAAGGAAAACACAACGATTCATAGTTACACTAATTAAAACATAATTATAAATACTATATTTCATACTTACTAATAGATGTCACTAAAAACTACACATTGTTCCTTTAAAATCATTGGTGTCTTAATTGATTGCAATCTCAGGTTTAACAACCATGTGAAAGCAACAACTAAATCTGCTTTTCACCATCTCAAAAACATAGCCAAACTTAGCGGCCTTATGACAAAAAATGATTAAGAAATACTCATTCATGCCTTTATCTCCATCAGGGTTGACTACTGCAATGGTCATTTCACAGACCTTCCTAAAAAAGACCATCAAACAGCTTCAGCTTGTACAAAATGCAGCTGCTAGAGTTCTTATCAAAAATTATGAACTGACCACCAGTGTTAATTTTGGCAGCTATTTTAGATTTAGTCTTAGTCTTTAGACGAAAATGCCCATTAGTTTTAGTCACATTTAGTCATTTTTATCCTCCTTAGTTTTAGTCTAGTTTTCGTCGACGAAGTCTCATTACATTTTGGTCTAGTTTTAGTCACATTTAAAAGTCCATCTTATAGCCACATTAAACTCCTTTCCTTCCCTTCTCAGGCCCAGGGACCCCTTGTGTTGTGTCTACAACTGCATAATAGTGAAGCTTGCAGTACATAAATTGTGGATGCAATTAGTCTCTAAGATACAGATCTCCTATGCCTACAGCTTAATTCCAATTAATTCAATGTAAATAATCATTTTAAGGCAATACTTAATTAACAGTATTATCATTAAAATATAAGAGAATATCAAGTCTAGATTTTGAAGATTCTTGACCTTAGAGTTAAATCAACCATATATCCTCATATGAACCAACAGATTTAGCTAGACGGATAGTTTTGAGAGTTGAAAGTGGTGCCAATGATAATAACAAATGCATAAATAGACAAGGAAGGATATGTAAACCAATCACATATTCATTTATTTTTTCTTGATTAATGTCATGCGTGGCCTGTCCTATAGTCCATTCTGCAATGCGTTTACTAGCTAGTTATCGATAGCTAGTATAACGTAGCTATCAATCGATAGCTAGTATAACTTAGCTATGCTACCTCATAGTTAGCTAACGTTAGCTAGCTAAACGTTTTGGAACTCATTTGCCAAGCCAAACGGGAGGTTTCAATCGAAAATGACTAGCTAGTTATACAAGCTGACACAACCTATACACTCGACTGCACCTTTGAAGTTAACTTAGCGTTGGCTAATATATTCTAATAACTAGTTAACATTAGCTAATTATCATTGACAGTTTCTAGCTAATTTACCTTGGCATAAATGGCAGGGTTGTCTTGTGCTCTTTCAGGTGCCTCTTGTTGTGTTCTTCCCACCTATTTTGAAGCCACAAGGTTTCTCTCCGGTTATTGCGGTGCATTGTGTTTTATTTTCTGTCAAGTTATAATTAAAGACTGTCCAGATATCTATTCTTATTTTTCTTCCAGTACCGAGTGCTTGAACTTCAGCCATCATAACGTCTGTTAGGGCGTCACTTGCATGTCGGGGAATCTCAGGGAGCGGAGGAGGCATAGATACAGGACCGGGCAACATTCAACCAATGATGTGCATACAAGTTTAGAAAAAAAAAAACAATTGTGACTTAGTCAACCACCAACATTTTCGTCTCGTCTCGTCTCGTCAACGAAAGTTAAAATAGATTTAGTCATAGTTTTTATTTATAAAGATCCGTTTTCGTCACGTCTTAGTCTCGTCTTAGTCCGGGGAAAAAGGTCGTTAACGAATATTTTTCGTCATAGTTTTCGTCAACGAAATTAACACTGCTGACCACTTTACTCCAATATTTAAGTCCTTACACTGGCTTCCATTAAGTCACATAATTTACTTTAAATCACTAAATGGGAAATCTGTAAGTAATACCAACTGTCAGAACTAAACATGGTGAAGCAGCTTTTATCTGCTATGCTGAGCATCTGTGGAACCAACTTTTTGATGACAGCAAAAGTCCTCCAACTGTATCTAGTTTCAAATCTAGATTTAAGACCCAACCTTTCACAGATGCTTTTTGTTGACTGATTGAATGCACTCTACCTTTTATTTATATACTATTTACTATGTTCTATTTATAATGCATTTAAACTTTTTACATATTTAATCTTGTATCTGTTTATTTGTAAAGCACTTTGAATTTCCAGTGTGTATGAATTGTGCTATATAAATACTATTTTACATGTGTAGAGGTCCACTGAAAGGAGCAGAAGGATGCCATTCGGGGGCACGGAGTGAGCATGAGAGTAGGGTAGGGCTGCTGTGTTGGACCTCCCTCTGTAGGAAAGCCAGGGGTGTCTTTAATCCCAAAACATAAATGTGTGAGTGTGTGTGTGTGTGTGTGTGTGTGTGTGTGTGTGTGTGTGTGTGTGTGTGTGTGAGAGAGAGTGTATGAGAGAGAGAAAGATAGAGAGAGGGATAGAAAGATAGAGAGAGAGAGAGAAAGATGTGTGTCTGTGGCTGAGAAAGGTGTGTGTCAGAGGTGTGCATCTCCGTACGTCACCCAGGGACTCCCTAAAATCCCAGAAGGATATTCTACGTATGTGAGATGGTGGACACACACACACACACACACACACACACACACACACACACACACACACAAAGTGAAGAGCAGCGAGGGACAGCTGGGTAGGTCTGAGGCAGCTAAGCAGGTCTTCTGCGTGCAAGGAGTGCGTCACAAAGCTAATCTCTCACCGATCCTCAAACACATGGCAGGGAACAGCAGGCTTCCCTACAGACCCCCCCCACACACACACACACACTAAGACAGCGCCACGCAGCTCCACCATACACTACAAAACAGAACCTCTTAATGTACACCTTAAACTTACCCTTTAACATAATACAGATTTTTCAGTGGGAAAATGAATAGATTTCTGTACAGATTAAAGTTTGTTAAAAGGCAAAACTGAACTTAAATTATCCCTTAAACAGGGGGAATTCACCCCTTAAATAACAGTTGAAAATGCTCTTCTTTTTAACCTTAATTTCCAAATATTGCTTCACGGTAATTTTATACATACCGTACAATATTCCTTCATGTATAATATGCAGTGATCAAAGTATGTATATCGTCATTTGTGTGTTTTTGGCTGTATTTTTCTTTTTGTACTTCTACTTTTACACTAACCATAGTGAGTCTGTGTTGAACTGTGTACAGACACAAAGTGACTGCATTCTAATCCCAACAGTTCACAGTTCCTGTTCTAATTGTTTGTCTAAACTAGACACACAAAACATTGCTCTTCCCAAAGCATCAGAGTGTGGTGTTGTTGGTGGCCACATTCTAAATGATTGATTCCTGACCTTTGTAAGTCGCTTTGGACAAAAGCATCTACTAAATACCTGACCTTTACCTTTTACCTTTAAAACTAGTTAGCAAACTAATTAAAAGGCAAAACCCCTGCAAATACCACCAACAGACGAGTTGGCCCTAATAAAGACCTGCTAACGAGCTAGCTAGTATCTTTTGGTGATAGCTAGCAATGTGCTCGTTCGTGCTTTTGAAAGCAAAATCATCATTTCCAACAATATTCTTGCGCTAGTGTTCACTCTTAAGTTTATATATAGGTATAAAAAGGGTTCACACAAAGTAGGCTATGCATAGTCAACACTGACTTTTTGAGTAGGGCCTTTGAACTTCCCATTTATGGTGTTAAGGTAAGGTATTAAAGGATAATTAAGAGACTTCCTTCAATCTGCAAACTTCTTAATAATTCCTTGAATTTTGATTAACTCAGAAAAAGACCTTAATCATGCCTTGTATCACATATTTCAGGATATTGTATAAAATTAAGGGAGCATGTTTGCAAATTGTCTTTTCCATAGTTTCAGGGAAAAAGCAAGGGGATTTTAAGTGTTTTAAGTGTTTTATGTTATAGTGACACACACATGCTTAAATACGGCTAGGCAGCTACACCACACACACTTGGATAGAGTCAGCTAGCCAACACCCTACTTACACTCCAGACACCAGGAGCTTCAGATGGACCCATTTTGTGGGTAGGGTACCTGGCCTGGTCAGCCCTGTGTTGAACATCTGGGGTGGGTGTTGGTTACCTGGGCTGGTTTGCCCATTTTGGTGTGTTGGGTAGCCGTGTTGTAAAACATTTTTTTAATTGAAATATACATTTTTCCTCCTCATGCACCCCCTGAACAGTCGCCACTCATGCCAGCAGTCTTGGATGACATGTTGCTGTTGTTGTTGTTGTTGTTGTTGTTGTTGTTGTTGTTGTTGGTGTTGTTGTTGTTGTTCATGAGTGTTGTTTATGTTGAGATAATAGTAGTACACAGTGTGTGTTGCTGTGAGGGAAATGCACTGAGGATGGTGTTGGGTTGAGTGTTCAAAAGTAAAAAATGAGAAAGAGGAAGCAGCCCTTATGACCCCTGAGACAACCTGCACACCGGTGAATCTCATGGGCCATTAGGACGCAGCTCTGCCTCTAGGGTCACCGTACCAAAACAAAGGGCAGAACACAGGAAGGAAAAACATAGAGGTAATAGCGGGTAATTACTCTCTTGTATAAATAGTCAGTTCTGTTAATTTGGGTTGCATTTGCTGCAGTTAAAGCAATAATAATAAGTTTTGGTCTAAAACTAGCAAGCTAAATACCTGAGAGGCATGCAAAACCTTGCTAACCTCACTAACAGGCCAGGTGGCACTGATGAAAGCTTGCTAACATGTAACCTGGTGTCTTTTGGTGATATGATTGGCAATATTGTGCAATATTTTACATTTCCACAGGGTACAACAGGTGTGTTTATCTGTCCTTCACATGACCATATACCATCAAAATGGATTTGAAGATGATACCAAAACTACAAAACTAACAACAAATTGTTGCATAGTTTTGCTTCAACTGAACTTCTCTTT
>NC_045163.1:17626070-17633570 GCF_900700415.2 Clupea harengus | reverse complement strand
GATTCCCTACATAGTGAACTCAATAGCTTTTTCTATGAGTCGGTGAGTGGATGTTCCGAACACAGCTAGTGTGTGTGTCTGTGTGTGTGTGTGTGTTTTGGTGTGTGCGTGTGTCTGACGCCTGATTGTCCTCGCTGCTAGGCAACACCACCAACAGAGGCCTGGACTGGTCTCACGGAGGTCTGAACCTGTCATAAGTGGGACGTAAGTTCTGTCTGGTTGCCACGCCGGCACAGGAATGTTTTGCCTGGTCTGATTGGTTGATTGTGCGTCACGTTGCCCGCCTATGGCCATGTTTGGCACGCTTTGGTTGCATGCCTACGCCCGTGCCCAGCAGCATGAATACGGTGATGCCCACAGCCATCAGCACCGGCTGACTGGTGGAGCAGAGGCAGACACCTGGGCGTTAAAATGAACAGAAAATGAAATGGTTTTCCATCCAGGAACTGGCATGGAGGGTCTCATTTTGTGTGTGTGTGCGTGTGTGTGTGTGTGTGTGTGTGTGTGTGTGTGTGTGTGTGTGTGTGTGTGTGTGTGTGTGTGTGTGTGTGTGTGTGTGTGTGTGTGTGTGTGTGTGTGTGTGTGTGTACATGTGTGTTTGCAAGTGTGTGCATGTGTGTGTACATTCTTCCGCAATTACACTCATTTGTGGAGTTCACCCCAACACACCCCAGTACACCCCAATACAAATGTAGTATAATTAAACAGAGGCCTGGGTTATATTTTGACATAACTTCCTGTTGTTGTAGTATAGGGTAGTTGTAGTGCTATTGTAATGTTGGTCCTGTGTGAAGAACGAAAGGTCTAGGTTATATTTAGAGCTCTCTCCTGGGAGCTCAGTGTGCTTCTAGATTTGAACGTGTGACACCACATTCTTCATACCCCTGTCAGCTTTGCTCTCCATATTTGGACACACACACACACACTTACAGATAAACAAACAAGCACATACACAAAAACTACAAACACACACATACATGCAGTGGACAGTTGACTGTAGCAATGCAGGGAGTTCCTCATATAGCACAACAACACAAGGAGCTCCTTCTCTCTATCTGTCACTCACTCACTCACTCGACCACTCATTCACTGATTCACTCACCCACTGACTCACTCACTCACTCACTCACTGACTCACTGACTCACTGACTCACTCACTCACTCACTCACTCACTCACTCAACCACTCATTCACTGACTCACTCACCCACTGACTCACTGACTCACTCACTCACTCACTCTCTCACCCACTCACTGACTCACTCATTCATTCACTGATTCACTCACTGACTCACTCACTCACTCTCACCCACTCACTGACTCACTCATTCACTGATTAATTAATCCACTCACTCACTCACCCAGCCACTCGCCTACCCACCCACTCACACACTCACTCTCTCACCCACTCACTCACTCACTCACTGACTCACCCACTCATTCACACACTCATTCACTCGCTCACTCTCTCACCCACTCATTCACTGATTAACTCACTCACTGATTCACTCACTCACTGACACACTCATTCACTGATTCAATCACTCACTCCCTCCCTCCCATACTCACTCTTGCTCTCTTCCTTTGTGTTCTTTTATCCATTGTTCTTTGAGTCTTCCTCTTCCTCTCTCCAGCTAGCTCTCTCTTCCGTGCTCCCTGCTCTATACAAGAGTGGATTCCCCTCTAACGGGTATTATGTCTTACAAGATAGATGTCATAAGTTTCCCACACGCTTCCCTCTTGTCTCCATCTTACAGTTAAAGGACAGTCTCTTCTCAAAGACGATTTATTTATCATGGGAGAACAAAACCGTTCTGTTTATTTTTATCATTATAGCATTTAACACAATAGCACACTTTTCGAGTTTAAGTACTGTTGCTAGCTATGTCATTTTGAAGACCTATTACTTCTTGCATAATCTACCCTTATTTTACTCAAGCAAGATCATTATCAAAGCAATGGCACTTTGAGACAAGATAAATCCTATAAATAGTTTATTGTTCAACAACAATAAAACATGGTTTGGAGAATAGAACTGTCTCAATGTTTTCAGGTTTCCAGCAAGCATATACCGTCTCATGATGCCCAACATTTCCAGAACTTCCTCACATACAGAGAAGGCCTTGGTCACTGACGCTTCTGACAAATTAGACCCACTGTGCAGAAATGGAACACATAGAAATAGATTTTCTATTCGCTACACAAATTAAAATGGTAAAGACTTTTGGGGGTAGAGCTCTGACTCATGCTTCATGGGCAACGAAACGAATGGATATAAAATACGTTAGTATGTCTGTGTAAGGATGTATGTAAGAAAGAAGAGAGACAGAAAAAGAAAAAGAAGTGAGAAATCTCTGTACTGTGTGTTTGTGTATAAGCGTCTGATGTGTGAAAATTCATGCGTGTGTGTGCGTGAATGCATGTGTGTGTGTGTGTGAGTGTGTGTGCATGCCTAACAACTCATCCATACTTAGGGCTGAGGAACAGGATCACGCATCCACACACACACACACACTCTGACAGAGTACTGATGCATGGCATGTTTTGGTTGTCATCCTCACTCATGGATTCTCTGAGTTTGTGTGTGTGTGCGCGTGAGTGTGTGTGTGTGTGTGTGCCTGTGCGCGTGTCTGATTGTCTGTGTTTGACAGGTCTTATGAACATGGATGAACATTTTCTGTTTTGTTTTTCTTTCAGTCATGGGGATGACCTCATTGTGACACCATTTGCACAGGTTGGTATGTTAGACTAGTTACTGTGGTTGAATAAGTAGTAAAGGTGTGAATAGTCAGTATGTTGAAGTAGTTTGTATGTTAGAATGGTTAGTATGTTGTTAGTGTAGTTAGTATACCAGAGTATGGTAAAGATGCAGTCCATGATTCGGTTTCAGTTTTGCGAATGGCTGTTGATATTTGAGCTCAACCGCCTATCACAGTACACCCCTCCCTTCTGTGCTCCCGAAGCACCACGTTGATTGGCTGGGTTTGTTTATGGCTCGGTCCGAGCCACTCTGTTTCCCATTTACAGAGCACATTTAATATTTTTTTGAGTGCAAACACTGAACGGACAGCTAGATGACCATGAGGAGCAATTGTCTGAATTTGGCAAAAAGTGAATGAGATTTGAATCGCTGACTGCACCTTTAATATGTTACAATAGTCAATATGATAGTTATTATGGTAGAAAGGTTCATATACATGGGTAACTATGGGTAACCATAACTAATTATGTTAAATAAGTTATATTCAAATTATTAGTATCTTACATTAGCATATTTAAAATAAGTTATTTTAGTAGCACAGTTAGCATGTAAGAATGGTTGGTATCCTAAAATAATTCTAGTCAGAGGTGGGTAACAACACGATACACAACTCTACACTCTTCACTTCATAAATAACTGTGATCAGTTGTTTGATGTGGGTCAGTTTACCTATACATTAAAATAGTACTTTGCTATGGTTGTATTGGTCAGTTTACCTATACATTAAAATAGTACTTTGCTATGATTGTATGGGTCAGTTTACCTATACGGGCCATTCTACCGAATTGGTGCAAAGTCAGGTTGGAAATATTTTGAAAATGTTTATGTTTTATTCCCAAAACTTTGTCCGTTTGTATATTGAACCATATCTAAAGCACACATTTCTAGTAAAAGAACCGTCAATTTTTATGTTGTATTTTCAGAATGTGTTGGAATGTTTTTCCTCTCCCAAAAATTGTCACTACCGAAACATAGTAATACACTATGGTAAAAGAGTATTATTATTAACCTGTTCAGATTGTGTTTCCTTCCCTTCTCTGAAGAGTATTTTTACAAATATTTCTCGAAGGTTTTCACAATGAAATCAATAAAAATGAAATTTTTACCTAATTTCAAAGTTCAATTTATACAATTCATCTTACCACTCCATTTTGTCACTACCGAAACGATCATGTCACTACCGAAACTTTACCATATGTTTTGGTAGTGTGACTGTTTCAGTAGTGACTGTTTCGGTAGTGACAATTCTAGCTAACTTTGAGCATAAATAAATCATTCTAGCAAGTACATGGCTAGCAAACAAATCTTTGAAGAGGTGTACATGCAAACAAACATAATACTTTGCATAAAACCCCCAAAAGTTTACTTAATTGAAGAAAAATATGTGTTCGGTAGTGACCATTCTTAAGGTTACACACTGATTTTCAGACTTTGGAACACAGTTATATCAAAAGTATGGGATCTAGCTACTTACCATTCAGCCATGAGGGACAGGGATGCAGTATTACTGCCTGGTTATAAATGCAGGGGTGTGGCTAAAAACCAGGCTCAGCCAATGGACTAAAACTCCTGTGTTTCGGTAGTGACATGAAAACTATGGACATGATTTTTTGAGCATAGTTTATTTTTATTTTTTTATTAAACCCACAATAAATCTAAATCTTCCAAGTTCTGTTTAAACTTAATCATAAAGATCTTTGAAATTGAGATCTTTGAAAAAAAATCAAAAAAATGTAAAAAGTGTTATTTACAGAAATTTAAATTTAGATGTCAGGGTTGGGGACAGCTACTTCCCAATAGAAAGTACCCTATAAATGATGATTTTGTATATATTTAGCTTATCCCTATGTCATTTAATGTCTCGGGTTTAAATAGACCATAACATATTCTTAGTAAATATCTATGTCTCAATACTTAATTGTTTTGTAAAAAGTTTTTCTTTTTGTGGGACCACACTTTGCACCAATTCGGTAGAATGGCCCATACATTAAAAAAGAACTTTGCTATGGTTGTATGGGTCAGTTTACCTATACACTAGAAGAGTACTTTGCAATGGTTGTATTGCTCACATAGTGATTCTGCCTTTCATCTGGTTCTTCATTCCCTGTCGTCACGTCACTTTTTTTATGAAGAGTATGGACAATCAAGTGATTATGCGACACCTAGTGGCTGCTGCCACTGCCATGATGTCATGTATTTTATGTGACGTATAAATGAACATGGAGAAAACATGAGCTTATTGAGGCCATTATGGGTGAACTCATCAAATCACTTTACTGTGTTTGTGTGTGTTATCTGTGCTCCTGTAGGTATTGGCTAGCTTGAGGACTGTGCGTAATAATTTTGCAGTGCTTACAAACATCCAACAAGAGAGAACTTCAAACAAGTGAGTACAGTCAGTCCAATGTCACTTTAATGGTCTGTGTCCGTGTCCGTGTCCGTGTCCGTGTCCGTGTGTGATTGTATAATGCATTTTATATTGTTTTGTTCCCTCTGTCAGGCGCTCCCCTATGTGTCCGTCAACAAAAGCCCCTAAGACCTCTCTCACAGGTAACTGCAACACACACACATAAGTACGCAAACGCACACACACAAACACACATGCACCCCCCCCCCCCGCCACACACACACACACACAAACACAATCCTACAAAGCTGTAACTCTCTCAGTAGTTGTTACCGTCCCCTCCCCAAGAGGCTGTAACTCTGTCAGTAGTTGTTATCCCCCCTCCCCCCCCTCTCCCCTAGAGGCTGTAACTCTGTCAGTAGTTGTTACCCCCCCCCCCCCCCCCCCCCCCCCTCCCCAGACCATGTAACTCTGTCAGTAGTCGGTATTCATCCCCATTCCCCTGGGCCTAGATGATGCGTACCAGAAGATGGCCACTGAAACCCTGGACGAGCTGGACTGGTGTCTGGACCAGCTGGAGACGCTCCAGACACGGCACTCTGTCAGCGAGATGGCCTCCAACAAGGTAGTACACCACACACACACACACACACACACACACACACACACACAAATACAAACAGACACACACAAATGCAAACAGACAGACACACACACCACATTTACTGAAACACACTCACTCATACAGATAGAAACAAGCAGTCACACACACGACATAGTTACAGATATAGACACATACACACATCTATATAATAACAGACATACACACTCCCATACACTCAGACTACACACACACACCAGACCAGTGAGAGACAGCTTACAAGTATTAGTATAATTATAATTGGCCAAAATGCAGGAATATTTACATGGTTTATTTTCAGTGGTGTCATCAGACATCTCACTTATCTCCCTCTCTCTCTCTCTCTGTCTCTCTCTTTCTCTCTCTCTCTCTTTTTCCAATGCTTCAGTTCAAGAGGCTACTGAACAGGGAGCTGAGTCACCTGTCAGAGACAAGCAGGTCGGGGAACCAGGTCTCTGAGTTCATATCCAACACATTCCTGGGTACGGCTTCATTTAAAAGCTCTCCGCATTACCCACACAATCACACACACCCATACACACTCACATACTGACACACACACACACACACTCACACACACACACACACACACTCATACACACTCAAATACTCACACACACACACACATACTGACACACAAACACATACATAAATACTCACACATACTCACACACGCACACACATGCATACACACTCACACGTGCACCTACAGTCTGCAGAGTGTAATGTAAATGTGTTTGGTGACCCAACCCCCTCTCCCTCCTCCAGACAAGCAGCATGACATGGACGTCCCAGCGCCCACGTGTCTGCAGGACAAGGAGGAGAAGAAGCACATGAGTCTGATCAGTGACGTCGTTCAGCCCATGAGTCTGATCAGTGGCGTCATGAAGCTGACACACAGCTCCAGCCTGACTAACTCCAACATCCCACGCTTCGGAGTTAACACACACAATGAGGACGCCTTAGCCAAGGTCACACGCATGCATGCACACAGACACACACTCTCTCACACACACACACACACACACACACACACACACACACACACACACACACACACACACACACACACACTCACACCATGCAGGTAGTACACTTCTTCTATCTGAACAGATGTATTTTTGCACTGTTCTGTTTGACAGTCACCTAATCTGCCTGATTGTTCTGATTCTGCAGGAGTTGGAGGACATAAATAAATGGGGCCTTAATATTTTTAAAGTCGCAGAGTTTTCTGACAACCGGCCATTAACAGTTGTGATGTATACCATCTTTCAGGTAAGCGACTCTGAGCACTGAAGTGTCACACACACACAAAGGTGTTCAGCTGTTAATGTGGGACTTTCGTGTGACTGTGTGTGTGTGTGTGTGTGTGTGTGTGTGTGTTCACAGGAAAGAGACCTACTGAAGACATTTAAAATTCCATTAGACACTTTTATCACCTACCTGATGACATTGGAAGATCATTACCATAGAGATGTTTCCTACCATAACAACATCCACGCTGCTGATGTCACCCAGTCCACCCATGTGCTGCTCTCCACGCCTGCTTTAGAGGTGAGTGGCCAAATCCTGCTTTAGAGGTGAGTGGCCAACTCCTGCTTTAGAGGTGAGTGGCCAACTCCTGCTTTAGAGGTGAGTGGCCAACTCCTGCTTTAGAGGTGAGAGGCCAACTCCTGCTTTAGAGGTGAGTGGCCCCTAGGGCTACTGAGGAGGAATGCAGATGATGGCTTGCCAGTGTCGAATGACTGATACA